>NC_091332.1:19979366-20149366 GCF_038502225.1 Cherax quadricarinatus
AGAGATTATGTACAAGTGTTTTTCCTTGATGTATATATCCATGTGTAACCTACCCCCCCCCCTTCATTCAGCTACCCTAATATAATCTATACAGTCCACAATTAATTAGTAGCACTGTACTTGTGGGTGCCATCCAATCCATACTGGTCTCGGATAGATATGGATAAGATTGTGAGGTTGAAGGAACCACTTGCCGTGACCAGGGGTGGTTAAGTTTTCTCACATGTCTACACGGGGTGACTACGGTAAACAATATGGTTGTCTCCCATTGAGTTTACTTGTAAGTATGTAATGTTGAAGTACATAAAGGTAATCACCCCTAGAAAATTTTCCATATCTGCCCACTGGTCCTTCGAACCGGATGCAATCAGTGAAAAAATTAATTGAATTAATTAATTACTTAATAATTAAGGGACTGATTGAAGGAAGTGGGTGTAGGGTGCACAAGTTTAATCGATCATGTGATGGATGATAATTAGCCCAATAAATTGCTAGCACATGGGTGGCAATGATTTATACAAGAGTAAAGTACAAGAATTACTCTTATAAGGCGCCTACTTAAGTTGTATAATCAGTGATTAATAATTCTCTAACCATGACTGGATCTAATGGATTTAATGTGGCTGACATTAAATCCATTAGATTTAATGTCAGCCACATTAACTTAATGTTATTATCACTGATTACATTACCATTCACAAGACGATTTAACGTCTCATAATCATTATACACATTAGAGGTCACTCCATTAAGATCTGAGGCCAATGAGTAAGGATTAACTCACGGGTATTTCCCCTGGACACACACCATGGCCGCGCACCAGTCACACCTGGTCGAACCATTATTCACTAATTTTACCACCTTTTTACGGTGGTCCCTTAAATCACATTCCCTCACTCTTCACTAGGGACAGTCACGACACTTCCTATTATGAACTGAGGCCTATATTAATCCTTAGGCCGCCGTGAACGCCAGTTTCCTCATCCCCGGTTTTCACAGCCTCCTCACCCATTCAAAACACTGCCGCCACCTCGTGCCCCAGCTCGACCCCTAATCCCCGCGCACATCTGCGCAGGCGCAGCGGGAACCCAGTTGGTTCCATTCAAAATACAAATACATTTTGACCCAAATCAACACATTAAACACTTATTAGGCACTATAGCTTCGGAAATTAAATAATTTCCACACTGCGGCCGGGCGGAAGTCGTTGTTAGATGACTTAAATTGCGTCTTCCTCCAGGAGACGATTCCAGCCCTCTCTAGATTGCGCTGCTGTTTTCCTAGTGGGTCTTATTACAATTTCTTCTTGCATTACCCGGTCAGTGTCTTCAATATCACTCGTGTCACTTTCCCTTAGATTTCCATCTGCAGTGGATTGAACACCATTTAATTCTAAGGGAATTAATTTATTAATGGTACGCAAACTTTACTGACCACGACACAACACTTTGACGTTTCTGACAATACCTTGTGCATCTGGGTATAATGTAACTACCTTGCCCAGAGGCCACAATGTTCGATGTTGTTCAGTATCAATTAACACAATGTCACCTGGTTGAATGATCTGTCGGTTTACTGCCTCTGGCGCACCATAAAAGTGTTCACGTAGTGTAAGAAGATATTCTTTACGCCACACATCAGACCATTGAGTAATTACCTTATTTAACATCTTGAACTTATCACCCAACATGGTCACGTTATTGTAATCCTCATCACTTCCCTCGGGATTATCTCTATAGATAGGTGCAGCTTCTAACCTTTGTCCACATATTAGGTGAGAGGGAGTCAGTATCTCCACGTCAGGAGTGTCGCTCATGTATGACAGAGGGCGATTGTTTACCCGATTCTCTGCCTCCACCAACACTGCACGGAATTCCTCCAAATTAATTCTCTTCCTGTGTAGCACCTTACGAAGACATCTTTTCACTGTACCTATCATTCTTTCGTACAGTCCTCCCTGCCAAGGGGCTCTGGGAGTAATAAATTTCCAGACACACCCTCGCTGGGTCAACAAAGACTGTACATCATCACTCTTATTTAATTCCATCAAGTGTTGAGCACCCGCTACAAAATTGTGGCATTATCTGAGATCATCAATCTTGGACAGGATCGCCTAGCTGCAAATTTCCGGAACAGCTGTATGAACTGTTCTGCAGACAAGTCCTGAGCCACTTCTAGATGAACAGCCATCTGAAGTACCTGCTAAAATGATTGGCCCACTATAGTCCACTCCGGTCACATCAAATGGTTTTACCAACTGCATGCGTTCCTTGGGCAATGGTGGAGGACCTGGGTACATGTAGGTTCTGGCATCCACCCGGCGACATATTACACACGACTTGATAACCCTTTTTACACTTTGCCGTCCTTGTGGAATCCAGAAGGTTTCCCGAATACAGTTTAAGGTATCCTGTACCCCACCGTGAATCACGTTATTATGGGCATTAAAGACAATCAAGGTTGTCAGGTGATGAGTTTTGGGCAGCAAGATAGGGTGCTTAGCATATTCCCCCAATTAAGCATTTTGTAACCTGCCTCTGCACCTAATTACATCATCCTCTAAATACAGCCCCAGCTTTTCTATTATTGAGCCTTTCACAATTTTTCCGTCCATCATTAATTTAATCTCATCCCTGTAGGTTTCTTCTTGTACTCTCTGTAGCCAGTATTTCAGGGGATGGGGAAAATTATATGAGATATTCATCTTACTTATAAATTTAAACACTAACCTTGTCACACTAATCAGCTTAGGTAAGGAAGAATACCTATTCATATCAATGGCTAAGGAGAGACTACTGACTGGAGCGGTGCTCACCGTAATTTCGACAGGAGCAATATGTGCCCTTTGCACCGGCCAGTTAATTTTGTCCACCAGCCAACTTGGCCCTTTAAACCACGATAAAGCACTCACAAATTTTTCATAAGTCAAGCCTCGAGACAAGAAGTCAGCTGGATTCTCTTCACCAGGAATGTGATTAAAGGTTAACATATGCTGACCCAAACAGTTATATTTCTCCTGCATTTGATTGATTTCAGCGACTCTGTTTTGTATATACACAATCTTACTGTTACCATTACGAATCCATTGTAAGGATACCTCGTTATCAGACCAAATTACGGTGTCGCTGATATTTATCTCTCGCAATTTATTTCTTATATAATTGGCTAATTTGACACCTACATAAATGGCCGTTAATTCCAACTGAGGTAAGGTACGTGATTTGATTGGAGCCACCCTAGCCTTAGACATAACAAGAGAAATGGCACTATTACATTGAAGGTAAGCGACTGCTCCATATGCTAATTTCGAAGCATCGCAAAAAATGTGGAGTACATTTTCTCCATCTTGGCTGGCCACATTACGTGGGAACTCCAACATTGGTAATTTTACATATTCACCTATTAGTTCTTCCCACCTTTCAACAAATTCCTCAGGTAGGGTTTCATCCCAAGCACACTTAAGCTTCCATGCTTCTTGTATCAACAATTTTCCTCTTATGGTAAGTGGGGACACTAAGCCTAGTGGATCGAAGCATTTTGAAACTTTCGCAAATAAGACTCTCTTGGTTAATTTATTGGGCATGCTGTAGTTATTAGACTTTAACAATAACAAGTTTCCCTCTGTGTCCCAAGTCAGTCCCAGCACATTACTATATTTGGACACTTCAACTCCAGGGTTGTCTTTATTTATTTGAACCGTTAAACTGGACGAATTACTGTTCCATTCCCTCAGGGGCATATTTGCACCTTGCATTATTTCATTAGCCCCTGCGTATATGCTCATTAGTTCCTCTTCAGTAGACGTCACCCCCAGGAAATTGTCCACATAAAATTGTTTACCCATTACTCCACTCAGTGGACCACCCGTACGCTTAAGGTGTGCATTTATCGTTGCCTGGAGTAGGAACGGACTGGGGGTAGCACCAAACAATACACTCCTGAAGCGAAAAGTCTTCAGGGGACTAAGTGGGTCACTAGGATTCTCGGGCCATAAGAACCTAGTGCAATCCCGGTCAGCCTCCTGCAGACCCACTCTCAGGAAAGCTTTACTTATGTTCGCCGTAAAGGCATAATTCTTAACCCTGAAGTTTAATAATATGTCTCCCAGTTTTTCCGTCAACGAGGGACCTGTCATCAAACAGTCATTCAAACTAGGTACATTTTTATTACTCCTGGCACTACAATTAAACACAATCCTCAGAGAGGAGTGGTCTTAGAATCCTTCTTCACTCCGTGGTGTGGCAAATAGTGACCATAAATCTGGGCTTGCTCGGGAGGTACCTCCTCTATGAATTTATTATTTAACTGCTCATTAATTATATCATCATAAGCAGTCAACAGTTCTGGTGTCTTGCTCAGTTCGTGGAGCTGAGCCTTTAATTGTCCATACGCCATCCGGTAATTAGTTGGTAGGTCTGGATGGTTCAGCTTCCACGGAAGTCTCACCCAGTATTGTCCAGATTCAAATTTAACATTCTTCTGGTATTGTTCTTGAGTAAAGGAATCATCTGGACTTTCTTCATTTACATTGATCCCTATGCTGTCCAATTCCCATAATTTATACACAGGTTCAACTTCATCCTCTATTGATGTATATTTATAATGGGGTGATACTTCATGAGTAAGACACACCGTAACTGTATTTATGGCTTCCTCCAGTCATTCATTATCAGTACGAGGAAGCCTGCCATACATCACGTGACCTCCTGCGGTCCTTAGAAGGGTGACTCCGCATTTCTTTGTCATACCCTTTACAAAGGTGGCATAATGGTCACTACCTATCAAAATATCTATTGGCCCCACAGAATCATTATTTATACCAGAAGGTGCCAAATTTACCTTACTTGAAAGCCTTTCAGTAGCGTTACCAAGCCCTATTGTAGATATTTTCTCTGGGAGCCTATCCACAATTACGGCATTAATACGTTTTCTCTCATTGCCCAGCCTGACAGTTACATAAACAGTGTCGTATGACTGGGCCTTCTTATTCGAGAGAAAGCCAGATAGCTTGAGTATAGCAGGATCTCCCATTTGTACCTTCATCCCATTAAGGCAATTACGTTTTATGAAGGTACGTTGTGATCCCTGATCTAGTAATGCTGTTACAGTTTTGGATTTACGCCGTTTATCATTAATCACCACATCCAACACAGGCAAAGCTACCTCAGCTAGGCCATCATTACCGACGTTAGCTGCAATCTTTACGTTGGCTACTGTGTCCGGGTTATCACTATCAGTACTATTGTTACCATCATTACGATTAGATCTGCCCTTACACATAGCTATGTGGTGTCTTCCCTTGTTACACTGATAACAATAGTGCAAGTTAGCACGGCAATCCCTTACATTATGATTTCCTAGACACCTGATACATCTAGCAAGCTCTTCCAATCTTTCCACTTTAACATCCCATGAATTATAGGCATTACAGTTCTTAGAGAAATGAGTACCGTTGCAGAAGATACAATCTCTCCTTTCTTTGCCTGACCTCTTATCAACTGGGCTACCCTTATTGTGGTACTTCCTCCTCTTGCTTTGATGTGGAGAACCACTATTACTGGCCCCTGTCACTTGATACGTGCTTACGTAACCCCGTTTAGTAGGTGACTTAGGATTATTGATATTAGGATAAAGTTTCCCTTTGTGGAACTTGACAGGTGCACTGGGGTCTGTAGACGTGGTATTCCTAGAGGTAATGGGTTGGCTGGTCTGCAGTTGGACAATTAGCTCCTGCAGTCCCACTCTTATTTCTTCCAACCCGAAGTAACCCTTGTGATATCTGTTAGATAACCACTCTACTGTCTTGTGGTTCAATTTATTCTGAATCAAGGCACTCAACAACCACTCTGCTCCCTCCAGATCATATTTATTACTCAAGGTCTTAAGAGTGCTTTCTAGTTTGATCCTAAATTGCTGTAAGCTGTTGCAGTTGTGATCTGGAGTCTTCAAACTAGCCAAATTAGCTACTAGATCCAGCTTACTTTGCTCCAAGTTACCGTAAGTGACCTCCAACAAGTCAACTGCCTCACTATAGGAGTCATCTACATTTGGGAATGCTTGTATGAGAACATGCGCATCTCCCCTTACTTGTCCCTTTAAATAGCATAATTTGGTAACACTTGCAAGATCACTCCTATCATGTACGACTGCTTTAAAGATAGACTAAAACTCCTCCCAGTTTTCTCCCGGATTAAACACAGGCATGCATAATTCTGGGAGTTTTGGTAGACACCTCTGACTTTCCTTACTAGGTTGACCAACAACATTGTTTACACCCTTTATCTTCTCCAAAGCCTTAGTTTTGCAGGACACAATGTTGTCCTCCACTTCATAATATTGATCCAGCAGCCGCTCCCTTTCAGCATCATCTGCACAATTCTCTAGCAGATCTCTTTCACAGTCTTTAAACCACAATCTATATGACTCATGTCTATTTTCTAAGGCATCTAGGTGTAGCTTTAATTCATCAGGGTTTACTGTTTCTTGTCTCATTAACTCCATACACTTGTTGTATGATTTAGTAACATGACCCTTCCGAGCATGTAGTGACGCTTTCTTTGCTTTGGCATCCATGGACTTGCCAGCCGCACTAATTTCCTCAGACCCAGCCATGGTTAGGGAATTAATAATCACCAATTATACAACTTAAGTAGACACCTTGTGAGAGTAATTCTTGCACTTTACTCTTGTATAAATCCTAGCCACCCATGTGCTAGCAATTAATTGGGCTAATTATCCTCCACCACACGACCAATTAAATTTGTGTACCCTATACCCACTTCCTTCAGTCACTTAATTATTAAGTAATTAATTCAATTAATTTTTTACTGATTGCATCCGGTTCAGGAAGGACCAGCGGGCAGATATGGAAAATTTTATAGGGTGCTTACCTGTAAGTACCTCAACATTATATACATACAAGTAATCTCATTGGGAGTCAACCATATTGTTTACAGTAGTCACCCCGTGTAGACATGTGAGAAAACTTAACCACCTCTTGTCACTACAGGTGGCCCCTCGACCCTCACAATCTTGTCCACATCTATCCGAGACCAGTATAAATTGGGTAGCACCCTCAAGCACGGCGCTATTAATTAATTGTGGACTGTATAGATTATATTAGTTTAACTGAATGAAGGGGGGGGGGTAGGATACACATGGATACATCCATCAAGGAAAAACATTTGTACATAATCCCACCACTTACCAGATATTCCCTGGTGGTCACTTGATGTGGCTGGATCACCCTTAACCTATCCAATTAAAACATACCTAACTGGCCAGTATCAGTCTGTTATAACTAGAAGGGTTACTTAACTGGGGGTGATTGATGCTCCTTATTTCCTCCATTCACCATCTCATTTCGACGTCCCGCCACACCGACACGGTTCTTATTCCAGCAGAACGAGGTATCCGTTGGTTTGTCCCGGTTTAGAAGTCGTGATACCATAAAACTTCACTATCCTCGATACGATAATCACGCATTCACTCGGAGCAGGGCGATCTATTTCACATCCCGCATTCTCTTAACTTAATAAACCATACCCCCGGCCGGGATTGAACCCGCGGTCATAGAGTCTCAAAACTCCAGCCCGTCGCGCTAACCACTAGACCAGCTAGCCACAATAAGATTCATCCAACTAGGTATATTTCTACACCATAGGAAGGTTAGCACAGGCACCTCTGTGACCACAAATGCAAGTTTTTACAGACGAATCTCCAGCTAGCGTGGCCGTGACGAACTCTAGCTCAAGTCCCTTCACTGCCGTCAACATGACTTAATTAAGTCATGTTGACGGCAGTGAAGGGACTTGAGCTAGAGTTCGTCACGGCCACGCTAGCTGGAGATTCGTCTGTAAAAACTTGCATTTGTGGTCACAGAGGTGCCTGTGCTAACCTTCCTATGGTGTAGAAATATACCTAGTTGGATGAATCTTATTGTGGCTAGCTGGTCTAGTGGTTAGCGCGACGGGCTGGAGTTTTGAGACTCTATGACCGCGGGTTCAATCCCGGCCGGGGGTATGGTTTATTTGCAATCGTGTCATTACGATTTCTTAAGTCATCTTAACTTAATGTTATTATCACTGATTACATTACCATTCACAAGACGATTTAACGTCTCATAATCATTATACACATTAGAGGTCACTCCATTAAGATCTGAGGCCGATGAGTAAGGATTAACTCATGGGTATTTCCCCTGGACACACACCATGGCCGCGCACCAGTCACACCTGGTCGAACCATTATTCACTAATTTTACCACCTTTTTACGGTGGTCCCGTAAATCACGTTCCCTCACTCTTCAATAGGGACAGTCACGACACTTCCTATTATGAATTGAGGCACTATAGCTTCGGAAATTAAATAATTTCCACAGGAGGTTTGGATGTACAATATCCTATATTGTAATCTTTGGGCATTCAAGTTCCTTGGGCAGCACACTTTTGCGAGGTAATATGTTGCTCTGTCATCCGGTGATATCACATGTATTTTCTTTTTTTATCATTATGGTGCATATAGTCAGTTGATGTTCAATTAAGCACCTTTGCTAATATCACTGTATACAAGCAAGGTATATTTTTTGTGGGTTTATAATTAGTTTAAGACACTAGATAGGGGGTTGGTCGGGGTATTAGTTGTCTAAGTGTTTCTTTCTATGTAATCATACAGGCTAGATCTGTAAAAGACTTATGTTAATTATTAAAGTTTTTTTTGCATATTTTGATTCCATTTTAAATATATACAAAAAAAAAAACATGATTCAATTTCAAGAGTCATGTAGGTTTTTGTTAGTAATAATAGTGTGTGCAATGCATTAGTTTATATGACATTGTTTTTGTATATAAAGTTTCATGCACGATATGAATAAGAGAAGGGTTTTCTATGTTTCCTCTGGTAGAACTACAGAAAACGGTGTACTATACACGGGAAACAACAAGAAATCACTTACATTGCATAAAAAAAAAAAAAAAAAGTAGAGCGATTTTCATGATTTTTTTTTTTAATTTCTTGACGTAATTAGCTAGTCCACTCGTTTACCCGAATATCTCGAAAGTAAGATTTTGGCCTATTGCTTAACAACGCGCCATTATTAATGATTGGATTGAAATAATTTTCACAGACAATATAAAACAAAGTGTGCATGACATTTTGGTGGTGCCTTTTTAGAATCTCAGTTATTTTTTATTTTGTGGGGGTTGTAAAAGGCAGATATTTTGGTGAATGTCAAAAAACGTATCAAATGTATTTTTTTTCACCATGATAATAAGGTATATTAGATTAATTACAATCACCAAAAAGACGTCTTAGACGTATTCTAACAGTGAGGATTGTCTGAAGTGCCACTTGGAGTGCCAGTTTGTCATGTCGTGCTTCCATATGTCAAAATCAGTAATTAATTTTTTTCTCAGTTGTTTGTTGGCCAATCTTATTGAAATTTTGTCATATTCATCTACATTATTGTGACCACGAACAAGTGATATTGATCAATAACAACACTGCACTAGCCAAGGACTCAAACCCATGCCTCTTTGGCCTGCCTCATGGTGGGCGAAAACACATGATACCCTAATCCACTGAACCATACGATCCTTAAGAGTAGGGCATCCAGCGGAACTGGATGTGGGACTCCCTACCCAAGGACACACGATGGTGTGGATGACTCTAGGCTAATTTCATTCTAGTCCCTGTTTGGTGTACTAGTTCAAAGAGCAGTATTTTATATTACTGTGAACACGAAGAGTGGTATTGATTAATAAAAACACTGCACTAGCCAAGGATTAGGGCGTCATGCGTTCTCGCCCACTATGAGGCAGGCTAAAACAGCATGAGTTCGAGTCCTTGGCTAGTGCAGTGTTGTTATTGATTCATCTACATATAAGCTTGAGGATTGATGGACTGAACACATCGACTCTTGGCTGGGGGACTGATTACCTCAAACTCCTTCTCTCCTTGCAACTTTCTGCTTTGTATTGGACTGATGAAGCCACTGTGTGGCGAAACGTTTCCTAAATTAAGATTCCCATATGTTGCATAACTGTCTCAATATTCAACTTGTTGGTTTTCTAAACCATTCATCACACACATATAAGCTTACATCAAAAAATAAAAGAAATCTGGCAAAAAATAAAGAAGTTGAACGAAATTGCCCTATAGCTCTCTAAAGCTCCATCTATGCCCCTCGTTTCTTTCCTCCAAGCCTGCCAGAGAGTTACTGCCCTTAGACTTTTCTTCTAGTGGAGAAGAGCCCTATAATGTGCTTTTTACACTTTCCACTTGACGATCATCGGCAGCTGGGCCTGATGGCATTCACATTCGTATGCTTCAGCATTTGCCTTCGTCAGCCTTAACAGTCCCTAGCTGTGGAAATCTGCCTTAGTTCTACCTTTTCGTAAACCAGGTACATCAGGACCTGATGCCTCGCACTATCGTTCCATTGTTTGATTGGTATTTAGAGACAGTAGTCTCTTCCCTCATTAATATGACTTTCATAAGGGCCGCTCTACTATTGACCTCTTACTCCGTAATGCCTTACCCCGTACTCCGTAATGCCTCTACTAGTGAATAACAAAGTGGTATACAATACTGACAGGTTGGTAGGTAAGACATACAGGCAACATTTAGGCAACTTTATTCCTGCCTACTAAAAAGTAGGCAGGAGCAGTAGAGATGTGAAGATGATGTAATCAGTCCATCACCCTTGAAGCCGTAGATTTGAGGTTGTCAGTCCCTCAGCCTGGAGAAGTTCTATTCCAAAGTCTGGAACTAACTGAAGATCAAGCGACAGTGTTGAGACTTAAATACTGTCGGAAGGAGAGGTGCAGAGTAGTAGTGGTAGTGAGAATATAGTCACTAAGAGGTGACACCACCAACCGTAGGCAGGAGCCTACGGTTTATAAGCTGCTTCTCAGCACATATGCCGTATTCTATTCAAGATTGATGGACTGACCACACCGACTCAAGGTTGAGGGACTGATTACCTCATTCTCCTCCTGTTCTTCAAGTTTCTCCTTTGTATGGACTGATGAAGCCACTGTGTGGCGAAACGTTTCCTCAATAAAGATACCCAAGAGTTGCACACGTGTCTAATTTATTAACAGGTCGGTTCTCTGAACCATTCATCTACAAGATTCAACGTGGCTGTCTTATTCACCAATGTCCCAATTGATCAAACCATTGATCTTCGCAGGGTGATTAACGATGCTACAGAGTTACCTGTACCTCACCAGGATTTTGTGTGCCTTGTTGATAAGAAGTATAAACAATTGTTTAGGCTAGTTATGGGCCCACCCCTTAGTGCAGTACATGCCAATTTATATATGGAGGACCTAGAATCCAGACGGAACCTCAATAACATCCCTAGGTCAGTTACATGGATGAGATACATTGATGATATTTTGGCCAGTGTACCCAAAAATCTAGACGTACGTAGCATCCTCAACACCAACACTCTGGAACTTACTATTAAATTTACACTGAAGAAGTACAACCAAGCAACTTTTCTCAACGTTCTCCTACTCCTACCCACCTAAAAGATTGATTTTCTACATTTCTTCTCTCAACATGACACCAGAACTAAAAGAGGGGTAGTTATTGGCTTCTTTCTGAGACCCTATAGAATTTCCAGTCCGCAGTTCCTCGAAGAAGAATGCATATACATCCCCCATTCTTTTGGTTTGCTACACTTTCCCCTGCACTTCATACGTGACTGCAGGAAACGTGCTACACATATCAACAAGACCAACACCAATTAAGTTGAAGTGGGGTGTGGCAAAGTATGTGGTTGTAACAGCCAGATCTCTGGACATTAGGATCACCGAACACAAAAATGCTTGCAGAAATGATGACCATAAAAACGGGTGTGTTCACCATAGGGACGATGTTGGACACCTCATGAAATACAGTGAGGCTAAACTAGAGGTTAAAGAAGACGATTTAAAATGGAGAAAATGCATAGAAGCTGCCCTAATTGCTGTCAGTAACATTATAAAGCGAAAGTCCAGTAGCTACAGAATCTCTAAATTCCTAATCAACAGGATATTACCCCTTCTGGAAACTGCTGTAACATGATGTCAACAGGTCCCTCTGTAGCCATCCGTCTCACCACCTAAGTTCCACTATTACTACTGGTTCTACTGCCACCACTACCACCTCTATCCACGATAGAGTGGATGTGGAAAATGTGTGTCTGAGCTACACGACGTACAATATACTACATCCCACTGCTGATAACTTGGAAGGGTCCGTTTTGGTAAATATCATATACCTTGGGGTAGTTGAAAAACCTCGAGCACTTGTGTAATGGTGTTGGTTATAGGAGCTGATACCAAGCAGTCAGTTATTTTGGTATGCTGTCAAGAGTGTTTGCCAGTGCCTTGATCTTTAACTTGTAAATGTTGTCGGCTGAAGGGAAAAACAATTTCGTCCAAGACCATCTAAGAAATACGTTGTGAAGGGGAAGTGGTCTCCTGATAACGTGTTGCGTAAAACGTGAATGAGAAAGGAATGTTAGATCCAGTATTAGAATCGCTTAGGATGTGTCGAAGTCATTTGGCCTATGGCTGCAAGTTATTTTCTCCAGTAATACTCAAACAATCCTGAAATCTACGCAGCATTTTGGGCGAAACCGGGAGCCTCACAGTCGTAGAATGAAGGAGAGCGGCATCGATGGTTTCATGGTTAATGCAGGTACTGGAGTCAGTCAACCAGGTGTTGACCGAAAGTGATACCGGCTTCTGAGGAAGTTTACTATGCTTTCCAGGGTGAGGAGTGTGTGCTGCAGAGATCAGGGACACCGGAGAAGACAGCATGAGAATAACATTAAATGATAGATTTTTTATAAGGAGAGGGGGAGGTGGGTAAAAATGACAGCTCCAGGGTGAAAAATAAAAGAAACCATGAACTTGCTCCTAAAACCACAATCTGTTTCGGTGCTGCAGGCAGTGCTGACGCTCCATGGAAACCATATTCTACACTACCCTGCGTACCAGGATTCTTAGCACACCACTCTTCAACTTGCACAAACTCTCTAACTGGAGATAGGCTCGGCCAATAGTAGATGTGAGCGACCAACAACACCTGTTGACTGTTACACTTGGAGTCGTATCCCGTTTACCGTCTTACAGGATACGACAGCGGACGATGAGCACAATTTTTTTTTTTTGAAATTGAGACACATGTGCAACATCTGGGTATCTTTATTGTAGACGTTTCGCCATCCAGTGGCTTTATCAATACAAATTCCAGGACACAACTTGAAGACAGGAGAACTATGTACAGAAGATGAGGTAATCAGTCCCTCAACCTAGCAGTAGGTGCGATGAGCACCATAGTCGTGGAGATTCTGAAGCAGAAGCAAAGCGCCTGACGCTTATATAGTAACGTCAGGTGGAAATGGGACGGGTAGCAGACGAGGGCATAGTCTGCTACCCTTCCCATTTCCACCTGACGTTACTATATAAGCGTCAGGCGCTTTGCTTCTGCTTTAGAATCTCCACGACTATGGTGCTCTTCGCACCTACTGCTAGGTTGAGGGACTGACTACCTCATCTTCTGTACATAGTTCTCCTGTCTTCAAGTTGTGTCCTGGAATTTGTATTGATAAAGCCACTGGATGGCGAAACGTCTACAATAAAGATACCCAGATGTTGCACATGTGTCTCAATTTCATCTTGTCGGTATTGTATACCATTCTTTTACATTTTTTTTTATATTTTATTTAAAACTTCATATTACAACATAATAAATATATATATGTAGATAACCACCATCCCTTATCAAACAGGTATACAAAATAGAACTCATAATCACAGTACACCATACAAATTGTGCGGCATTCTCAGTCGCTATATACACTACGAGCAGCCTAGGATGTTCATAATACATACATAAGTAAACATCAGATAAGAGCCTTGTGGCCCAGTGTCATCCTACCGCAAAAATACACCAGAAGACATGCTATAATAAATCATATACCCTTACTTTCTCCACCAGAACAGATCCCAAATAATCACATAGCTCGATCTATATCATATGTGTTTAGGAACATATTTTATAATATTTAAAACATTATGACAAGGAAATAATATCTCAAAACATCAATCCACATATAATATAAGTACCTGGACCAAACTTTTCCCATCCACCGTAACTCTCACAGAATGATTATACACAAGGTCCAATGAACCCTCTAACCAAACCATCCTACATCACATTAGTCCATTTTATACAATTCACCACTAAACTTTCACCACCCTGACCCCCCAAATGCCTTACACTCAAGTCTTCTTAACCATAACATTGCCGCTTACGGCGTAGATTACATAAGAACATAAGAAAGAAGGAACACTGCAACAGGCCTACTGACCCATCCGGAGCAGGTCCATGTCCCCCCGGATTAGACCAATGACCCCCCCCCCCGGATTAGCTCAATAACCCACCCAGTCTGATCATCTCCACTCAAGGATGGAGCACTACACCAGACCCAGCAGCACAAGCGAGTCAGGTCCAACTCACCCGCCCACACCCACTCATGTATTTATCTAACCTATTTTTAAAACTACACAACGTTTTAGCCTGAATAACTGTACTAGGGAGTTTGTTCCACTCATCCACAACTATTACCAATCCAGTGCTTTCCTATATCCTTTCTGAATCTGAATTTTTCCAACTTGAAACCATTGCTGCAAGTCCTGTCTTGGCAGGAAATTTTCAGCATGCTATTTACATCCCCTTTATTTTTTCCTGTTTTCCATTTATACACCTCGATCATATCCCCCTTAATTCTACGCCTTTCGAGAGAGTGCAGATTCAGGGCCTTCAGTCTATCCTCATAGGGAAGATTTCTGATACATGGGATCATCTTTGTCATCTTCCTCTATACGTTTTCCAGAGCATTTATATCCATTCTGTAATATGGTGACCAGAACTGAGCAGCATAGTCTCAATGAGGCCTAACCAAGGATATATAGAGTTGAAGAACAACCTGAGGGCTTCTATTATTTATACTTCTAGATATGAAGCCAAGAATTCTGTTAGCTTTATTGCGAACACTAATGTACTGTTGTCTTGGTTTTAAATTACTGCTAACCAGAACTCCTAAATCCTTTTTGCAATCAGTAGTATTAAGATCTACATTATTTAGTTTATATGTGGCATGGTTATTTACCTGTCCAACATTTAGAAATTTGCATTTGTCAATATTAAACTGCATCTACCACTTCTCCGACCATTGCACCAGTCTATTCAAATAATCCTGGAGTGCTCTAGTGCCATTAGAATGAATTGGACGGCCTATTTTGGTGTCATCAGCAAATTTGCTTATGTCACTATTTATTCCCTCATCTATGTCGTTTATGTAAATTGTGAACAACAACGGGCCCAACACTGACCCCTGAGGAACACCGCTTGTGACGTGCCCCCATTCTGATTTCTCCCCATTTATGCAAACTCTCTGCTGTCTATTTCTCAGCCATACCTCTACCCAGGAAAAAATTTCTCCTATTCCATGTGCCTTAAGTTTCCTCAATAGCCTCTGGTGTGGAACTCTATCGAAAGCCTTACTAAAGTCCATATACACAATATCATATTCACTACCATGAACTACCTCCTCAAACACCTTAGTGAAAAAAGTTAGTAAATTCGTAAGACAGAAACGCCCCTTTGTAAAACCGTGTTGAGATTCATTAATCAATCTGTGCCTGTCAAGATGGCTACGAATTGCTTCGGCACTTATTGATTCCATAAATTTTCCCACTATGGAGGTAAGGCTTATTGGTCTATAGTTCGAAGCCAAGGACCTGTCACCTGCCTTGTAAATACGTATTACATTTGCCATTTTCCACTTATCAGGCACTATGCCAATTTGTAGTGATATGTTAAAAAGATTAGCCAAAGGTATGCTAAGTTATGCTAAGTTCCTCTTTACATTCCTTTAACACCCTTGCAAACAGTTCATCAGGGCCTGGGGATTTGTTAGGTTTTAGTTTCTCTATTTGTCTGAGGACCATGTCACTAGTTACCGCAATTATACAAAGTTTATTATCATCCTGTTCTACATAATCTATTATTTCAGGAATATCACTAGTATTTTCCAGGGTGAAAACTGTGAGGAAGTAGGTATATAGAATTTCATACATATCCTTATCACTGTCAGTGATCTGACCAGAGTTACTCTTAAGTGGGCCAATCTTGTCCCTAATCTTACTTTTGAATACCAGAAAGAATCCTTTAGGGTTAACCTTCGAGTCCCTTGCGACCTTAGCCTCAAAATCCCTTTTTGCTTTTCTTATTCCTCTCTTTATTTCTCTCTTTAGTTGAATATATTGATTTCTTAACTGCCCATCCCCTCTTTTGATACGCCTAAATATGCCGATCTTTTGACCAAAGTGATGTTTTAATCTATTGTTTATCCATTTGGGATCATTTTTGTTAGATCTAATTTCCTTACTCGGAACAAAAGTTGTCTGGCCAGCTAGAACTATGCTCTGAAAAACGTCATATTGGCAACCAAGATCACCTACCTGACCCAAAGTCAGGACATCTCAATTTAGCCCACCCAGGTAATTTTTCTAGCGAGGTTAGATAGGATTTATATAACGGAGGCAGTTAGGGTAGGAGGGGTAAAAACAGTGGACGTAGGGTTTTCGGATCATAGGGCAGTTTTGGTAGAACTGGATTGGGAGGGAGTGGTAAAGGTATATTCAAGTTTCTGGAAGTTAAATGCGAGGTTGGTGAGGAGTGAGGTGGTGAACGCAGAGTTTAGAGACTGGTGGGGACAATTGTGGAGGGCAAGGGATGGGGTAGGGAGTATTTTGGATTGGTGGGAAAATAGGGCTAAACCTGGTATCGTGGGGTTTTATAAATATAAGGGAAGGGAGGAGGCGAGGTGGAGGTACGGTTTACAGAATTATTTGGAACAGCAGCTCAATGAGTGTTACGCAAGAGATGAGGAGAAGTCTTTTGAAGAAATATCAGGGCTAAGAGGGAGACTAAGGGACATACATAATGAAAGATTTGATGAATTAAGGGTAAGGGCAGGTATGGATGCCGTGCTATGGGGAGATAAACCGTCGGGTAGTGTGTTAAGAAGTTTTCGCATTAGACAACAGGAGTCCACTATAATACTTTTAGAGGTTAGTGACGATTTGGAAGGTTATACTAAGGGGCAAATGTTGGTGACAACTGAGGGGATAAGTAATTATGCGGACTATTGGTTTAAAAGGAAATGGAAAAAAGGTAATTTGGAGATAGTTAATAAAGAAAGAGGAGGGGTGAAGGTCTTGGGGAAAGGTGGGGAGGACAGAGGGGGATTGGAGGGAATAATAAGTATGGAAGAAGTGAAAGAGGCAGTGTTCAATTTAAGTAAGGGGAAAGCACCGGGAATTGATGGGCTTTCCAATGATTTTTACAGAGTGCATTGGGAAACCATAAATGTTTGTTTGGTTCAGATATTGAATTGTATGCTGAAGGAAGGGAAATTGGGAACGTCACAAAGGACGGGTGTGGTCGTGCTTGTAAAGAAAAAAAGCGAGGGGAGAACACTGAGCACGTACAGGGCCATATCTTTAATGTGTACGGATTATAAGATTTTTGCGAAGATTTTAGGGAACAGGATGAAGAAGGTAATAGGTGGTATGGTGCACAAGGGTCAGTTGGGAATTCCGGGTCGTAGTATGAGGGATGGACATAGTCGCATTAGGGAATTTTTGCAGGGTTGTAAGGGAGGTGGAATTTTGGGCATTGATTGGGAGAATGCTTATGACGGTGTGAATAGAGAGTACATGGTTGACACTTTAAGGCTTATGGGTTTTGGGGAGGGAATAGTAAAATGGGTGAAGACCTTGTATGCAGAAGCTACGATTCAGGTGCAAATTAATGGTAGGTTGGGTAGCGTGTTGAAAATGGAGAAAGGTTTGAGACAAGGGTGTCCTATGTCTCAAATTCTGTTTGCATGTATGCAACACCCGTTTTATGGAATGGTTGAGGAAGCAACAACGTTACAGGAGGAGGGGTCGGGGATCACAGAGGTAGTTGGTTATGTAGATGACACAACAATACTGATCAATGATGTCGAAGGTTTGCGAAAGGTGGAGAGAGTAATGAGGTTTTTTGGAGAGGCGTCAGGCATGCGTGTCAACAGGGCTAAATCGAAATTATTAGAGATAGGAGATTGGGTGGGGGGTAGAATGGGGGTGGAGTTTGGATGGGATGTGACTGAACAGCTGAAAATTTGTGGGATTATCTATATGGCAGATGAGCAAGAGGCTAGACGGAGGAATTCAGAATTGGTGGGAGAGAAAGTTGTACAAAGGATTAGGAACCTAAGAGCGAAGGATGTTACTCTAATGCAAAGGGCAATAATAATAAATTCATTGGTTTATAGTAAAGTGTGGAACGTGGCAGTGGTGTATCCTTTACGGGAACAGGAGATAAAGGAGATACAGAGAAGGGTGCTTCGTTATATATGGGGCTTTGGACGAGCATGGCTAAGTAAAGAGGTGGTTATGACGAATGTGCGCCGAGGGGGAGTAGGGTTTTTGATGCTAGGGCCGAGGGTCAAGGCAATGTATGTTAAACAAAAGTACGTAAGGGAGGGGGGGGTAAAAGGGGTGAGGGTTGGGAGGGTGATGAGGGATGTACGACGTTGGTGGGGAGGAAAGGACTTGATGGAATGTGAGAATATGCTAAGGGTTATGTTAGTAATAGGTGAGGTAAACAAGCTCAAGGTGGGAAGGTTAGTAGAGATGAGTAGGAAACCAGTAGTGATGCAAGGGGTGGCGGTATACCCTTTGTATGATTGGGGTACGATTTGGCATGATTTCCAGAAACTTAGATTAATGCCTAGGGTAAGGGAGTTAGTTTATAGGTTTGTAATGGGGATTTTAGCGTCAAAGCAGGCTTTGTGTGTGATGGGTTTGGTAAAGGAAGCGAAATGCGAACATTGTGAGGAATCGGAAACAGCTTTTCATGCCGTATATTTTTGTAGGGAGTTGGGGCAAGTACGGGTGTGGCTGGCTAGAGTCTTCAAGTTATTGGGTGGGGGCAATGTAGAGATCCTGCGTGCCCTAACTTTAGAGGTAAGGGGGGTGTCTGAGGTTGTAAAGAGAGCCATTCTGTACATTGTGACAGATTTCTTGTTTTATTCCTGGGGTTTGAAGGAAAAAGGCGGGGGGATTAGGGTAAGGGCTATTGCGGCAGGAATTTATCGCACGGTATGTAGAAATAAACTCATTTATGGTAACAGGTGGGCGACTGCGTTCCCGGAGGCATATAGAAATATAACGAACGGTAAGGGGACTCAGTAATTTGGCTACTTAAGTACTAAGGGACCATTTTCCTTTTCTAGAGCGAGTTATGACCATAATGAAGGATATGTAAATGTGGTAGGATTGTTATGAGTTGTATGGGAGGGGATGACATGTTAGATGTGGTGTAATTGTAGAGTTTTCTTGTGTGTGAATGTTTTAGTTTAACCATGTGTTGAAAGACAAGAGGTCATTGATGATCATAGTTTTAATAAGTTAAATGATCTTTGTCAGTGAGACAACTACAAGAAGGAACACTCAAAACATTGTTAACACACTAATAATAATGTGCTATGTAACATGAGTGTGTATCTTTGTTATTTTAATAGTGTGTTTAGTTTCTCTGTGGTAAGGTGTGGAAATGGCTATTTTGTCACCTTTATTATATTGTAATTTTTGAGGTGTTTAGTATTATGTCTTTGTGTATAAAGTTTAATATACAATACTAATGAGTGTGCAACGAATTGGATTATATGAGAATGTCTTTGTATATAAAGTTTCATATAAAATGTAAATAAGTGTGACATTCTTAGGATAATATTACCTTTTGTGTTATAAGATACTGACTGTATTTTATGGATATAATAAACCCACCTGTATGTTCAGGTGTGGGCTGTTTTTAGTTACATGTATGTTGTGTGTGCTGGTTGGGCACTTTGGAGGGGGAATTAAGCATTTACAGTTGAACGTGTTTTTCTTATGTATAAGTTTAGTGCTGGGATAAGGAATGTGAAGTTGTTTGTTTTTATTATTTAATGGATTATGTTTCTTTGTTTATGTAACCTAAATATAGCACAAATGTATGATGTGTATTGTGTTTTTTAAATAAAATAAAAAAAAAAAAAATCTTACTTTTGAATACCAGAAAGAATCCTTTAGGGTTAACCTTCGAGTCCCTTGCGACCTTAGCCTCAAAATCCCTTTTTGCTTTTCTTATTCCTCTCTTTATTTCTCTCTTTAGTTGAATATATTGATTTCTTAACTGCCCATCCCCTCTTTTGATACGCCTAAATATGCCGATCTTTTGACCAAAGTGATGTTTTAATCTATTGTTTATCCATTTGGGATCATTTTTGTTAGATCTAATTTCCTTACTCGGAACAAAAGTTGTCTGGGCAGCTAGAACTATGCTCTGAAAAACGTCATATTGGCAACCAAGATCACCTACCTGACCCAAAGTCAGGACATCTCAATTTAGCCCACCCAGGTAATTTTTCAGTCCCATGAAGTCGGCCAAGCAAAAATCTGGGACAGAGATTCGATTGCAGTTATCTGGGTAATTCCACGATATATTAAAACTAAGTGATTTGTGATCACTTTCCCTAAGCTCTTCATTAACCTTAAGATTATTAATTAGTGAATCTTTGTTGGCAAGAACCAAGTCGAGCAGATTGTTTCCTCTAGTTGGTTTTGTCACAACCTGTTCTAAAAAGCAATCCTGAACCGTATCAAGAAAGACTCTAGACTCAAGATTTCCTATCATATTGTTCCAATCAATTTATCTAAAGTTAAAATCTCCCATTATCACAAAATTTTCATGTCTAGATGCCTTATGAATTTCGTCCCATAACAGCTTACTGCCCTCCCTATCAAGGTTTGGGGGCCTATAAATCACACCCAAAATTAATTTGCCATGTCCCTCGAGAAAATGTAGCCAAACAGATTCTGTGTTCGATGTCTCTAATCTTATATCATGTCTAGGACAACAATTTAAATTTTCTCTGACATTCATCGCCACCCCACCACCCTTCCTGTTGACCCTGTCAGTGTGGAATAGTTTATAACCCTGTATGTTGCATTCAGAAGGCATTTATTTATCTTTCAGGTTGAACCAGGTCTCTGTTATACCAATAATATCTATATTACCTACACTTGGAAGTAATCTTAGCTCATCTATCTTATTTCTTAGACTCCTACTATTTGTATAGTAAACCTTAAGGGAGCTAGTCACTCGTTGCCTTCTACTATCCCTCTTTGTTTGTTGATCAATTGATTTGCCATTACTAGGAACTTTATTTTGAATATTGTCTTTTAAACATATCCCTGAGGTATCCCGGCAATAACTGCTGTTTTTAACCCTAATGCTGCAGCCTGATTGTTTCCCACAAACACCCATACCTCTATAATCTACTAGTTTAAATTCCTAGACTATTCATCAATTACCCTCTCGATTGAACTGGCTAATGCAACCACTCCATCCCCAGAGAGATGAACCCCATCCCTTGCATACATATCACGTTTACCAAAGAATAGGTCCCAGTTATCAATGAATGGGATTGCAAGTTCCTTGCAGTACCTGTCTAGCCAGCAATTTATACCAATTGCCCTAGACATCCATTCATTGCCCACTCCCTTTCTAGGCAAGATGCAACATATGACTGGGATCCCTACCTTTGACCTAACTACTTCTTTGGCTGACCTGTACTTATCCAGCAGCTCCTCTCTCCAATCATTCCCAATGTCATTACCCCCAGCACTAAGACAGATAATGGGCTTGTTCCCATTACCTGCCATAATATTATCCAACCTGCTGACTATGTCACCAACACCAGCTCCTGGAAGACACACTCTGTCTGACCTTTCTGTCTCTGTTACAAAATGCACGATCCATATATCTTACCTGAGAATCGCCTAGTATTAAAATATTCTTACCTTGATTAGCAGGGATATCAGTGGTATCTTCAACCTCACTAACCACTGAAGTACACTCGTTTTGGAGAACAGACAATCGATTTCCTACCTTCACATCTTCTCTATTAACTCTCCTCATCTTCCTTCTTCCTGAACTGTGAACCACTTGCCACTTATAGCGGCTGCCCCTATCACTCCTGGCGACCATTCCTTTCTTACCAGCTAAATTCTTCTCACACTCGCTCCCAAATTCATCTATGCGAAGCTTCAGCCTCCTATTTTCCTCCTGAAGAAGTAGAATCTCCTTCAACACTTGAACCTTAGATTCTAAAACACTACAACAAGCCATGGTGCTTGCTAACAGCCCACGCTAACTCCCAAGAGCTTAGGCAGGTAGGACTGCAGGTGACCACTGACCTCAGCGTACTGAAGATATTCATACCAAAGCTATCAATACAAATAAATATTTAACAAAGTATCACATAACACTGGAGAACTAACCTATACACCTTACGTCACAATACAACTTGTACCTCTAGTGTTTGGATATATATATGACTGTACCCTGACCTACACATTACCCACGCCACACCCTCGTGTGTGGAATCCGTACCCAAGCTGCACTCCATGCGCACCAAACACACTTCATGTGCCTACGGCCAGCGCCCACACACAAGATTGTACAAACAATGTATACACCATCATCACCAGCACCAATACCTGGTAGTCCCCTCAGAGAGAAGCAACCGTTGGACACCACCCCCCCTTCCACAATGATACATGTACCGTACTCCACACATTCATGGTTCACACACCTACATGGTCTGCAATGCAGAAAGCAGTAAATATACAAGAAAACATACATGTTTAAAAGAGAGCTCCATTTTACACTTACCCACAACCAGGTTTGCACTTCCATCCCAATTAAAACATTACATGAAATGTTCCTGGACACCAAGACACTCACCTACCCCACACACCTCAAATCACACCATTGCTCACCAAATGCACCACTCACGACCGCTCATTCCCCAAGAAGCCAGCTTCATTATTTCCACTTAAGACTGTAATGCCAATAAGTCCCTGACGCAGAAGCTACAATATCCCACCGAAAATTTGAGATACCATTTGTTCCCGTTGATGTTCTTATTCCACCGTTGCATCCCATAAAATATTGCTGGAAGTGCCCTGATTCGCTCCCTTACCGGCACACATCATAAAACCCATGAAGTCTGTGACAAGATAACCCGATGCATTCTACACCAGCACCCCCCACATCTAAGCTTAATGCCCTCAAAACATTAACCCCACCCCCACCCACCATACGTAAAACCCTGACAAACCACTCCCTAATTAGTTCCAACCTCGTACAAAAATATACCGCATGAAAAACGGTGTTAATATACCCCCCCACAAACACAACACTCCCTACCCTCCTGCACATGCTTATTACCAAACACTTCCCCAGACGGCAATATGTTGTGGAGAAATTTGAACATTACCTCCCTCACCACAGCCTTCAGTTGCAACCCTTTCAAGCACCCCCATATGTCACTCCATGCAAACACCTCCCCACCACCCACCTGAGCCAGTCTTCCTATCTTGACCCTGCCTGGGTCCCTTGCAAAAATCAATAATCTCAACATTCCCTCACACACCTGCACATCCCTACCCTTCACCCAACACCCCAAATGTCTTCTCACCCATGCCAAGCCTGTACCTGCAACCCTCCCCTCCCTCAAATAACTGTGTTTAACGTACATACCCAACAAGCTTTGATGCAGCGCCATTAACCCCTGCCCTCTCTGGTGCACTGGTAGACACACATCTCTCGACAACTAGACACTGCCCGAACCCCAAATATATCGATACACATGCTTCAACAGACGCTTCTCATCACATGTTTCCAAGAGATATATACCCACCACATGCCACAGCTTACCATACAATATCACATTCACCACAATAGCACGATAGTGTAGCATTAAACCCCCTGTATGCAATCCCACCAATCTACCAAAAACCTTATCCACTGCTTCTTTCGAATCCATCTCCCGTGCCTCCTGAAGATTTCTCATGTGAACAACCCCACACACCTTCATTTGACTTACCAGGGAGCCTACCATTTCCCTGCCAGAAAGCCCCACCCACTCTGTCCCCCTCCCTTATAAGCATAAACTTTTCCCTACTAATCTTCATCTCCATTGAGATGCCAAATCTCTCCACCAACTCACCCATGATTCACAAATCCTCAGACCTTCTGAATAAAACCATGGTGTCGTCTACGTAAGTCACGATCCCCGGTTCCACAGACACCCCATCCCTCTCCACTCTATCCCTTACACCCCATCGCACAGCCCTATAAAATGGGTTCTTGAGCAATGCAAAGAGAAGCTGCGATACAGGGCATCCCTGCCACAAGCCCCGTTCCATTCACTTGCACCTACCATTTACTTGCACCCTTACCATAGCCTGCTCATACAACACCTTAGCCCAACTCACGATTTCCCTCCCAAACCCTTGCCATTGCATAAACTTCCACAATGCCTCACACTCCACATAGTCATATGTCACATGCCAATCTAACACTAATACCCCACCTTCATTGTCCCCCCACACTTTCATCCATAAACCTGCATATCATCCCTTGCCCTACACAC
Organism: Cherax quadricarinatus; assembly: GCF_038502225.1. Lineage (NCBI taxonomy): Eukaryota > Metazoa > Arthropoda > Malacostraca > Decapoda > Parastacidae > Cherax > Cherax quadricarinatus. The sequence goes on from NC_091332.1 coordinate 20,003,965, forward strand.
ATCGAATGCCGAGGCACCCCACACTGACCCTCATCCAAAACTCTGTCAAGAACTCTTTTCATCCTATTTCCTAATACTTTAGCAAAGATTTTGTAATCACCACACATTAAGGTAATCGATCAGTAATCACGCACATATTCACAAGACTTCTTTTTAGTGATCTTGATCACCACACCCGTTCTCTGCTATTCCCCCAACCTTCCCATGGTTTACCTGGCATTAAATAAAACCACTAAAAATTCACGCAAACATTCCCAGTTTTCCTCATAAAAATTGCAAGGAATACCGTCAATACCAGGCGATTTTCCCACACGTTCCCTCCACTGCCATCCTAATCTCCTCCTCGCTTATAGGCCCTACTCAAATTCAACTGATCCTTATGCACTAGATTACAACATACCCATTCACCCATTTCACCTAGTGCCTCATAATTCCCCCCCCCCCACTTTTACCATGCATCTCATACCACACATCCACATAACAACCCATACCCTCTGTTGACATAAGCACCTGCCCTTGACGATACCCCTTCAACTGCTACTGAACCAGCAAGCTCATCATTTCCGTTGCCCTGCGATGTTTTCCCTGCTCTCGCAAGACATACACTGAAGGACAGTCACCCCATAAGACCTCATCAAGTCCTCCCGCAACCTGTGCCGCATCAAAATTACGATTTTGAATATCCCTAATAAGTTGTTTTAAACCCTCAATCTCACCCACTGGATACTCTCCCCCCCCCCTCCAATATAGCATTATTGTAGCTGAACTTCGAGGTAATGAAAAACGCCATGTTGAAGCCTCCGCTCTTCCCTTCCCCGCTTCTGATGAAAATCCCTCACCAACCATGTTCCACCACCCAAGGACATCAACCCCTTCCCCAGCCGTCAGCCCACCACCACCTCCAAGCACTCTCAAAAGATTCCCTCCCCCCCCTTCCATGGAGGCTTAGGGACAGTCGCATGCGGTTGTGCTCTGTCCAAAACTGCGTGTCTTTATAGTAGCAGAGGGAACAGAATGCGGGAAATAAGCGTGTGCAACCATAAAGTGCATATACTCCTTTGAACAAACAAAAAAGGAATATCAGTGAACACTAAATAGGAAAATATGGATTATAGTGTCACATGGAGAGTGCCGGTGGAGGAACTGTTACTGTGGGAAATAGACCTGACCAGCACCAGTGAATTATTGCCGGATGTCGACACAAGTGGAAATAAACAAATATTGATCTATCTATAAGTAATATAGTGAGCGACAAGGATATATATGTGCAGTGACATAGTGAACTAAATTGTAGATAAGAGTAATCTTAATTATCCCCCAGTGTAGCGTACAATATATTTATTTATTTATTTATTTATTTATTTGAACATGATACAGAGAAGTACAAGGAATACAATTTTTAAAGTGCAGCAGGCCAAAGCCCCTTGTATGCAGAGCATTATGGGCAGGCTTAAAATTAACTTAAGATTAACTAAGCAATGATATATTCAGTGGTATAAAAATTATTGTAAAACAGATAATTTAGTACAAATGAGTATTACAAAGACAAGTCATATGGTCATTTACTGTGTTGCTGTGTAATCAGTAGAATGGAGTATTCTGTTAGGTAATGAAGTTATATAGTAACAAAGTTTGATTGGGTCACAGGTTGACATTTATGAGATACAATAATGAGATACATATATGAGATACAATTTATGAGATACAATTATTCAGTATTTATTTAGTTGTGGGTATGTGATTTTTGAGAAGAGACTTGAATTTATAAACAGTGTTTCTTTTATATTCACAGGTAATGAGTTCCAGATTTTAGGGCCTTTTATGTGCATTGAGTTTTTGCATAGCGTGCGATGGACACGAGGAACATCAAAGAGTGATCTGTGCCTTGTGTTATGGTCATGTGTTCTGTTGAGGTTGGTAAGGAGATGCTTGAGGGGAGGGTTTATGTCAGTGTTAAGTGTTCTATGTATGTAGTAGGTGCAGTAATATGTATGGATGTTTTGTATTGTGAGTAGGTTTAGAGTTTTGAATATTGGTGGAGTGTGCTGTCTGTAGTGAGAATTTGTTATCATTCTGATGCAGCCTTTCGTTGGGTGATTAGTGGTCTGAGATGGATTTATTGTTGTTGAGCCCCATTCACAAATTCCATAGGTGAGATAAAGATAAATAAGTGTGTGATATAGGGCCAGGAGGGCTGACTGTGGAACATAGTACCGTATCTTCGATAGTGTGAGGAAAAAGTTCAATAGATAGGAGTAGCAATATAGTAACAATAGTTTCATTGCCGGCTACTTGTTAAGGTAGGGTAAGTCTAGCTCCCGCTATTCCCGCCTTTCCCGCCTTTCCCCCCCCCCACCCCAAAAGTGATAGCTTGATTGCCGGCTGCTTGTTAAGGTAGGGTCAGTCTAGCTCCCGCTATCCCTTCCCCTCCTTCTTCCCCCCCCCCCTCCGAAAGGTGACGTGTGGGGCTCCGGTCCAAACAGTAATCACTAGTCTCACAGCTCCCAGCACTACTGTAAGTACATGCCTGCCTTGTATTCTAGTGGATTTATTGGTTAAAAGCTTCACTTTTGACCAATAATAAACTTAGTCCTTTCAGTCTTGCTCTAAGTTGACTGTTGTAATAATCACCACGTGTTTTAGGTATTGTACTTATCATGGAGAGTGATTTCTTAAGCAGTGGGTAACCTGTCTATCTTTCCAGCTTGGATGACAGAGAGGGTCACCTGCCAATCAACGAGTAGAATTGAAGGAGACGGACTAAAGTTCTGAGATGTCCCAAATTTTGATCCACTTACCTGTTTGTGTATGGAAGTAGCAGGATATAACCCCTAATCATTGCAGTGGAGAAAACCTGCTTTCCTGTCATCTGGAAGGATTATTGAAAGCTAGAAAATCTGTGAAGAACGAGCCGGTGGGTTGTCATCAACACCTGCGACCCCTCCTCCCATCATCAGCAACGGCTACGATTTCAACAACACGCAGTGTCACCAACACCAGACACCCACGTTTTATATACATTTATATTAGCATTGAATTCAGTTATTTATATTTTTCATTTTTCATTTTCTTTAATGTAGGATCAATATTTCATATTTAAGTGTTTTATCTTTTCTAAATAATAAAGTGTTTGTTTGTCAGTTTTCGCTCTTTTTCTATTCATTAATTTTCCTGAGGAGGAGCCAGCTTTGGTAATACTGTCTGAAGTTGTTACAGAGCTGAGTAAGCCTTCACAAGTGGCGACCCTGCCAGGATCAACTCTACTGAATCAAGATTCAATTCCATCTCGAATCTACCATTGGAACTTCAATGCCGCATACCACAGATGGTTACCACCTGCCATGAGTAATCATTCTCTATGGTAGGACTACAGTACAGGTATTTAAAAGATTTGGTGATTGTTATAGTCTCAATTTATTGTAAGTTAAGTCAGGCAGGATATAATACTTAATTCTGCCACCTTTTTGTTCCGAGCTTGAAACACTTTGGAGGATTAGACTCTAGGGACCCAAGATTTTCCAGTGACAATGTGTTTCATTGAGCACTTTATTATATCAAGGGAACTGTAGTAGGACACTCTTGATTTGTTGATTGTTGGATGGTCAAGGGACCCCATTCTACTTACTGTTTGCTCGGAGCCGGCATAGAACCCTTCGTTTTCATTAATACATATTGTTTAATTGAAGAAGGGATCGAGCCCTCTGATTTATTTACAGTTTGAGTGGAGCAGGAATTGAACCCTCCGTTTTCTTTAAAACCCGTTTCATTTTCCCTTGGTAGTTTAAGTTATTCGTGCAAATATGAAGGAATACCAGTTTTGGATGAACGCTGGAAGTTAGGAATAACAGGGAAAATTTTAGAATCTTTTATCAGTGCTAAAATCCAGGAAAAAATTGAAAAGGAGAGATTGAGAATCGAAAGAGGAGAGGAAAAGGAGAGATTGAGAATCGAAAGAGGAGAGGAAAAGGAGAGATTGAGAATCGAAAGAGAAGACAAAAAAGAGCGTGATAGACTTGATCGTGAGGAAAGACCTAGAGAATGTGAGGAACAAGCTAAAGTACGTGAGGAACAAGTTAAATTAAGGGAACTTGAGGAAAGAGCAAAGGATAGAGAATATGAGTTAAGGGAGAGAGAAAAGGATCGCGAGCTCGAACAAGCTCGCCTTGAATTAGAGAATAAAAAGTTAACTTTCTCACAAGAGCAATTAGATGAACGAGTAATGGAACAAAATGCAGCTAGTGTACATATTCCAACACCTAATTTACCTCCCTTCACAGAGGGGGAAGACATAACTTCATACATTATCAGGTTTGAAAATACCGCTACCCTCTGTGAATGGCCTGCTGACACCTGGGCTACCAGGTTAGGAATGTTATTTTCTGGTACAGCCTTGAATATCTATGCAACTTTGTTGCAGGATATCATATGTAATTATAACCTACTAAAGAAGGCAATCCTTAAAGCATATCAAAAAACCACTAATTCTTACAGGAAAGATTTCAGGTATGCCACCTTACAGCCTGGCCAGAACTTTCAACAGTTACAGGTAACACTCGTTTGTTCGACTTTTGGATAGAGAGTTCAGGAACTGATCACAGTTATGAATCTCTTAGAGACTTCATGGTTGCTGACCAGTTCCTGACAGGTCTTCCTCACCTGATACGAACATTCATTAGAGAACGTAACCTGATTAATGCTGAGGAAGTTGCTGAGGCTGCTGACCTGTATGCTGAGGCTCACAATTCCTATAAAGACCTAAAGGGATCGAACCCTAAGGGCAAGGGTTCATCAGACCTTAAGAAATAAAAGCCTCTAGTGGTAAGTAAAGTGACTTCTTTTATTCCTGTTTGTCATTTGTGTGGTGTTAAGGGACATAAACGTCCAGATTACCCTTCTAAGAAGGTCCAAAAAGTTGGAAGATGTTTTAAAGACTGTAATGACCAGGCACCCTTCTGTTCAGGAACAGTTAATGGACTTAATGTATCTACCATTTTACGAGACACTGGATGCACATGTATAGTCATTTCTGATAAGCTGTTCCCTAATCTTAAAGAAACTCATTCCTCTGCTATACTTTCAGACTACTTGGGCCGTACAGACACTATTCCTACCATCCGTTGTTACATTAGGTCTAAATGGTTCACAGGTTGGTTTGAAGCCGTACTAGCTCCCATCACTTCTTGTTCCGTACTAATAGGTAATGTAAAAGGTGCCATTCTTCCTTCTGAGCTTGAACTGTCAGCACCAAAGATGGACACAAGTGTTTCAGATCCTCTTCCTGTAGAGTCAGAGAAGCCGCTCAATGTCTCGCGAGATTCATGTGGGATTAAAAACCAGTGATGCTACTCTCGAAAGCGAGGTAGTAGGATCACCGGTTCACTTGTTAGATGAAAGTGAAGATATCACCTCCGATACCATAAATGTCTTGACTAGGGCTCAGACCAAAGCCCAGGCTTCTCCTACTGTCCATCCTTTGATTTTCCCTGACTTTAAGCCTTTAGATATATCGAAGGATTCCTTTGTCAATTTACAACGTAATTGCCCTTCTCTTCAGAATTACCATAAGGCCGCTAAACAAGATCAAGTGATCCAAAGGAAAAACTTTTCATATAAATTTGAATATATAAAAGGTATCTTGTACAAGTCAGTATTCAAATTAAATTCAAATGAGATAGACTATTCCATCTTAGTTGTTCCAAGTCAATGCAGAGAGACTGTTCTTAAAATGGCTCATGACCTGCCAGTGGCCGGACATTTCTCGCATCGTAAAACCTTAAATAAAATTAGGGAAGCCTATTTTTGGCCAAAAATGCCCTCAGATGTCACTACCTTCTCCCCCCCCCCCGAAAGGTGACGTGTGGGGCTCCGGTCCAAACTGTCATCACTAGACTCACAGTTCCCAGCACTACTGTAAGTACATGCCTGCCCTGTATTCTAGTGGATTTATTGGTTAAAAGCTTCACTTTTGACCAATAATAAACTTAGTCCTTTCAGTCTTGCTCTAAGTTGACTGTTGTAATAATCACAACGTGTTTTAAGTATTGTACTTATCATGGAGAGTGATTTCTTAAGCAGTGGGTAACCTGTCTATCTTTCCAGCTTGGATGACAGAGAGGGTCACCTGCCAATCAACGAGTAGAATTGAAGGAGACAAACGTTCTGAGATGTCCCAAATTTTGATCCACTTACCTGTTTGTGTCTCAGTAGTAGTAACCAGTTACCAGTAACCAGTTACCAGTAACCTGTCCGTTGACTCAACGACCAACCGTCTTGAGTCACGGTCTGTGCTGAGCTGACACTATTTTCAAAAGACCCACTACGGGGTACTGGCCAGTCTTCTAGTCAGTTTGACGAGTGTAACCAAGGAGACAGGTAACGGCTGCGGGTTCTCTCCACATATCTACGATTATACGTAATAACAGCCTATGTGAGTATTTCTACCCTAATCCACGTATCGAACTCCCACATGATAAATGGTGTACAGCGGTGTGGAGCGTGGATTTACGTTTTTAAGGGTAATTCAAGGCGTTAGAAGGCTGTTTGTGTGAGTAGCGCCAGGGTCAAAGGTGAATCGTCACCCACCAGCCACTACCCGCCCGCACCACCTCGAGCCACCAGCTCTACCCTCGCGCACCACCAGCCAGCAGTCGCCTACTCCCCTCAAACCTATTGCCTGCAAGCCTGTTGCAGCCGTTTCAAGCTTCCTGGCTTAGTTCGTGTGCTAATTGCTTCAATCTCCGAGGGGTTGACCCGGATTTTGCAATTAAGCCAGTTAGTAAGCCAGACTGTGGAAGTGAACGCCAGTCAGCCTATCATCCAGCCTGCCTCCTGTCATCCAACTGCTCCTCCGTGCTTTGTGCATCGTTACACGTCTTCCAGTCATCCATTCTTGTGGGGTAAGCCAGTCAGCCAACCCAGCTTCTAACCCAGCTGAGAGAGAGAAGTAAGCCACGCAGTAAGAAGTAAGCCAAGTTCCTCTGAGGTATTGTTTATATCGCTTTGTGCTCCCTGTTGGATGCTAGGAGTGGTTTTTACCATTCCTGTGGCATAGAGTGGGTTTTACGCCACCTTCGTGGGTAGTGGAGTGAGCGCGTCCGCCAGAGAGTCGTCCCCCCCCACCACTCTCTTCCACTACCCGGGGTGCGCGGCAGAGCCCCAGCGTCCACCCCCCACTCTCTCCCACCAGCCATCCACTCATCTACCTGTGGTTGTTTGTACCCTTGTATCGGGTCCTAGTACTGTTTCGGCTCACATAATTGGTCAAGAGATTGTAGCTGGTGCCAACGAGATAAAGCCAGTTATGTGAGTTCGCCTAGAACGCACATTTCTTCACGACAACAGTGTGAGTGGAGGAGGAAACCCCCCCCCGCCCCGTCACCAGTACACACCGCCCGCCCACAGGACAACACCTTCTTCCCGTCACCAGTAATCACCCGTCTACTACTCTCGACTTCAGTGATAATTTTTTTTTTGAGACATTTTCTTGCATTTAAAGACATTTGCGTGTGTGAGACATTTATAGTAAATTGTTTGTGTACTCTAAACCTTGTGTTTTCAGTTTTTCTTTGACTCGTTAATTTTTACAATATTTTTCAGTGTTTTTATTTATCTTATATTTTTTATTCTGTGTTTTTCCTTATGCTACTCCTGTCTCTAGTAAGTATTATTGTGTAGTGTACCAGTCAGTCACCCTGTGTGAAGTGATTCATTTTTTTTTTATTGTATTCTTTCAGCGTTGTATTCTCCAGTAATTATCACTGTATTTCATGCAGTGATATTCACCCCAGTATACTAAATTATCCATTTATTTCTATGTGTGTCATTTTTTTTTCGTATGCCAACAGTGTCTCATTCCTCTAATTTTTTCGCAGACTGTGTACCATTATTTTTGCCAGCAAATTTTTGTCGTATCAGTCACAGCAAGATTTTGTTGTATCAGTCACAGCAGGAATTTGTTGTAAGAATAAACTAATACTGTTGGGTGCTCCGTCACTGTAAGTGTTATATTCCCTGTTTTGTTCCTGTGTTTTATTTTTTATAATTCTTGAACAAATTCACTCTTGATGCAATTTCAATTACTTTTAACGTAAAGTGTTTTCTTACTCTGTTTGAGTAAATTGTTTTGTCTAATTTACAATTAAGAGTTAAAGTGTTCAATTAGTTTATTTTTTTTGGTCTTCATATTTTAATTCATTATTTTACCTGAGTTTTCCCAGTGACACTTTATTACTGCAGTGATTGTTTCTACACCTTATTTTGTTGCACTTGTTCTGCAGTGAATTATTTTCTTTTATTGCTATTTTTATGATTTATAATTTAATTTTGTCTATGCATTCTTAGAAAATACTTAAATTTCCCAGTTAACAATTTAATAATTTTATTTTACACTTTCACATTGATTTAAATAATTTAATTAATTAATTTTTTTATTAGCAAGAGTAAAGACAGCTCATTTTGAATTTAATTCAGTCTCCAGTAATATTTTTACTTGTATATTTCAATGTAAATTTTTATTTTTTCTTGGTCAATAGTCCTTTAAATTGAGTTTTCCTTCCTCTTGCAGTGTATAGACATTATTAATTCTGCTAAATTAGTTGTATATCTTTTCATTTCAATTCTAGAATTTTATATCATTTTATTGTTCATTATTTTTGCTTTATTTGTTCTCGTGTTACTTTGCCATTATGTCTCACATACCGTCAAGTGATACTTTAGTGAATGTCGACACTCAGACCTCTCAGGCTATTGCTGCTCCTGTCATCAGTCCTCACATTCCCTTACTGACTGACAGACAATACCTAGCCCTTGAGCAATGTGTTTGTTCTCACAGCTTGTATCTGAGATTTGTTAAAGTGCTGCAAAATGTGAAGTTCAGATTAAGTTCCTATAGATCCGTGAATTACTTATTAACGTAGCCGAGCGGTCAGGCACTAGTAATACTGTCACTCCTGTCTGGACTCCAGCCACAATATCATGCACGCAGGATAGTGCTACTATCCTTGCGATGGCGACTTGTTCAAGTATTCGTTCCTTCCCAGGGGACGCTTTGAGAAGAACTTTACTTGCAACGAGTTATGCCATCTCTTGCTGATGCCACAAGCCGTGCAGAAAGACGTTTCTGTGGCTAGTGTGCTCACTTGAGTGTTGTTGTTGTCCCTTGTGTTTCAGATTGTGATCCCATCCTAGTTGACAGTAATCAGTGCATTGTAAGAAGTTATTTCTCGAGTAACTTCCACGTTGTTAAAGTTTGTAAGTGTAGTTTCTTTATAGTTGATACCTCGTGTCACTGTGTGCGACTCAGTATATCAGCATTGTTCACCGTGTTCATTGTGCTTGTAGTTTGAGATAGTAGATTCGTTCTCCCTTGCTCATATTGCGTGTTATAGCGTTAATTTTTCAACCGGGGGGAGTATCCACTTCACCGAGTTTGTTCATTCCTCCAGTAAGAAAGAACAGATCCCATGTGTTCTGGTGATTCGATTCCTGCTCCAGGAAGATCTTATTCTGACTGTGAAGCCACCAGCTCCCATCAGTGACTTTCTCATGAACCAAGAATTACTGTATCGAACAGCCGAGTTGGGTACTCCTAGCAGAAGAGTATACCAGTTAGTAATTCCACAGTCACTAGTGAATGTAGCCTTACAGCTAGTTCACGATGTACCAGGTGTTGCACACCCTGGTATGGATCGTTCAGTAAAACAAGCCAGATTGAAATACTTTTGGCCTCGTATGGCAACTGATATTTCTGAGTATGTTAAGAAATGTAGTGTCTGCATGCAACATAAAGGCAATGCTAATGGTCCTAATCCAATCCAAGTGTATCCGACTACTAGCGAACCTTGGGAAAGAGTTGCGCTAGATTTGTTAACTAATTTCCAATGTTCCCTCCAAGGTAACAAACATCTGTGTGTTATGGTAGACCATTTCACCAGATATTGCGAGTTAGTTCCTATTGCAGATAAGACTGCCGAGACAGTAGCTAAAGCGTTTAAAGAACGCATTATCTGCAGGCATACCACCCCTAAGTCCCTAGTAACAGATAATGGAGGTGAATTCTGTAATGAAATTCTTGAAAATTTGTGTACCTTGTACAAGATCTCTAAGTCCACCATTGTTCCTCATCATCCTGCCAGCAATGGGTTAGCGGAACGAACCAATAAGAAAGTACTTGATGTATTGAGAGCCACTATCAATCCCAATAGTGAAACTTGGGATGAAGTTATACCTGATGTGCAGTGTGCTATAAATTCTGCTTACAATGTTTCTATAGGTGACACTCCACATTATGCATTGTATGGTGTAGATAAACGTTTGCCTTATGAGTTGTTATATTCTAATCCGAAACCAAATTACAACCCTGATGATTTCGTAGCAACTCGTACCAGCTTAGCTCAAAGTGTTTTTAGAAGAATCCGTGAAACACTTCATAAATCAACAGCTGAATTCACAAGAGTCGCAAACACTCGATCAAAGCCATCCAAAATCAAAGTAGGTTCGAGAGTTATGCTGACTAATTTTAACAAAACGTCTGCAATGCCAAAGCTTGATCAAAAGTTTGTTGGTCCTTATCGCGTAGTTGAACATATCACTGGTAATAAGTATAAGGTTAGAGAGATTAGTACTGGTCAGTGTAAAGAATCGCATTTGGATCATATGAAGTTAGTATGTGATGATAATGATGTTCCAACCCAGACTAATGTGACAGATTCTGACAATCCTCCTGATCCTGTACTCTCTTCCTCTGATACTCAGTCAGATGATCAACCTGAATGTCGTTATTCCCTACGTACACGACAGGTATTGAGAAATCCTCAAGTATCATTTGTAACTTCCAATTCAGATTTGCCTCAAATACAGCATGAGTTAGCCAATGCTACAGAGTTTGATCCTCCCAGAGATGACACCCATTCTGCATATGCCAATCTTACCCTAGCAGAGTTGGGGTTAAATGTAAATAACCTGTATAGATGAATAATTACAGTATCAACTTATCAGTATTCAAGAATTTTTTTTTTGTGTTCGTGTTCTCTCCGCATTCTGAGAGTTAACAGTTTAGATTTGCATGCACCGAATCTGCCTTTCTGTTAAACACTCTTTCTTTGTATATATTCCTTCCTCAGAATCCGTAGATCACATGAATACAGATCGATCGATCAAAATTTTTGTTTTTATCACATGTAATCTCAATGTTGAGTTCGTTGTTCATTTGTTGAGTTTTAAGTTGTACTATAGTATACCTTGTATTACATTACAGTTTCAGTTACGTAAGCTTTCATTCCAATGTTCTACTTATGTATCTATAATGTTTCATGTTGTGTACTTTGACATTGTATAGAATCAGCCCAAGCCGTATACCTGCCATCTCTAGTTTGTATTAGTTGTATGTCGGGACGACATACGTTAGCGTCGCCGAGCTCTCAGTAGTAGTAACCAGTTACCAGTAACCAGTTACCAGTAACCTGTCCGTTGACTCAACGACCAACCGTCTTGAGTCACGGTCTGTGCTGAGCTGACACTATTTTCAAAAGACCCACTACGGGGTACTGGCCAGCCGGCTAGTCAGTTTGACGAGTGTAACCAAGGAGACAGGTAACGGCTGCGGGTTCTCTCCACATATCTACGATTATACGTAATAACAGCCTACGTGAGTATTTCTACCCTAATCCACGTATCGAACTCCCACATGATATGTGTATGCAAGTAGCAGGATATAACCCCTCATCATTGCAGTGGAGAAAACCTGCTTTCCTGTCATCTGGAAGGATTATTGAAAGCTAGAAAATCTGTGAAGAACGAGCCGGTGGGTTGTCATCAACACCTGCGACCCCCCCCCCCATCATCAGCAATGGCTACGATTTCAACAACACGCAGTGTCACCAACACCAGACACCCACGTTTTATATTAGCATTGAATTCAGTTATCATTTATATTTTTCATTTTTCATTTTCTTTAATGTAGGATCAATATTTCATATTTATGTGTTTTATATTTTATATTTTCTATATAATAAAGTGTTTATGTTTGTCAGTTTTTGTTCTTTTTCTATTCATTAATTTCCCTGAGGAGGAGCCAGCTTTGGTAATACTGTCTGAAGTTGTTACAGAGCTGAGTAAGCCTTCACAGATAGTTTGTCTATGGTCTTGGAAATTTTTTTGGAAATTTGTTGTACATGTGTTTGAAATTTGAGTCTATTATCAAGGTGGATTCCTAGGAATTTTCCCTCTGTGAGTTTTGTGATAGGTGATCCATTTATCATTATGTTAAGAGACACATCTGCAGCTCTGTTACCAAACTGAATGTAGAAGGTTTTGTCAATGTTTAGAGAAGTTTGTTGATCCTCATCCAGGTTGATATTTTCTGTAATTCGGTATTCACAGTATTGGCTAGAGTGACTGGGCTCGGGTGAGAGAAGACGTATGTAGTGTCATCTGCAAATAGTGTGGGTTAGAGTAGTTGCGATGCATTTGGTATGTCATTTATGTATATAAGAAAGAGAAGAGGGCCTAGGACACTTCCCTGTGGGACACCAACTGTAATTGGCTGTGCTGAAGAGTTTGCTCCATTTGTGTACACATATTGGCTTCTGTTGCTGAGGTATGACTTTAGGTAGTTGAGGGAGGGCCCTCTTATACCATAGTGCGGCAATTTTTTGTGGAGCAAGTCGTGGTCAACTGTATCAAATGCTATACCTAAGTCAATGAAGATCCCCAGTGGGACTTCTTTTTTCTCTATTGCTGTATAAATATGTTCTAGCATGTGGATAATAGCATCATTAGTATTTTTATTAGGCCTGAACCCAAATTGACAGGGGTTGAGTATGTTGTGGGAGATGAGGTAGGAATAGATACGCCTATGGATTAATTTTTCAAAGATTTTAGAGAGAGGGTGTAAGTTGGATATTGGCCTATAGTTATTCAAGTCAGTGTGGTCTCCTCCTTTATGGATCGGGGTGACCCTTGCTATTTTGAGAACTATAGGAAAGGTAGAGGATTCAATGGAATTGTTAAAGAGTGTTGCAATGATTGGTGATAGCACCTGTGACACTTTTTTGTATATAATGGGTCGTAAGGTATTTAAATCTAATGTCTTGTTTTTTTAGTTTTTTGATAAGGGAGACTTCAGTTGGGTTAGTCGGAGCTAGGAACAGTGTGTTCGGGTAGTTGCCAGTGAGGTAGTCATTGGGTGGGATATCTGAGCTTGGGATTTTATTGGCAAGGTTTTTTCCTATAGTGGAGAAGAAATCAGTGAGTCTGCTGTTTCAGAAGGTGGGAATTGGGGTTCATAATATAGATATGGGAATATCTTACAAGCGACTGGCATTAGCGAACTATTGCCAGAGGTCCAGGGAAGTGTTAATAACGGATGAGTAATTACTATAGTCATAAGAGATAAAACGAGTGACGGTAGCATTGAGGTGCAGGGAATCACAGCATACATAAATTGAGCATACAACAGTTACCTCTACTAGACAGGAAATAAACTTTTCCATGGAAGTGTAGGGGAAAGTTAGCATAGGCCTAGCTGCTGTGTAAACAATACAATGATCCCAGTATAGTGCAGTGAAAAGTGTATTTTGAAAGAATACAGTGTATATCCTTGAGATAAACAGTGTGCAGCACTACATAAAAGGAAACTAAATAATAATAATAATAATAAAAATAATAGTGAAGTGTAGCAGTCTGGGTAAGTCTTGCCCTCACACCCACCCTACACCACCACCCACCCTACACCCACCACCCACCCTACACCCACCACCCACCCTACACCCACCACCCACCCTACACCCACCACCCACCCTACACCCACCACCCACCCTACACCACCAACCACATACTGTAAACTTGGGTCGTATAAATACATCTTGCATATTACTGGCACCAGCAAGAGAAAGGTAAAGTGGAAATCAGTTTTCTTCTGTGGCATACAGAGTGTAATAGGATACAGACAGGATGTCAGCACAGCATATCTGTGGGACATGTAAAAAAATCCTTGGAAGGAAATCCAGAATCACATGCAATCTATGCTTTTCCAAGCACCATATCTCTTGTACTAGACTAAATACAGCCTCAAAAAATGACCTCAAACTAGCAAGGTGTTTCTGGTTGTGCAATAAAGATGTAGAACTTTGGGCAGGTATCAGAAAGGTACTAAGGAGAGTAATAAATGATAAAAATAATCAAGAAAACAAAGATGACCTCTTGGATAGTCTACCAAAAATATATAAAACATGGGAGCAAGAGATAGTGTATCAAAAAATGCAGAATTCCCATACCACAACAGATGACTCGAAACTATCTAGTCACCCACATAGTGCTAAACCAGACCCATCCCCCAGTCATAGCACTAACACCCACAGTGCTGGTGCTGGCCCAGGCTCAGCCCCCAGCCCCAGTGCTGACTCAGACCCATCCCCCAGCCTTACTGCCAGCCCAGACTCTACTAGGGACCCTACCACAACAACCACTAAAACCGTAAATATACAACCATCATTGCACAAGACCGTGGCCCACAGTACAGATGTAGGAGAGAAGTCTCCTCCTCCTTCCTCTACTGAAAAAAGTAGATGAAATCCAGGATGGGGTGGCACTGGCTTGGATACTGAGGATTATAGTGCAGTCCCAGAACTTGCAGAAATTGACAACACACCTCCCAACAATTCTCAACCGAAGGTGAATTTGTGCAAATATTATGCTTGGGGCATCTGTAAACATAGAATATCAGGAAAAAAAAATGGGACATGCAACTTGGAGCATCCCAAAAAATGTAGCGACCTCCTGTCTAAAGGAGTATGTCGTTCTTCTTCCTGAACTTTCTTTCACCCAAAAATGTGTCACTCCTCGGTCCTCCAGAAGCAGTGTTACAACTTCGACTGCCCTGCATACCATCTAAAAGGGACCAGGAGGAACAGACCTCACAAGACAAACAATAGTAGCTACGACAACCCAACTCCAGGTGATTTTTTAGTGACAGGAAACGGAAAAAGAAAATGGAAGGAAATAACAAAAATAGTCCACCACCTTGGAGCCTTGTTGGACTGGAGGCGCAGCCAGTGGACACCCATGGCCCTCCAGAATTACAACTACTGATGCCAAAAACAAAATCCCCCCATCAAACACAGAATACAACATCGTTCATATTTGCTAATATACAGAGCCTTAAGCCATCCACCAACAACAAAATACCTTTTATCAGTGGACTTCTAGAGGAGTCTAATGCAATGTTTGCAGCCTTCACAGAGACTCACACAAAAGATCACTTTGACAGTGAAATATGGATGAGTGGTTACAACCTTTTAAGATGCGACAGAATGAACAAGCAACAAGGGGGGTTGGCCTGTATGTCAAAGAGTCCCTCATCTGCACGGAGTTGCTGAACACCACAAATGAGGTAGTTGAAATTCTATCAATAAAGATCGAGAACTAAAACCTAGTCATTGTGGTTGTATATAAGCCACCAGATGCAACTTCCCAACAGTTCAAGGAACAATGGTAACATAAACACATGCAGTTTAAAGAGATCCTTTATTGACAACGTTTCGCCCACACAGAGGGCTTTTTCAAGTCACACACAGATCTACCTGGGGTGGAAGGTACGGGAGTATTTATAGTCGGGTTCAGAATGTTGAGGTCAGGTGGAGAATGCTGCATCTGATGATCTACCGGGTGGGGTTATAGAGTCTTGGGTAGCTTGGCAGGGGTACTGGACAAGTTGTGAGTAGATCTTCTGCAGTGTTCTATGTTCTTATGTGGGATAGCGATGAAGAAGTTTCTTGGCGAGTGGTTCAGCTATGTTATAGAAGCCGTTGTTCTGGTTGAAATTGTTGGTTATAGAGATAAGCAATGATTCCAGGATTCTTCGGTATTGAGTGTTGTCTTCTGTGGCGATAAGTCTTGAGTTTCTGTAGTTAATTAAATGGTTGTGTGAATTGCGATGTTGTACACAGGCATTCCTTGTATCGTCAGTCCTGCTTGCGTACTGGTGTTCTGAAATACGTGTTTGGAGGTTTCTTGATGTTTCGCCCACGTATAATTTGTTGCAGTCATTACAAGGGATTATGTGTTCCCCTGCAGAGGATGGAAGCTTGTCCTGTCTACTACGGGTGATGTCCTTGATGGTCGTGGTTGTGGAGGTAGATACTTGGAATGATGTATTGGAAAAGATGTTGGAAACATGTTTGGCAATGGAGTTGGTGGGGAGGACTGCCGAGAAGAGATACATAGTCCTCCCCACCAACTCCATTGCCAAACATGTTTCCAACATCTTCTCCAATACATCATTCCAAGTATCTACCTCCACAACCACGGCCATCAAGGACATCACCAGTGGAAGACAGGACAAGCTTCCATCCTCTGCAGGGGAATACATAATCCCTTGTAATGACTGCAACAAATTATACGTGGGCGAAACATCAAGAAACCTCCAAACACGTATTTCAGAACACCAGTACGCAAGCAGGACTGACGATACAAGGAATGCCTGTGTACAACATCGCAATTCACACAACCATTTAATTAACTTCAGAAACTCAAGACTTATCGCCACAGAAGACAACACTCAGTACCGAAGAATCCTGGAATCATTGCTTATGACTCACGAAATCGTAATGACACGATTGCAAACAAACCATACCACGGCTGGGATTGAACCCGCGGTCAGAGAGTCTCAAAACTCCAGCCCGTCGGGCTGGAGTTTTGAGACTCTCTGACCGCGGGTTCAATCCCAGCCGGGGTATGGTTTATCATTGCTTATCTCTGTAACCAACAATTTCAACCAGAACAACGGCTTCTATAACAGCTGAACCACTCGCGAAGAAACTTCTTCATCGCTATCCCACATAAGAACATAGAACACTGCAGAAGGTCTACTCACAACTTGTCCAATACCCCTGCAAAGCTACCCAAGACTCTATAACCCCACCCGGTAGATCATCAGATGCAGCATTCTCCACCTGACCTCAACAGTCTGAACCCGACTATAAATACTCCCGTACCTTCCACCCCAGGTAGATCTGTGTGTGATTTGAAAAAGCCGGCTGTGTGGGCGAAACGTTGTCAATAAAGGATCACATTAAACTGCATATGTGTTTATGTTTCCACTGTGTCGGTATTTTATACCATTTATTTTCAGTTCAAGGAACAGCTACTGATAATTGATTACTGTCTGGAAAACCTTCCAGCTCCATCCCCAAACATCTTACTGCTTGGTGATTTCAAAATAAGGCATACAAAATAGAAGAATGTAACAAATAATATTATAGCTGAAACAATCCCCGGAGGAAGCGCAGATGAAAGGTCACACACACATGAGCTACTAAGCCTCTGTGAAAAACACACCTTAAGCTAGCAGATAGTGGAGTCAACAAAACTAGAAAACACACTTGACCTTATCTTCACAAATAATGAGGACCTGATAAGAGACATAAGAATATCAAAAACAACTAATTCCGATCACAACCTAATCGAATTCCAGACATACATGTAACAGCAGAATGCAAGTACCTGTGAAGGTGTCTTCACAAAATACAACTTCAACAACAAGAACATCAACTGGGACCAGGTAAACCATGTCCTAAACGAAACATGTTGGGAAGATATCTTAAATGACATGGGTCCAAACCAGTGCCTTGAAAGGATCAACTTCCTGGCAGCTGAAGCATGTTCTAGGCATATTCCCCTAAGAAAGAAGAAGAGCAGGAGTAAACTGGAGAAAGACGCTCCCTCTACAGAAGACGATGAAGAGTCACAGAGCTCCTCAGGAGTGCTAGAATATCTGATACACGAAAGGAGGCGCTGACCAGGGAGGTGGAAACTATCGAACTTAAGTTAAATGACTCTTACAGGAGCCAGGAGAGACAGGAGGAGCTTAAATCTATTAGTGAAATTGAAAGAAATTCAAAATATTTCTTTTCATATGCCAAAAACAAGGCAAATACCACATCTAGTATTGGACCCTTACTCAGGCAAGATGGGACTTACACAGATGACAACAAGGAAATGAGTGAAATATTGAAATCCCAGTACGACTCTGTGTTTAGTGAACCACTAATCAGTCTGAGGATCGACGACCCAAATGATTTCTTCATGAATGAGCCTCAAATCTTCATAAATGTATGCCAGATTTCCGACATTACCCTAACTCCGATAGATTTCGAAAAAGCCATTGACAACATGCCCATGCACTCAGCCCCGGGCCCAGACTCGTGGAACTCTGTTCTCATTAAGAACTGCAAGAAACCCCTCTCGCATGCCCTAAGTACACTATGGAGGAGGAGCTTGGACATGGGTGAAATTCCAGTCACTTAAAACAACGGATATAGCCCCACTCCATTAGCTAAGAACTATAGACCAAATAGCTCTGACGTCCCACATCATAAAAATCTTTGAAAGAGTGCTAAGAAGCAGGATTGCAAATCACCTGGATTCCCAAAATCTGCACAATCCAAGGCAACATGGGTTCAGGGCAGGTCGCTCCTGCCTCTCACAACTACTGGATCACTATGATATGGCCTTGGATGCACTGGAAGAAAATCAGAATGCAGATGTAATATACACAGACTTTGCAAAAGCATTTGACAAATGCGATCATGGCATAATAGCCCATAAAATACGTGCTAAAAGAATAACTGGGAAAGTGGGGAGATGGATTTTCAACTTCCTAACAAATCGAACACAAAGAGTAGTGGTCAACAGAGTTAAATCGGAGGCTGCCATACAGTTGTGATGAATGGTTTGAAAAACCGACAAGTTGAAGATTGAGACACTTATGCAGCATATGGGAATCTTTATTCAGGAAACGTTTCGCCACACAGTGGCTTCATCAGTCCAATACAAAGAGGAAGGCGTAAGGAAAGGAGGAGTATGAGGTAATCAGTCCCTCAGCCTGGAGTCGATGTGTTCAGTCCATCAATCTTGTAGAATGTACAGCATAGGGCCGTAGACGTGGCTTATATACTGTAGTGAGGTGACTTGAAGCAGACGGAGGCGGGATCATAGTGGTATCATCCACTAGTCGAAGTAGGTCTTTGTCCAAAGGTTGAACAAGCGTTGAAGAATTCTTTGTAAGAAGATCCCATGATGCTGCAGTGTCTGACAGTTGTGATGAATGGTTTGAAAAACCGACAAGTTGAAGATTGAGACACTTATGCAGCATATGGGAATCTTTATTCAGGAAACGTTTCGCCACACAGTGGCTTCATCAGTCCAATACAAAGAGGAAGGCGTAAGGAAAGGAGGAGTATGAGGTAATCAGTCCCTCAGCCTGGAGTCGATGTGTTCAGTCCATCAATCTTGTAGAATGTACAGCATAGGGCCGTAGACGTGGCTTATATACTGTAGTGAGGTGACTTGAAGCAGACGGAGGCGGGATCATAGTGGTATCATCCACTAGTCGAAGTAGGTCTTTGTCCAAAGGTTGAACAAGCGTTGAAGAATTCTTTGTAAGAAGATCCCATGATGCTGCAGTGTCTGACAGTTGTGATGAATGGTTTGAAAAACCGACAAGTTGAAGATTGA
Source organism: Cherax quadricarinatus (assembly GCF_038502225.1). Taxonomy (NCBI): domain Eukaryota; kingdom Metazoa; phylum Arthropoda; class Malacostraca; order Decapoda; family Parastacidae; genus Cherax; species Cherax quadricarinatus. The sequence goes on from NC_091332.1 coordinate 20,023,477, forward strand.
GATATAAGCCACGTCTACGGCCCTATGCTGTACATTCTACAAGATTGATGGACTGAACACATCGACTCCAGGCTGAGGGACTGATTACCTCATACTCCTCCTTTCCTTACGCCTTCCTCTTTGTATTGGACTGATGAAGCCACTGTGTGGCGAAACGTTTCCTGAATAAAGATTCCCATATGCTGCATAAGTGTCTCAATCTTCAACTTGTCGGTTTTTCAAACCATTCATCACAACTGTCAGACACTGCAGCATCATGGGATCTTCTTACAAAGAATTCTTCAACGCTTGTTCAACCTTTGGACAAAGACCTACTTCGACTAGTGGATGATACCACTATGATCCCGCCTCCGTCTGCTTCAAGTCACCTCACTACAGTATATAAGCCACGTCTACGGCCCTATGCTGTACATTCTACAAGATTGATGGACTGAACACATCGACTCCAGGCTGAGGGACTGATTACCTCATACTCCTCCTTTCCTTACGCCTTCCTCTTTGTATTGGACTGATGAAGCCACTGTGTGGCGAAACGTTTCCTGAATAAAGATTCCCATATGCTGCATAAGTGTCTCAATCTTCAACTTGTCGGTTTTTCAAACCATTCATCACAACTGTCAGACACTGCAGCATCATGGGATCTTCTTACAAAGAATTCTTCAACGCTTGTTCAACCTTTGGACAAAGACCTACTTCGACTAGTGGATGATACCACTATGATCCCGCCTCCGTCTGCTTCAAGTCACCTCACTACAGTATATAAGCCACGTCTACGGCCCTATGCTGTACATTCTACAAGATTGATGGACTGAACACATCGACTCCAGGCTGAGGGACTGATTACCTCATACTCCTCCTTTCCTTACGCCTTCCTCTTTGTATTGGACTGATGAAGCCACTGTGTGGCGAAACGTTTCCTGAATAAAGATTCCCATATGCTGCATAAGTGTCTCAATCTTCAACTTGTCGGTTTTTCAAACCATTCATCACAACTGTCAGACACTGCAGCATCATGGGATCTTCTTACAAAGAATTCTTCAACGCTTGTTCAACCTTTGGACAAAGACCTACTTCGACTAGTGGATGATACCACTATGATCCCGCCTCCGTCTGCTTCAAGTCACCTCACTACAGTATATAAGCCACGTCTACGGCCCTATGCTGTACATTCTACAAGATTGATGGACTGAACACATCGACTCCAGGCTGAGGGACTGATTACCTCATACTCCTCCTTTCCTTACGCCTTCCTCTTTGTATTGGACTGATGAAGCCACTGTGTGGCGAAACGTTTCCTGAATAAAGATTCCCATATGCTGCATAAGTGTCTCAATCTTCAACTTGTCGGTTTTTCAAACCATTCATCACAACTGTCAGACACTGCAGCATCATGGGATCTTCTTACAAAGAATTCTTCAACGCTTGTTCAACCTTTGGACAAAGACCTACTTCGACTAGTGGATGATACCACTATGATCCCGCCTCCGTCTGCTTCAAGTCACCTCACTACAGTATATAAGCCACGTCTACGGCCCTATGCTGTACATTCTACAAGATTGATGGACTGAACACATCGACTCCAGGCTGAGGGACTGATTACCTCATACTCCTCCTTTCCTTACGCCTTCCTCTTTGTATTGGACTGATGAAGCCACTGTGTGGCGAAACGTTTCCTGAATAAAGATTCCCATATGCTGCATAAGTGTCTCAATCTTCAACTTGTCGGTTTTTCAAACCATTCATCACAACTGTCAGACACTGCAGCATCATGGGATCTTCTTACAAAGAATTCTTCAACGCTTGTTCAACCTTTGGACAAAGACCTACTTCGACTAGTGGATGATACCACTATGATCCCGCCTCCGTCTGCTTCAAGTCACCTCACTACAGTATATAAGCCACGTCTACGGCCCTATGCTGTACATTCTACAAGATTGATGGACTGAACACATCGACTCCAGGCTGAGGGACTGATTACCTCATACTCCTCCTTTCCTTACGCCTTCCTCTTTGTATTGGACTGATGAAGCCACTGTGTGGCGAAACGTTTCCTGAATAAAGATTCCCATATGCTGCATAAGTGTCTCAATCTTCAACTTGTCGGTTTTTCAAACCATTCATCACAACTGTCAGACACTGCAGCATCATGGGATCTTCTTACAAAGAATTCTTCAACGCTTGTTCAACCTTTGGACAAAGACCTACTTCGACTAGTGGATGATACCACTATGATCCCGCCTCCGTCTGCTTCAAGTCACCTCACTACAGTATATAAGCCACGTCTACGGCCCTATGCTGTACATTCTACAAGATTGATGGACTGAACACATCGACTCCAGGCTGAGGGACTGATTACCTCATACTCCTCCTTTCCTTACGCCTTCCTCTTTGTATTGGACTGATGAAGCCACTGTGTGGCGAAACGTTTCCTGAATAAAGATTCCCATATGCTGCATAAGTGTCTCAATCTTCAACTTGTCGGTTTTTCAAACCATTCATCACAACTGTCAGACACTGCAGCATCATGGGATCTTCTTACAAAGAATTCTTCAACGCTTGTTCAACCTTTGGACAAAGACCTACTTCGACTAGTGGATGATACCACTATGATCCCGCCTCCGTCTGCTTCAAGTCACCTCACTACAGTATATAAGCCACGTCTACGGCCCTATGCTGTACATTCTACAAGATTGATGGACTGAACACATCGACTCCAGGCTGAGGGACTGATTACCTCATACTCCTCCTTTCCTTACGCCTTCCTCTTTGTATTGGACTGATGAAGCCACTGTGTGGCGAAACGTTTCCTGAATAAAGATTCCCATATGCTGCATAAGTGTCTCAATCTTCAACTTGTCGGTTTTTCAAACCATTCATCACAACTGTCAGACACTGCAGCATCATGGGATCTTCTTACAAAGAATTCTTCAACGCTTGTTCAACCTTTGGACAAAGACCTACTTCGACTAGTGGATGATACCACTATGATCCCGCCTCCGTCTGCTTCAAGTCACCTCACTACAGTATATAAGCCACGTCTACGGCCCTATGCTGTACATTCTACAAGATTGATGGACTGAACACATCGACTCCAGGCTGAGGGACTGATTACCTCATACTCCTCCTTTCCTTACGCCTTCCTCTTTGTATTGGACTGATGAAGCCACTGTGTGGCGAAACGTTTCCTGAATAAAGATTCCCATATGCTGCATAAGTGTCTCAATCTTCAACTTGTCGGTTTTTCAAACCATTCATCACAACTGTCAGACACTGCAGCATCATGGGATCTTCTTACAAAGAATTCTTCAACGCTTGTTCAACCTTTGGACAAAGACCTACTTCGACTAGTGGATGATACCACTATGATCCCGCCTCCGTCTGCTTCAAGTCACCTCACTACAGTATATAAGCCACGTCTACGGCCCTATGCTGTACATTCTACAAGATTGATGGACTGAACACATCGACTCCAGGCTGAGGGACTGATTACCTCATACTCCTCCTTTCCTTACGCCTTCCTCTTTGTATTGGACTGATGAAGCCACTGTGTGGCGAAACGTTTCCTGAATAAAGATTCCCATATGCTGCATAAGTGTCTCAATCTTCAACTTGTCGGTTTTTCAAACCATTCATCACAACTGTCAGACACTGCAGCATCATGGGATCTTCTTACAAAGAATTCTTCAACGCTTGTTCAACCTTTGGACAAAGACCTACTTCGACTAGTGGATGATACCACTATGATCCCGCCTCCGTCTGCTTCAAGTCACCTCACTACAGTATATAAGCCACGTCTACGGCCCTATGCTGTACATTCTACAAGATTGATGGACTGAACACATCGACTCCAGGCTGAGGGACTGATTACCTCATACTCCTCCTTTCCTTACGCCTTCCTCTTTGTATTGGACTGATGAAGCCACTGTGTGGCGAAACGTTTCCTGAATAAAGATTCCCATATGCTGCATAAGTGTCTCAATCTTCAACTTGTCGGTTTTTCAAACCATTCATCACAACTGTCAGACACTGCAGCATCATGGGATCTTCTTACAAAGAATTCTTCAACGCTTGTTCAACCTTTGGACAAAGACCTACTTCGACTAGTGGATGATACCACTATGATCCCGCCTCCGTCTGCTTCAAGTCACCTCACTACAGTATATAAGCCACGTCTACGGCCCTATGCTGTACATTCTACAAGATTGATGGACTGAACACATCGACTCCAGGCTGAGGGACTGATTACCTCATACTCCTCCTTTCCTTACGCCTTCCTCTTTGTATTGGACTGATGAAGCCACTGTGTGGCGAAACGTTTCCTGAATAAAGATTCCCATATGCTGCATAAGTGTCTCAATCTTCAAGCCCAATGATTTATAATTATGATCCTGCAGGAACAGAAGGTCTGGTACATATCTCCTCAAAAATACCTCTAAAACCTTACATTTGCCCACTGATTTCAACCCATTAACATTTTAAGTAAGACACTTGAAGGATATAAGAGGGGTTTACCTTTAGTCACCCTAACACTCTTAGAATCCAGGCATATTGATCCAGGTGCAGAACCTTGACACATCATGGAGGCGGACACTAATGCCAGGGTTAACCGGCTTAACCACATCCTGGTACTTGACCACCATGTTTTCATAAGTGCTGCCCTGCCGGATTTTGACGAGAATTCTTGTAACACCACTCAGTGAAACGCCGTAAAGGTCCTTGTTAGCGATCCCATACATGGCCCTCAATATTGCTGTCAGCAACATATGGGTATTCTGGCCATTGAGTGCGCCCCTCACCAGTTCCACACAGTGTTGACACGCCTATGTCCACTTTCTGCCTTGATGAAAGTACTGTCACCTGCTGCCAGGGGTCAAAAGTGCAGCTCCATGGACGTCCTCTCTATCCGAGGGTCGAGAGAAGAATATGTATGAGCTGAATTACTCTGTGGAAACATTTCCCATAACAAGGAGGGAGAGGAAAAGTGCATTTATCTGGCATTTAGACTTGATTCGAGGAAGAAGACAATAGGTCTAATATTTTGATCCCTACGCAGTGCCAAGGGACCCCTTTCCCCTCAATTTTAAAGTCGTTTTGAACCACTTCATAGATAGATGTTAGAAACCGATGAGTTAGAAAATGTTGAAAAAAATGCCAAGGAAGGATTTTCTCGACTCTCCGGTTTTAATGTCGCCTACATCAGACAGAAGTCTGCTGCGTGAAATGTTACGACAAATATAGTCATGTGGTGAAAACGCGTCCTATTCATTAACCTGTCGATATTGTGCATCACAGCTTGACCATGAAGGAAGCTCCAGTAAATTTGCTTCTGTTGCGAACCCAGAAAGAAACAAATAAAGGGAGGTGGTTGACTGACCACTTGGGTGCTGCTATGGTTGTTACACGGCAGTACCCTGTGTGACGTCAGCACACCCAATGTAGGAGGCTGCTCACCCGGCCTCAGTGTCAGAGTGTATTCACCATAGAGCGTATTCACCACTGCCTGAGAACCCACTAAGTTCACCTGACGGCCTCAGGCAGAGACGGACTTTGACACGAACCGGCGGGACTTGGTTTCCTGCTGGCTATCCCACGAAGTTCTAAGACAGTGGAGGTAGTGTCGTGTGAAGACACAGTGAAGGTAGTGTCATTTGAAGGACACTAGATCTGGTACTTGTAGTGTCAGTGGTGTCGTGTGTGTGAGTTTGTCTGTAATAACACAGGTGAAGGGTGTAACACAGAGAATCGAATACCATTAACATGGTGTCATGTAACCTTGTACAAAATGTAGTGTCTGTGACAAAGAAAGACTACCATGACAGAGAACATGGTGTCGTGTGACACTGAGAGAAGGGGTGTTGCGTGACACGGAGAGAAGGAGCGTCGTAACAGAGACAAGGACGTATTGTGACACGGAGTAGTGTGTCATGAGACTTGGGGAAGGGTAGTGTCTTGTGACACTGGGTAGGCAGGGTCATGACTAATTGTTATTGTAATGTGATAATAATGCCAAAGAATATACTTTATTTTACAAAGATTCTTTGTAAATCAAAGAAAATACTTCATGTTAAACAATAATTTTACTAGTTAACATTAAGAAGTATTGTAAGTGTTTTTGTACTCCTGACTATATTGCATACTGCAGATTTGGTAGTGGGCTAGTTTGTTAATTATACTATAGGCCGATTACTTTACATTCCCCTAGAAGCTTTTACCAAATTTGTAATATTGTAATAGCCTCCTCTTGGACATCATTAAATATACATATATTCTTCACAAGATAATTGTTGCTCATTTAAATCTCATCTTCCACGTAAGCAGCCCATCCATCTCCATATCCCCAACAAGACGTATAACGTACCCAACCCATTTATTTCCATATCTCCAACAAGGCGATAACTAGAAATGAAACATGCCAGTATATTTCTTTTCCACATTCCTACATATTCTACAAAGATTGAAAACCAGCTAAAAATGTGAGGAATTACCACTGAAATTAGGCCTCTTCTACTTATAGGATGGATTAAGATGCTGGGAAAATAAAAATTCTTTGGTAAGCCTGATTACGGAGATTATTTCTAGTATAGTTATTTCTGGTACTCTGGTTTGTCATTAGTGTTCGTGCATGCTAGAAAAATGTTCTTTGCTACTGTTAAAAAAAAAACGCAAAATTAACTAAATGGTTTACAATCATTATGAAAACTTGAAGTAGTGAAGCAACGTTACTCCCTCATCCTGTTAAATTAGACACATGTGCAACTCTTGGGTATCTTTATTGAGGAAACGTTTCGCCACACAGTGGCTTCATCAGTCCATACATAGGAGAAACTTGAAGAAAAGGAGGAGAATGAGGTAATCAGTCCCTCAACCTTGAGTCGATGTGGTCAGTCCATCAATCTTGAATAGAATACGGCATATGAGCGGAGAAGCAGCTTATAAACCGTAGGCAGGAGAGGTGCAGCAGTCGTAGGTGGTGTCACATTTGTCCAATGTGGAAGTAGGTCGTGCCCAAGGGTTAGGCAAGCGAAGAATTCCCAAGTATTAAGATCCCAAGAAGTTGCAGTGTCTGACAGGACTGTAGATGAATGGTTCAAAGAACCGACATGTTGTTAAATTAGACACATGTGCCTATTTAACAACATGTCGGTTCTTTGAACCATTCATCTACAACTTCCTCATCCACACGATATTCCACAACTTCATTAAGTATGAGGATAATGAAGATTAATTGTTTACCTCTGCGGCTGGAGCTACTTTTTTTTACTTAACTATAAGTATAATTAAAAATAGAGAATTTTTTAAACATGTGGCTGAATTTCCATTGCAAATATTCTTAAAAAATGCTTCCATTTGTGAATAAAAAAATCCAAATGACTATTCAGTTTAGATTTTAAGTTATAAAAGCTGCAGTCAATACCCGTCAAGACAAAATAATTTATGAATAAAATAATCACAAAATATTTTCCCACGAATACGTCAGCTAAGACTTGAATAACATTTCCACTGAACCCATCAAATAGGCCGCTAATACATAAATTCACTGCTTGTTGCTACACTGTTCTCAGTGATCACTTAAATTAATATTAAATCTAAATAAGTCGTACGCATAAAAGACAATGTTTGATATTTTCATCTTGGGTAAAATAACTCAATTTTCTTCCCTCCACAACAGTGCCAGTTTCCCGCTACAACAGTGCCAGGTTCGTGCCAGACTAAACACTCTGATAATGACAATCTGAGAATATTGAGAAAGAAATAAGTGCTGGCAATTACATATTACTTTTTTAGGATAAAACTATACGGTTCAACACTGAATTAATTATGAACAACTTCTTGCTTTACAGGTTTGTGTTGATCTTTGCTCAGAAGACCGAATTTTCTGCAGTTACTGAAGATGACAAGCGTCTACCTATTGGTGGTCCTAATCCTTCACACATTAAATACATCCAGGTGACTGTCACACACTAGTAAACTATTTTGTAGACTCGTGGGAACCAGACAACCACGAGCACCTGAGGTAGTCTGGAACACACTGTATTTCCCACAAGTTTCACATTAGAAACTATCAGAAGTAACACCAATGATAATTCCCAAGTGTTGATACAACTGACAGTGACATTGTGCTCGTTGGTTAGGTGTATTTAAAGTAGGAATATACATACCTGACATGCGGTGCGAGAGTTGTCCAACGATGACCAGTAATCCACACTTACCTGTAAAGGAAAACAAAGAAATTTATATTAATTACCTTGCTCTATCAAGACCTAAATATCATAATCAATTTACGTTAACTATTGCAAATTATTTTTTTTCATTCGACATACCCGCCTGTGTAGGAGTCACCTTATAATGCTCAGGCAAACAGAGCTTCATAATCAAGTGTTACTGGAGGCTGATTATGATCAAACGTAAGCGCTAAACCACCGAGGGCATACAGAGTTGCAGGTTAGAGGTTGTAAGGTCTGTAAAGAGTGCTAAATTATAATCAAAGGCTGAGTAATAATTCTGTTGCTGTCATAAAGTCAAAGAGGAAATCTGTGTCAAAGGTGGGGCCGTCAGCGAGGAGGGAAGATAAAGTAAGGGTGTTAGAGCAGTAACGACGTCGGAGGTAAATTCTGCATGCTCGCTGATATACTGAACAGTCCAACAAAATATGGCAAACTGGAACTGGAACCTGACAATACACACACGGCAGAACTGGACGCCTCTCCATGAGATACCCATGAGTGAGACGTTTGTGCCCGATATGAAGATGAGAAAGCTTAGTCTCACAACCTAATATACCAACGTATTAAAAAAAAACACAAATTTTCCTGTGCAACTCAACAACTTATGATAGCAGAAGACTAGTGAAATTCTGTTGGACCTATACATTATATTCGTGAAGTAATGCTTCTTTCCAATCTTTGTAATCTACTGCCTCTTCAAGGGGGGCTCCTTGGCGTGGTGAAGAGGCTCTTGGTCTGAGGAATTATCCCTGTCGGTCTCCTTCCTCAGACCGAGCCTAATTACCCCCCAATCCCCCCTTCTTTCTCCCATCCTCCCCTTTTTCCTTTCCTCCTCCTCCCCACCGCTCCCTTTTGCCCTTCCTTTTTGGCCTTTGGGAATTTTTCCCACAGGCACACTAGTTCCTAGGTAAGGGAAAGGGTACCGGGGTCCATCCCATTCTGTTGAGGTTCTTGGCGGTGGCGTAGTTTGCCGTGGAATCTGGATTGCCTGGTTATGTCCCGATCCCTCTCCGGTATTCTGGAGGGTGGCTTTGGTGTCTTTCGGGCGACGGGTGTATCTCTGGAAGCCACCTTTCAGATTCCGGGGGTGGTGGCCGAAGGAGGTATGCTTTGTGGGAGATATCCAGCCGCCCTCTCTTTTGTCCACCGAGGTAGCTCGGCAGATGTGAGGTTGCTATCCCAGATTGCTGGTTTACTGGCATAATGGGTAGGGTATGGCATGGGTTCCATGCTGCATCTTCACTACTTGCGGTGCTGAGGTCTTCTTGGGCACAGAGGGAGATTTCTGGCCCTTTCATTCCTCCTAGGAACTATCCCTCCCCGGTCCCCCCTGTTTTTCTTTTTTTTATTTTTATTTTCTTTTCTTCTTTCTTTTCTTAAAAACAAAAAGAAAGAAGTAACCTAACCATGGAATCCCTAGTCCATGAACCTGCTACCCCCGGGCCCCTTCTTGATACTGCACCCAGTTCTGACCCTGCCTCGTCTTTGGACCACTCTTCGGACACTCCTAATGCCTCTGTACCTCTTGCCGGTGCTGTTTCCTCACCTGCTTCAGGTACTGAGGTCTCAACTGACTCCTTCGATTTATCTGACCTCCGCTCTCCTTTGACTATGCTTCAGGCCTCTCCCTCTACGGTGTGGCAATTTTCGAATCGCCGGCCCATTCCACATTGGACCTACTCTGGTCCCACGCCTAAACGCCAACGACAATTACCTGCTGATGATACTTCTCCACCTTCTCGTTCTTCTCAGAAAAGATCGACACTTCCTGCACTCCCTTTCCACGCTCAGTTTCAGAATGCACAATGGACTAAATTCTTCACTTTACGACCGACTTCCTCTATTGCCTATCTTTCCGACCATAGTATTGGCAAGGCACTCCTATGCCATGTTGGTAAAGATATTTCTTTTCATGCTCTTAAGAGTGGTATGCGCATCATCACTATACAGAATGCTACCCAAGCTCATGATCTTTCTCTTCTTTCCCATATCGATACTGTTCCTGTCACTATTGAAAAACATCATTCCCTCAATTCTTGTAGTGGTACCGTCATTCTGCCCCATACCATAGTTCAACAAAATTTCCAGACATGTGGCAATGACATTCTTGAACAGCTGGAACTCCAAGATCTCCCAATCCTCAAGGTAGACACTTATGTTCTTCCTGCCCGCGGGCAGAGACGATACACTAGCAATGTGGCTAGTTTAACTTTTGACAGCCGTGAACTCCCATCCTCAGTTTATGTAGCAGGACATCGGTTATAAGTTCGAAAGGTGATCTCTACACTGCAACAGTGTAGAAATTGCTGGCGGTTTGGCCATCCAGCGAAATATTGCAGATCTATAGCCGAATGCCCAGTCTGTGGCGCCGATGACCATTCTAATACGTCTTGCAATCGACCTCCCTCTTGCTTTAATTGTCATGAAGCTCACACTTCGTACTCTCGCCGTTGCCAAGTCTACTTAAATGAGCGGGAAATCCGTTACCTCAAAGAGGCAGAAGGTCTCCCTTATGCCATGGCAGTTTCTCATCTCCGCCTCCAAGGGAGACTACCTCGTGCTTCTTATTCCTGTGTTTCAAAACGTCCCCCCACTTCTGAGGTCCCATCTTCTGCAGCCTCCTCTGTGGTTACCTCTCCCATAGTCACTCCTGTATCTAATTCTTTTGCTGCCCTGGGCTCAGACGTCCCTACTTCAATGCCTCAGCCTCTTCTCGCTTCTTCGTGTTCTCCCTCACAAGCCTCGGTATCGACGTTTAGTGTGGTATTTAGAGACACACAACAGTCTCTCAACTCAATATGGTTTTCGTAAGGAACGTTCTACCATAGACCCCTTACTATGCTTGGATACGTATGTTTGTAATGCCTTTGCGAATAACCACTCAGTTATTGCCATATTTTTTGACCTTGAGAAGGCATATGACACAACTTGGAGGTATAATATTTTGGCCCAAGCCCACTCCTTAGGTCTCTGAGGCAATCTACCATCCTTTCTTAAGAACTTTTTAACTGACAGACATTTCCGTGTTCGGGTTAGTAATGTGCTCTCTCCAGACTTTATCCAAGCTGAAGGTGTCCCCCAGGGATGTGTTCTGAGCACAGCACTTTTTCTCCTTGCTATAAATGATTTGGCCTCTAGTCTTCCATCAAATATTTGGTCATCACTATGTTGACGATTTCGCTATTGCCTGTGCAGGCGCTGACTGTCACCTCATTACAGTTTCTCTTCAGCATGCGGTCGACCGTGTTTCCAATTGGACCACCACACATGGGTTTAAATTTTCCAGTTCCAAAACTCACCAAATTACTTTCACTAGATGCCCTGTCATCTCCGATCATCCTTTGTACCTCTATGGCTCCCGTATCCCTGAACGTGATACAGCCAGGTTTCTGGGCCTCCTCTTTGAACGTAGGTTGTCCTGGAAACCTCAGATTACCTCTCTGAAGGCAACTTGTCACAGCCAGCTGAACCTTCTTAAAACCCTTGCTCATCTTTCATGGGGAGCTGATCGTTGAACTCTCCTTTGCCTACATTCCACCCTCATTTTATCGAAACTTGATTATGGTGACCAGATCTATTCAGCGGCCTCTCCTGCTACTCTCTCTAGCCTTAACCCCATTCATCACCAAGGATTACATTTATGCCTTGGTGCTTTTCACTCTTCCCCTGTTGAGAGCCTCTATGCAGAAACGAACGTTCCATCCTTATCTGATCGCCGTGATGTCCATTGCCTTCGCTACTATGTACGCTCTCATGATCTCCACAATCCATCCATTTATAGAAAGGTCACTGATATTTGTAGACATTCTTTATTTGTTCACCTCCCCTGTTTACTCCGTCCCTTCTCTCTTCACCTACATTCGCTCTTCTCTTCTCTTCAATTACCACCTTTCTATGTTCATGTAGCATCTCACTTTTCCCTACTCCCCTAGGAAGTTCCAGCTGTTCGAGTCTGTTCTTTCTCTCTCCCTTGCTCGAAAGCCCAACTGTCTACGGTAGCTTCCCGCTCTCTTTTTTTTGACCACTTCCACTCTCATTCTCATGCCATTGCAGTGTACACAGATGGCTCTAAGTCTTCTGACGCCATAGAATTCGCAACAGTGTTTCCGGACAGCATCGTACGAGGGCATTTGCTATTTTCGGCTAGTATTTTTACTGTGAATTGTATGCCATTCTTGCAGCACTTATCTGTATTGCATCTATGCCTGTGTCATCATTTGTGGTTGTCTCAGACTCCCTTAGTGTTTTACAGGCTATACAGAAATTTTATACACCTCACCCCTTAGTCCTCCATATCCAACTTTGGCTACGCCGCATCTTTACCAAGCATAAAGATATTGTTTTTTGTTGGGTCCCTGGTCATGTTGACATTCAGGGCAATGAACAGGCAGACACTGCTGCACGGTCAGCAGTACATGACCTACCAGTTTCATATAGAGGTATTCCATTTACGGACTATGGTCTACTATGCTCGGTAACAAACTTCAATCTATTAAACCGAGTATAGGTTTCCAGCCATCTTCTTGTCACCAGTGTCGAGGTTGGGAGACTACTCTCTCCCATCTTCGTATTGGCCATACTCGTCTTACTCATGGATATCTCATGGAGAGGCGCCCTGCTCTTCTCTGTGAGAATTGTCATGTTCCATTATCAGACAGCCACATTCTGTTAGACTGCCCACTTTATCAACGAGCACACAGAATTTACCTCCGTCGTCGTCTTCGCTCCGCTGCTCTCTCTTTACCTTCCTTTCTCGCTGATGGACACACCTTTCATCTGGACTCTCTCATTGACTTTTTGACAACTGACTTCACAAACTCTGATACCTTCAGCCCTTTCTACTTCAATCTCTTGCTACCCTCTATCCCTGCACTATCCCCTGCCCTGCTGTTTTCTGTAACCTACTGATCATCCCTCCTCCCTTCTACCACCCAATACCCTCGCTTCCTTCCCTACCCTGCAGTGCTGTATAGCCCTTGTGGCTTAGTGCTTCTTTTTGATTATAATAATAATGTAATCTACTGCAATGAAACCATAAACATTGTTCAGTGCTCCAAGGAACTAGTTGACTCACCATCCATAGGAAAGGTAACTATGGGGAAATAGACTGCAAATGATGACTAATTATACTGGTATGTCAACCTTTTTCAGTGAATAAAAAAAACAAGAGTTAGAATAAAATAGGAACACTTTGTTCTTTAACATTTTTCAGTTTCAATATGGAGTTGGTCCTCCACTTGCAGCTAAAACAGCGCCAGTATGAGCTTCGTATTTAAGCTTCTTGCGGTATCTAATACGTAAATTTCTTCCCAACGCTGCATGGATTATTTTAAGGCACCAGCTTCTTCCGTTATCTTTTTTTTTCTTTTGTCCAGCAAGGTCACGGACTGGACAAGAGGCTTTGATGTTGGAGGCAACGCTTCTTGAGGAACATTAAGCAGCAATCTACTTTAAAAAAGAAAATATGGCACTTTTACTACCTATAAGGATGAAGATTGATGTGTATTTCATTTATCAAAGATGTTCTGGTGTTAACTTTTATGTTCCTCTGCAGCCTGTAAATTGTGCAACTAGCTATGTTCTTTGTTGCCCTGCAGCCTGTAAACTGTGCTACTAGCTATGTTCTATGTTTCCCTGCAGCCTGTAAATTGTGCTACTAGCTATGTTCTATGTTTCCCTGCATACTATAAATTGTGCTACTAGCTATGTTGTATGTTTCCCTGCAGCCTGTAAATTGTGCTACTAGCTATGTTCTGTTTCCCTGCATACTATAAATTGTGCTACTAGCTATGTTGTACGTTTCCCTGCAGCCTGTAAATTATGCTACTAGCTGTGTAATATGTTCTCGTGCTAGCATACGTTCTATCAAATATGTTAAAGCATAGTGAGCAAGCGAAACGTCATATGAATAAAAAAGTCCCACTGCTTTCTGTCTCTTAACTACAACTTTGTGGTATTTCAATACCATCAATTATTACAACTATAGGCTGTCCATAATTCCTCCCAGGGTACTGGCGCCTCAACTCTTAAGTCATTCACTTTTTATTTATTTTTTTGTCCTTCCTTCACTGTCTTTAACTGGTACTCTGCCTTCACTGTCATTACCTGGTGTTCAGCCTTCACTGTCATTACCTGGTACTCTGCCTTCACTGTCATTACCTGGTGCTCTGCCCTCACTGTCAATACCTGGTTCTCTGCCTTCACTGTCATTACCTGGTATTCTGCCCTCACTGTCATTACCTGCTGTTCTGCCTTCACTATCTTTACCTGGTACTCTGCCTTCACTGTCATTATCTGGTGCTCTGCCCTCACTGTCATTACCTGGTATTCTGCCATGTCATTACCTGGTACTCTGCCTTTACTGTCATTACCTGGTATTCTGCCTTCACCATTACCTGGTATTCGGCCTTCACTGTCATTACCTGGTACTCTGCCTTCATTGTCATTACCTGGTGCTCTGCCCTCATGGTTTAGGGCGTATATGAGTAGTGTGGGTGTGAGGGATATGGAGGATTGGGTGCAGTGTGTGCTTGACAGGGAAGACAGGGAGGAGTTAAGTGGGAGTATCGTAGATGAGGAGATATGGATGGCATTAATGGGCATGAGTCAGGGTAAGGTGCCGGGGATAGACGGGCTGCCGAGTGACTTCTACATACAGCATTGGGGGTGTTTTGAAGGGGTTTTTTAGCGAGATCGTTTAATGCCATGAAGGAGCGGGGTGTGTTGGGGAAACTGCAGGTGACAGCAATTGTGATCTTGGTCCCAAAGGAGGATAGTCAGTTAACGGTGAAGGATTATCAGATAATATCGCTGTGTGCGGATTACAAACTCTTCGCGAAAATATTGGGTAATGTGAAGGCTTACTCAGCTCTGTAATAACTTCAGACAGTATTACCAAAGCTGGCTCCTCCTCAGGAAAATTAATGAATAGAAAACGAAATAATAATTAACAAAGATAAACACTTTATTATTTATTAAAGCAAACATAAAACAATAAAAATGACAGGTACATCCTATTTGAAAGAAAAATAAAAAAAAAATAACATTTGAACTCAATGCTAATATATATATTGGTGACACTTCGTGTTGCTGAAATCTTAGCCGTTGCTGATGTGGGGGGGGTCGCAGGTTTTGGTGACCACCACCGGCTAGTTCTTCACAGAGTATCGCCGTGAGTATTCTATCCCGATGACAGGATAGCAGGTTCTTTACCGCTGCAATGATGTGGGGTTACGTCCTGCAATTTCATACAGGTGCACAGGTAATTAAATCCAAAATGGGACGTCTCCAGGAAGTTAGTCCGTCTCCATCAGTTTTGCTCGTTGATTGGCAGGTGACCCTCTCTGTCATTCAAGCTGGAAAGATAGACAGGTTACCCACTGCTTAAGAAATCACTCTCCATGATAAGCACAATACCTAAAAGATGTGGTGATTATTACAACAGTCAACCTAGAGCAAGACTGAAAGGACTAAGTTTATTATTGGTCAAAAGTGAAGTTTTGAACCAATAAATCCACTAGAATACAAGGCAGGCATGTACTTACAGTAGTGCTGGGAGCTGTGAGTCTAGTGATTACTGTTTGGACCAGAGCCCCACACGTCACCTTTCGGGGGGGGGAAGAAGGAGGGGAAGGGATAGTTGGAGCTAGACTGACACTACCTTAACAAGCAGCTGGCAGTCAAACTATCACTTTAGGGGTGGGGGAAAAAAGGCGGGAATAGCGGGAGCTTGACTTACCCTACCTTAACAAGTAGCCGGCAATGAAACTGTTACTATATACTCCCTCGCTACTCCTATCTGTTGAACTTTTCCCTAACACGTAATCGTTTGAAAAGAGTCATGGGTAGGGTTATAGTTTGGGTCAGTGTGAGGTACTGGGTAGGTCCATGTACGAGGGGTATGGGGTAATCTGGGGGTTTATAGAGAGTATGCAAGAGGGAGGGGATGCGAGGGGTATTAGCGCTGGACTAAAGGGCAGTGTCTGATAGTGTCGAGAGGGATGCATTGTGGAGAATTAGGAGGGAGCAGGGGTTTGGGGAGAAGATTGTGCATTGAGAGAGTACTTTGTATCAGGGAGCAGGCATGCGTGTGTGCAGATAAATGGAAGGGTGGGGTCGTGTGTTCAGATGGGCAGGGGTTTGTGACAGGGATGTCCCCTTTCACAAATGCCATTTGCATGTTTACAGGACCCTTTTTATCGAGAGGTTGAATGGTGCAGTGTGTAAGGGAGGGGTTGAAGGATGATCAGCGTGGTGGGGGACCTGGAATCATTGGTTATGTAGATGATACAACAGTCCTCCTAGTGAGAGGGAGGGAGGGAGGGATTGGAGGGGGGTGGGGAGTGTCGTGGATGTTTTTGGGCTGGCAACAGGTATGAATGTGGATAAGTCAAAGTTCATGGGGTTAGGGACTGGGATGGGAGGGTGGGAAGGGGTGATAGGGTGAGGGTGTGTAGTGGATTGGGTAAAGATTTGTGGGGTTATCATGTTTCATTGCATTCAATAACATGACAAAGAACCCCCTCAACAGATCCCAGTGTGCCAAATAAAACTCACATGGGAGCCCATCAACACCCAGTACCTTGCTCATGCCCTCCAGTGCCTTCCAAATTTTCTCCTCCTCAATTTCCCCCCAGTACCATTCTATCCCCACCCCCTGACCTAAAGGTTTCCCTACACAGCCACACAACTCCTCAAACAGCTTGCACCCCTCTACTATGCCACAAACGCTCATACCACCCATCAGCATAGATTCCCATGCCCTCCATCGACCTGAACACTGCACTGTCCGATAACCTGCCTCCCCACCACACACCTAAAGTTGCGTAATGTTCGTCGTCCTCCTACTTTGTTGTTGGCCCCTCAGGACACAAGCTGATTGCCTATCCCCCATAGCACCTCTTCTATACCTGCCTGCACCCACACTGACTCGAACCTCTCATTCTGCAACTTTCGTAACCTCTCCTTCAGGTCCTCAATCTTCCCCACCTGGTACTGTCCCTGCAAAACCCCACTACGGTAGTAATCCCATAAGCTCTGCTCCAGATAATTTGACATGCCATATCTCATACAATTCATTCTCTTCCCTTCCTTTATATAAAATGACCGAATCCTAGCTTTGGTAATACCATCCCACCAACTTAAGACATCGTCAACCACCCACCCCTCCTCCCAAATCTCTGCCCATAATGCCACAACCCTCCCACCCCCTCCACATCTGTGAGAACCCTCACATTCAATTTCCAGTAACCCACCTGCATCCTAGCTAACTCCTCCCACCCCACCTCGACTACCACAGCCATATGATCTGAAAAACAGGCATCCACAGTACAAACTGAGATGATATCCACTTGCCTCATGATATATAGATGATCCAATCTTGCCTCATAGCCCTCCTGCACAAATGTATGCTCCACCACCCATGACCCCCCATGGCACACATCTCTTAACTGAACATCCCTGATAAGCTCCTCCCAGCATGTGCGAGAAACCCATCATCCCTCTTGGCTCTACGTCTGCCCATCGAATTACACAATTCCAATCCCCCACACTACCACTAAATCAGGTAATGAACGGCAAAAATAAACCAACTCATATTTCACAAAAGCATTTTTAACCACAACATTCCCTGCCGGCACGTACTCACACAAAAAAGCCAACCATTCTGCTCCCCACCACCCCTCGACAGGAATAACCCATTCCTTTACCCCCCTCGCTCCTGAGCAACACAAACGGCCTTGCCTCCCAGATCAAGATGGCGATCCCCCCTTTTAGATGCCCCAAAAGTGCCACATACCTCCTGTAACCTTCCACCTCAAAAACTCTGCCTACCTTCCAATTATGCTCCTGTAAGTAAATCACGTCCACATGGTGTCTATGTCTACGCAAAAGCATACTTAACCACACATGCTTCAGTTGTCCACACAGCCCATTAGCATTCAGCATCATACACCTGAGGCCTGATAATGCTTATGCAACCTCCTTACCACAACACCCTTCACAATCTCACAACGCCTTTTCAATCCTCCCTTGCCATCACACCACTCATAACTCCAAGGCCACCCTTCTCTGCCCAGAGCTGTAGCTTTACTTCCCCCTCCACTTCCATCCTTCTCCATCCACACCTTCTTCCCTGGATGTTGGGCGGGCATTAACAAGTCGTCAGAGTCAGATGTTGCTGCTGCCCGTTTCTTCCTCCATCAATGTACCAGTGTCCTGCCAGTGCATGCCCACCACTGTGGACCGCTCAACAGCCTCACCAGGCTCTGCTCATCCGCGACTTGTGGAACATCACTCACAGCCACCTCCCACCCAGACGCCTGCTCAAGTGCAAGCCCCAGACCACCCACAGGCCCTGCAACTGTAATCTCTTCGGACAACTGGAATGACTGCATCATTGTCTCCACCGTCTCCGTGAGGGCCTCGACGCCCTCAGATTCCTGCTGCTCCACTAGCTGTGATGGTTGCTCTGGAATCAGCTCATCCAGGGTAGGTTCCACCCCCTTAGCCTCCACGATCTTGCTCCAAAGTTGACCATGCCCCCATCCTCTTTCTCCCAGGATGGGCTCAGGCACCACACACCCAGCTCTGGTGTGCAAACCACCAGCCGGCCCTCAAGGCCGCCTGTACTGGCCACACTCAGCTGCAACATGATCGACACATCCGCTTCTGCCCAGCATACATCACCATGACTTGAGTTCTAAAATCATCCAGTGTGATGCACAATGGTATGGGTTGTCAGAGTTATTTTGATGGTGTAACACCCCTCAGAGAACCTGGCAAAAGCCCCCAACGCCCATTTTCCCTGCTGGATCACATGTATGATACCATACCTGTCAAAAGCCCAGAAAATGTTCACCTCAGTCTAGTCAAAAGGCACATTCCTCACACACACCCACATATACTGGTGAGACACATCGACGAACCATAAACTTACTTCCGAGGACACTTCAATACTGAGATCTTGAAACTGCGCAACAAGTCTCTCATACATCTTGTAGACAGCCTGTACTGTCTGCACAGACAGCCCATGCTGTCTGCCAGCTTAGTTCATATTTCGTGCCATGCTGGTGCTGCCACCTATAGGCCTTGCCACTTCAGTATGCCCAGACTTGCCTCTCTCTCACTCACACAGCAGCCTAGCAGGAAGACACAAGTACTCCCAGCTCTCTCTCGTGGGATGGCCCTGCCTGGGCCATGGGCAAAACACAAGCCTGTGTACCCACCACGACTTAACAATAAAGTAAGAAGCCTCCGAAGACGTTTATCATTAACCACCCGCTTACAGCCTACCAAACAAATAATCCGTTATAAATGGTGGAAAGCGGTGGTCACAGCAGTTGTTTGCCCAGAGAGAGGAAGGAAGAGGTATGAATTCATCTTCACTTCATCATCCCATACAACAAGCATCCATCTCTCAATGAGTTATCCTGATGTTGTGTCTGCACGTTTGAGCATCCAGACACAGGTACATGCAGGATCCAGCCGAAATTTGCCGAAATTCTCCGAGAATTGTAAGTGACCCCACGCTACAGCATCCCACGCTGTTTCTCAAGTCACGTGTTCAGCATCACTTGTATGTTGCTGTTGTTGTTCAGTTCAGCACAGCTGTTTCAGCAAGCCAGAGATGAGTTTTTTGGTGATTTCTGCATCCAGTGTGAGCTTCTCCACGTGTTTGTGGGTGGGGGAGGAGGAGAGGAAGTGGCTGTTCCTCACCTTGCCCATGCTCGACCTACTCACGCTCACCCGTCTACCATACACTCACCACTGCCCACTCCCTCTGCTGTGTTTTCTGCTGTTTTCCATGTGAATTCATTGCCAGAGCTGTGTATCCGAGTGCCCGAGGCCACTCGAAGCTACGTGGATCAGCATGCCACATAGATCACGACGCCACGTGGATCCCGATGCCACGTGGGTGTGGGCGATGTTACGTGGATCTACAAACCACGTGAGTTACCGAGCCAGATGTCCCAGGCCTCATGCTGTGGTTTGCCGCCCGCATCACATCGACGTCACCCATGATGCTGGCCGACTTCATGACGTCACGATGTCTGCTGACGTCACCTCGAGATGTCTGCTGACGTCATCACGCCTGACATCACATGATGTCACCATCGAGTGTTCAGTAATTATTAAAGGATTGTCGAGAAGATTGAGAGAAAATATATGTCATGTGTTAATTCCTCTCAGTCAGTGTTCTCACATGTTAGTGTACCGCGGTGTTTTTAAAGTTTTCGTGTGTCCAGTGAGGTCTGAGCCAGACCTGAGTAGCACCACTGTGCTAAGTCACCCGTGTGACCAGTGTGTTTGACAGCTATCAGTCAGCCCCGGAGTGACTGAGCCCTCTTGTACAGAAAGCTTTTATGCTTGTCGCTCGTGATGTTCTGCAGAATCGTACCTGCTACGATTCCCATTGAGATTTGTTTCACTTCACCTCCAGACCTTCAGAGTGCAGTTATATGTAGAGAAACAAGTCTGGGGACGCTTAGACTAACCTCTGCTATAACTCCAACTGCCGAGAGAATGATACTCATCAAACCGCAGTCAGCCACTGTCGGCAGGCGCTGTGTCAGCCTTGTATCACAAGCTTCAGTGAGCAGCCTGCACAAAGAAGATGTCACTTTGACTGCTAACTCTCTCACTGCAGTCTGGTGTATGATGTTACGACTCCCAGATGTTTCGCCCAGTCGTCTCTGCCACGACTCGCTCCACAACTCGCTCCACGCTCGCTGGCAGTGACAGCCCAGCGACAGTACCAGTCGAGAAGTGTCCTCCTGAGTCGCTTGCCAGAAGTCCTGCCCACTTGCCGAGTTTTGTCGACGCCTCACTCGAGGGCACCAGCATGTCGTGTCCCAGGTTGAGTGAAAACCTGCAGCGACTCCTACGATGACTGCTTCACCGTTCCAGAGGAGACTGTACCCTGTTACGTCACAGCTCAGCCGCAGCTATGTCTCCTTTGTTGCAGAATCTGTCCAGACGCAGGAAGGCGTGCATTGATGCCCTTTGACGCTCATTGCCTATGACCACGATGTTTAGCACACCCCACATGTTTTTTTCTTCCCTCCCTGTAGGAAGTTTTTTTCCATGTCCATATGTATGTATATGTTTTTATTTTGTGTTTTATGCCCTGTTCCTACAAGAGAGAGACCGAGTTCCTTTTACCACCAGTATTGTCGCGTCGGGACGACGCGCGGTAGGTGGCCGAGTGTATGTAGACAGCCTGTACTGTCTGCACAGACAGCCCATGCTGTCTGCCAGCTTAGTTCATATTTTGCGTCATGCTGGTGCTGCCACCTATAGGCCTTGCCACTTCAGTATGCCCAGACTTGCCTCTCTCTCACTCACACAGCGGCCTAGCAGGAAGACACAAGTACTCCCAGCTCTCTCTCGTGGGATGGCCCTGCCTGGGCCATGGGCACAACACAAGCCTGTGTACCCACCACGACTTAACAATAAAGTAAGAAGCCTTTGAAGACGTTTATCATTAACCACCCGCTTACAGCCTACCAAACAAATAATCCATTATAATCTGCACATGTAGCAGCTTCACAAATATGCAATACAATCCATCTAACACCACGCCAGACAGATCTCTGTCGTCGATGCTGTAAGTTTCATGCAGAATCAAGGGCAAAAAATCTTGGGCCATCATAGACGTGATGGACCCATGCACTAGCATCATTCATCGCTCAACCCTCACGACTAGTGGACATGTGCTAAGCCTGCCCCCCTACTGTCAGCTGGTGGAAGCATGATTGTCACAAAATGGTGCAGCAGGGTCGACATTGGGTAAATACTGTCGGCATAGAAGTGGCACATGGGGCTGTGTTTACCCACTCTGCTCAGCTTTTACTGCCAGCCATCATCTGTGACATGGTATAGCGAATGAAGAGCTGTATGGTGTGGCGTTAAATGGGGCATACCAGATCTTTGTTAAGTTTCGTAATGCCAGTGTTTATGAGGAGAAGGTTGCCATGTACCAGGATATTTGTATGCCTGTGAATCCTGTTGTGATGGTGAGGCTCCACGATGTGTCCTATTATTACATGTGGGTGAAGATATGAAATGTGTGTTTTGAGGCTGATGAGACAGACCTGCGTGCAGTGTTCGAAAGATATGGTACAGTTCACATGACTATGTTGGGGTAGTGGAAGGATGGATTGTATGCTGGGATGCCTGAGGCATCCAATCCCTTCCTACGTTCAAATAGATGACTTCAGGACGCAAGTGATGGCAGCCTATGCAGGGCAACGACGTACTTGTCACTTTTGCACGGCCTATGACCGTAGTGCTGTGCAGTGTGGTCGTCGGCAGGGTACTCAGGTGACTGATGATCATACAGAGGCCCTGGAGGAACAGGAGAAGCTGGCAGAGTCTAAGATGGAAAAGCCTATGTCAAGACCGGTTTTGATTGTAGAGGTGGATGAAGTGTAACTTATGGAGGGGAAATGTGTGACACTTCCCGGGAAACAGAGCTCTTCCAAACAGGTACCGGAGGATGTAGGTGAAGTTCCGCCTGGTGAGGATTAGGACGTGGAGGCCACCATTGATACGGTGCTACGTGACCTGTTAGGAACCCCAGATGGGGTGTCCGTTGAGGAACTTGTGGGTGCCCTTGAGTGTGTTGTGGACCTGGGAGACGTGGTGGGAGGACTTTCAGAGGCAAGAGTCGATTCTGCTGTGCGGACCTGTATGGTGGTGGCAGAAGTGCACACTGATGGCTTCTGGAGGATGTTGGGAAGGAGGATCGTGGGTCATGGAAGAGAGATGCTCTCTCGGATATGGACAATGTGCTAACCCTGGCACAGCTTTCTGGTAAAAAGGTTTAGGTGGATGTAGCGGATCGTGGACCTGGGGGATCCATGGGCAAGGGACCTGTGAAAGGTGGTTCCCGAGGGTCGTATGGCACCCAAAGTGGTAATAGGAAGAAGGGGAAAAGGGGTGTGCCCATGCCTAAAGGAAAGCATCCTCTGTTGGCTTCAAAAGTCTCACTGTAAATATTAATGGTTTGAGAAATGAGAGGAAGCGTAAATGGTTTAGTGAGTTTTTAGTGAGGTATGGTGTAGATGTTGTGTTTGTGCAAGAACACAATCACAAACCAGATTATATGTTGAGGATTGATGGGTATTCTGTTTATGCAGCACACTCAGTGAGATTGAAAGGGGGTGTGGCTATTCTGATGAGGGAGGCCAGCCCATTTATTGCCAGTAGGGAGGGGAGGGGAGGGTTATATGGATGGATGGGTTGTGGGGGTGGGAGAAGGTGGTCTTCCTGTGTGTTTATGGCTTGGCAGAGGGGAACGGTAGAGCTAAGAATGAGTTTGTACGAGATGTTTTGGGATATCACCTGAGGCCGCTTCCAGCAGTAGCAGTGGTGGGAGGAGACTCGAATTTTGTGATACGTCATAGGGATGTGGAACCTAGGGGGGTGGGGCATTGTTCTGGTGTTATGCAGGAGCTGTTAACAGGGGCGGAGTTGGTAGATGTGAGGGGTGCAGCGAGGGAGGTGGAGCACACCTTTGTGCAGCACGGGTATGCAGCAAGGCTGGACAAGTTATGTGTGACTAAGAAGGTAGAGGTAATGAGAGTGTGTTGGATGTGGTCTTTTCAGAGCATAGAGGTGTTTTGGAGGAATTGGGGTGGGAGGGGCTGCCGAATAGGTATAAGAGTTACTGGAAATTGAATGTTCGATTGCTTAATAATATGGAGGGGTCTTATTTGTGCGTTTTTGGGACAGGTTGTTAGAAGGGGTGAACATGGAGGGGGATGTGCTGCGTTGGTGGGATACAATAGCAAAGACGAGGATCTGGGAATTCTATGTTCACCAGGGGCAGCATGAGAATCAGTGGCTTATGGGCTTATCAGGTATCTTGAAGGGCAGTTACATGATTGTTATGGGCGAGGGGGCGGGGGGAGTTAGCCCATGTTGCAGAAATAGAGGGGTTGAAAGATAGTATCAGGGAATTGCAAAATGAATGGTTCAATACAGTACGGACGATAGGGGGGTTAGAGGAGGTGATATGGGGTGACAGGCCATGAATGTGTGTCTTGTGCAGGCAGACACGTCGGCGCATTGCTACCTAAATGGTGGAGTTGCATGTACATGAGGAAATGGAGGGGTATAGGGAGGAGAGAGAGTTGGTCACTACAGAGTGGAGATCGCACGCTCGCCCAGCGCGAGCGAAAAAATATTCGAAAAAAATACACAAATTGTGTTGAGAAATGGTTTTACCAACTAAGATATAATTTACAAATTTAAATATAGGGAACACTGAACTGATAAAAGACAGCAAATCGTCTACACAGCTGCCCATGCAGACGAGATCTTGAATTGTTGTCATGATCATCTCTCAACGGGCTGGAATGAGTTATAATTTGTAAGATTATAAATTACCCCTAGGGGGTGTTATGTCAGCATATTTCATTCACTGATGGCTGACAAACTTACTTGTGTGGACTCAAAAGTCCGCACCTAACTGCCGACTATAGGTTGATTACAAACTCCTTGCGACTCAAGAACTGCGCAGTCCCCCATACTACAAGAAATTCGTAACCTACCTTGCTCTTGTAGCATGAGCTATGGTGTTCTTCACACCTTCGACAGGTATCGGTGACTTGATAGAAGCTGAAGTGTCCTTGGATGTCCACGTCTTCCATGGTCTAGGAATACGCACACTGGTACACAATGTTCCACAAGATCTGTCTTTATTGTTCACAATCTTATCACTAAAGAAGCTGATCACACTTCTCTTAAGTGTTTATTGTGCTCTGTGAGACACATTGTTCACACTAACGCACAGATCAGTGTTCTTTGTTGGTTATCCTGGCATCAGTGTCACTCTCAGTAGAGTCAAAAGTAATCTGAAGACGCCACAACGCCCCACGCTGTCACTGCCCCCAGCACAAAGGAAAAGCTGACATAGTACCTATGCTTCCTTGCCACTTCCTCCATGAGGCAAAGCAGAATGTTTAAATCTTGCTGTCTTAAGCATAGACAACAATGTCCACTATCTTTACTATGGTAATAAAGTGGGAGTAGGATTTTCCTTAATTGTCCTGCTAAGGTAAGAGATGTACTGTCTCTTATTAAAATACACTCTGCAACACTGGACTGCAAGGAGCGGCGGTCGCTTGACCACGTCGCATACTCGTACTGCATCTGCAATCAATTACTCACTGTAGCAGTAAACAAGACGCTTGCCCCTTCTGAGAGGGAAGGGCCCCTCAGGGCTGAAAGGGCTGAAAGGGACTGAAGGGGGCTGATACCCCCCTCCTGGAGAAAATTTCTCCACAAATTGAGTTAATCTTATAGAAAAATAGTGTAACTCTCTGGCAATACACAGATACAAGAATCATTGTTCTACAACATTCCTACTAGGAATTATAGTCATTTATAACACCTAGGGTGACGTCACCAACCGCGGCAGGTCTGCTCACCTGTTGTCAATTTTCATGTTTTTCTTTTCAGATTTTTTTCGTGTATTTATTGTATTATTCTTTTTAATATAATTGACGATTTGGCATCATAAGAAAGTGGGCAGACGGTTCCAATCAGGAACTATCTGGGAACATTTTGCTTACGTCAGCAGAAATTCCTGGCTCGGGATAGCCGGGGAATATGCTTCAATATAACGTTATTATTGCTACTATGGCTTATTTATTTATCACAAATGATCTAATATGACATAATAAACAATATAAATAAAGAAATATGGTAAATACTCTAGAATGTATAATACATGGCATATTCTCCGTGCGGTTCCTCAGGAGTATCATGGAACTTACAGGAAAAGGGGAAAGCCCTTCCCCACCAATCCTCTCCAGGGTCCTTGTGTTAAAGAAAACGGAAAGGGCTAACTCTGATATACACTCGTAAAGCACTATAAAACTGAAAAAAATTCTATTTTCTAAAAAAAAAAAAAATTGGTGGTTCGACTGTTTCACGGATTACCTCGGAAGTTATTCACAATATATATTGCCTTTCTGTCATTAATAATGATAGGAATGCAATGAACTTCACAAACAACATAAAGGAAAGATTATTTAACAAACTGATCATTAGCATTTTGAGATATCATAATTTGCTTTTGATTTGTGTGAGGGCAAATGTCACATATCTGGCTGAATGTCAAAACCATACAAACCTTTTTTTTTTTTTAAGAATGAAGATAGGATAAATTACAGTAAAGTTGATCTTGATAAATACAGTTTAACATTGTTTTATGCATAGATAATGCCAAAACAGCTTCTCCAAGTCCCAGTACGACAGTAGCCTGCAATATATATGATTATTGGTAAATAATTTTTTTCTCAGTTGTTTGTTGAGCTATCTTATTGAAACTTGATCGCATTAAAATGGAAAGGTGCTTATTTACCTACAAAAATAATGAAAGAAATCGAAAGAAAAATAAAGTTCACGTGCAAGAGACTGGCTGCCCCTCAAGGGCATCCACAAGTCCCTCAACGGACACCACTCCTGGGGTTCCTAACAGGTCATATAGCACCGTATCAATGGTGGCCTCCACGTCCCGATCCTCACCAGGTCGCACTTCACCTACATCCTCCAGTACCTGTCTGGAAGAGCACAGTTTCCCCGGAAGCGTCACACATTCCCCCTCCATCAGTTCCACCTCATCCACCTCCACACTCAAAACCGGTCTTGACACAGGCTTTTCCGTCTTAGACTCCGCCGGCTTCTCCTGTTCCTCCGGGGCCTCCATATGATGATCAGTCACCTGAGTACCCTGCCAACGGCCACACTGCACAGCAGTGTGGTCATAGGCCCCACACAAGTGACAGGTACGTCGTTGCCCTGCGTAGGTTGCCATCACTTGCGTCCTGAAGTCGTCTAATTGAACGTAGGAATGGATTGGATGCCTCGGGCATCCCAGCATATGATCCATCCTTCCACTTCCCCAACATAGCCATGTGAACTGTACCATATCTTTTGAACACTGCATGCAGGTTCGTCTCATCAGCCTCAAAACGCACATTTCATATCTTCACTCATATGTAATAATGGGACACATCGTGGAGCCTCACCATCACAACAGGATTCACTGGCATACAAATATCCTGGTACCTGGCAACCTTCTCCTCATAAATGCTGGTGTTACGAAACTTAACAAAGATCTGGTATGCCCCATTTAATGCCACACCATAAAGCTCTTCATTCGCTATACCGTGGGCAAACAAAGCCCCATGCACCACTTCTGTGCCGACAGTATTCACCCAGCATCGACTCTGCTGCACCATTTCATGGCAGTCATGCTTCCACCAGCTAAAAGTAGGGGGCAGGCTTAGCACACGACCACTCATCGTGAGGGTTGAGCCATGAAAAATACAAGTGCGTGGGTCCCTCATGTCTATGACGGCCCAAGATTTGTTGCCCTTGATTCTGCATGAAATGTGCAGCATCGACGACAAAGATCTGTCTGGCGTGGTGTTAGATGGATCGTATCACATATTCGTGAAGCTGCTACATGCGCAGACGTATGAGGAACTTTTTGTGCAGTTACAAGATCTCAGTATGGAAGTGTCCTCGGAAGTAAGTTTATGGCTCGTCGATGCGTCTCGCCAGTATACATGGGTGCGGGTGAGGAATGTGCCTTTTGAGAAGACTGAGGTGGACATTCGCCGGGCTTTTGACAGGTATGGTGTCATACATGTGATCCAACAGGGAAAATGGGCGTCGGGGGCATATGCCAGGTTCTCTGAGGGGAGTTACACCATCAAAATGACTCCGACATCCCATACCATTGTGCATCACACTGGATGATTTTAGAACTCAAGTCATGGTGATGTACGCTGGGCAGAGGCAGACGTGTCGAATTTGCAGTGACTACAATCATGTTGCAGCTGAGTGTGGCCGGTGCAGGCGGCCTTGGGGGCTGGCTGGTGTTTTGCCCACTGGAGCTGGGTGTGTGGTGCCTGAGCCTGCCCGGGAGAAAGAGGATGGGCGTGGTCAACTATGGAGCGAGATCGTGGAGGTTAAGGGGGTGGAACCTACCCTGAATGAGCTGATTCCAAAGCAGCCAGCACAGCTGGTGGAGCAGCAGGAATCTGAGGGCGTCGAGGCCTTCACAGAGACAGTGGAGACAATGATGCAGTCATTATTCCAGTTACCCAAAGAGGTTACAGTTGCAGGGCTTGTGGGTGGTCTTGGGCCTGCACTTGAGCAGGCATCTGGGCGGGAGGTGGCTGTGAGTGATGTTAAGATAAGATTTCGTTCGGATTTTTAACCTCGGAGGGTTAGCCACCCAGGATAACCCAAGAAAGTTAGTGCATCATCGAGGGCTGTCTAACTTATTTCCATTGGGGTCCTCAATCTTGTCCCCCAGGAAGCGACCCACACCATTTACTGCTAGGTGAACAGGACAACAGGTCTAAGGAAACGTGTCGAAATGTTTCCACCTGTTGGGAATCGAACCCGGGCCCTCCATGTGTGAAGCGAGAGCTTTAGCCACCAGGCCACCCCAGGCCACCAGGCCTGGATGAGCGGAAGCCTGGTGAGGCTGTTGAGCAGTCCATAGTGGTGGCCGTGCACCATGAGGAGGACAATCGATGGAGGAAGATGTTGGCACCAGGAAACGGGGAGCGGCAACGTCTGACTCTGACGACGTGTTAACGCCCGCTCAACATCCAGGGAAGAAGGTGTGGATGGAGAAGGATGGAAGTGGGGGGAAGGGAGAAGTAAAGCTACAGCTCTGGGCAGAGAAGGGTGGCCCTGGAGTTACGAGTTGTGTGAGGGGCAAGGGAGGATTGAGAAGGCCTGGTGAGATTGTGAAGGGTGTTGTGGTAAGGAGAGGGCACAAGCATTATCAGGCCTCAGGTGTATGATGCTGAATCCTAATGGGCTGTGTGGACAACTGAAGCGTGTGTGGTGTGGCATCCAAAGAGTACGTAACCTTTATTCGGCGCATGTACACACCCTCATTTACAGGCTATCTCCCCCAACCACCGAACCAGGTTGCTAAGAGTTGGTGATGGGGCTCCGTCGTTCAACTAGTGACCAGGTTCTAGCCAATAAGAAGATGGTTTTGGCAATTGCTGAGGTTATGTGGGTACCACTCTCCTGTCTGCCCTTGTCATTCCCATTCTAGAGCTGGCTGAAGCACGGTCTGCTATCTTGTGGCTTCTATTTCTGCTTTGCTTACCGTGGAGTGCACTATACTTATCACTGTACATAGTGTACATATTGCTGTTCTAAATTGGTGAAGGATAATTTAAGTCTAAACTTTTTCTGCTGTGTTTATTTTGCTCCCATTACACCCGGGATAACAGGCCATTTGGAATCCTGGGTTGTAATATGGGGGCCTGTCCGGGAGCTGGAGCTGGACTTAGAGAAACGGTTGAGTTTAGGGTGTGCTCGCTTTGCTACAGTCAATCTTCTAGAACAGTGTAGCTGTCTGGCATTGCTTTACAAATTTTGCGTGTCAGTTGTTACTAGCCTGTTCGGTGTGGAGAATTTTGCAGTCAGCTTTGCTTGTATGCATATTCTGCAATCGTATTGGGCATAGCTAAGTGTGTTCTGCAAATTAACATGTTACGTTGGGGTATTCTGCAATCGTACTGTGCATAGCGAATAACGTATGCCACCTAGACGAGTCAGACATCTGGTGTCGGCATATACTTTGCATAACCTACCTAAATTGTCCCTATAGCGTTGTTGGCAAATTGCTCGTTCCATTGGCATTAAATACAAACACACCCTCACAGCTGCGCAACTGCGTTCACTGATTGCTGACAACCTTATAGAAGAAGAGATGGCACATCTCTTGGTCAGTATAGTGCAGCTGGGTTGTCTCAGGGTGAATCAGCGTCGTTGGCACTTGAGCTGGCAGAAATCCATCTTGAGCAAACTAGGGAACAGAGAGCATTCGCAAGGGAAGAATTTGATAGGGAAAGAGAGAGGAGGCAGTTTTCGCATTCTGTAAATGATTTTAGTTTACAAAAAGCAGTACAGTTTGTTCCCCGCTTCAATGAGGCCGAACCAGAGCAATTTTTCGAAAGCTTCGAAAATCAGGCTCGAGCCTTGAGGTGGCCGGAACAGCATTGGGCATCGTTGGTTCATACAGCATTATCGGGTAAGGCACAGGAATTTACGTCAGTATTAAATGACGCTGAATTCTCTGATTATCAAGTAGTGAAGACCACAGTGTTGGGAGCATATACATGTATCCCAGCCAAATACAGAAAAACATTTAAATTAAGCAGGTGGCAGCTCTGTCAATCCCTAGTGGACTTTGTGAGACAGCAAACCAAAGCTTTTACCAGCTGGTATAAAGCAAGTGGTGTCTCTACCTTTGAGGAGCTGGTGCAGCTTATTCTGATTGATAACCTGCTGGAGTCTGTGGGACCAGAGGTTCGAGTCTTTCTGCAGGATCGTGACTTAACCACTGCATTGGAGGCAGCCAGGTTGGCTGATACCTTCGAAACTAACCACTCCTTGTCCGAGTGGCCCCGTCTCTCTTTTCAACAGCCTGGCATGAGCAGAGATCGTCAACCTTGGAGAATGAAGTGCCAGCCGGAGGAAGAACGTCTACGTCAGCCAATTAAGACACCTGGTGAGCCACGCTTCTCAACATATGGTCCACCTGCGGAGAGGCAAACTACTCATGGTGCATCTCGACAACAGAATCCGGAGAGACACCAGCCAGAACGACACCATTTGCAACGTCAACAGGGAGTAAAGGGCAAGCCTGTCGTCTGCTTCAGGTGGAATAAAGTAGGTCACATCAGTCCCAACTGCCCCCATAAACCCCAGCCCATTGGGAAAATCTCTAATATCCCTAGTAACATGTCCCCTAGAGAAGTAGAAAAAGGTATGGCCCCTTATTATTGCAAAAGTCTTATTTCCCTTCAGGAAAACTCAGAAACAACTAAAGTAAAGACCTTTAGAGATACTGGAGAATATTGCTCACTTGTAAGAGAGGGAATATTACCCCTTTCAGAGAATACTTCTTTGAATTCCTCTGTTTTATTGGAAGCATTTGGAGGAGCTATACATTCTGTTCCTTTGCATAAAATTTATGTACAGTGCAAATATTACACTGGGTACTTGACTGTAGGTGTCTCAAAAGGATTCCCCATGAAAGATGCAATGTTATTACTGGGTAATAACATTACTACTGTTAGTTCGTGTCCTGAACCTATAATGATTAATTCTTCTCTGGTGTTGGCCATAACTCGGGCAACATCCCAAGGGTTGTCTGGAGAGAATGTTGACCTATCCTTGGACGACTCCGATCTCGGAATAGCCACGTTGTTTTATGAGGCACACCGGCCGGAGCCTCGTAAATCAAGTGAACAGACCCCGATCAAGCCTTCCTATTCCCAGGTTGCAGGATTGCCAGATGTCTCTGTCTCCATGCCCGAGGGACTGTCCTTCCGGGAGGAACAATGAAAGGACCCTTCTTTAAAATTCGCTTTTGAGGCAGCCATGGGTAAATCCTCTTTGGGTCATCCGGTCAAGTATGAAGTTAAAAACGATTATTTGATCTGCACTGAGACTGGTAAGGAGATAGAGGGCCGGCAATTGTAGGACAGGTTAGTGGTTCCAACAAAGTATAGACCTCAAATATTAAATATTGCTCATAATACGTCATTAGGAGGTCACTTAGGAATTACAAAAACCTTGTATAGAATCACAAAAGAATTTTATTGGCCAAAATTAAAGAAAGATGTGAAGAATCATATTAGGTGTTGCCGAGAATGTCAGCAAGTTGGGAAACCTGGACATTCCATTAAACCTGCACCTCTCCAACCTATACCTGCTGACGGAGAACCTTTTGCAGATTTAATTATAGATTGTGTAGGTCCACTACCTAGGTCAAAGTCTGGAAATCAATATTTATTTACGATTATGGATAAAGTAACCAGATATCCTGAAGCAATTCCCATGCGTAGTATTAATGCTAAAGCTATTCTCAAAGCTTTAACAAAATTCATTTCTTGTTTTGGCATTCCTAAAACTATTCAAAGTGATCAAGGTACTAACTTCACTGCCAATGCACTTAGGGAAGTATTAACTAGGTTAGGGATAATCCACAACTTATCCACTGCCTATCATCCTCAGTCCCAAGGCGCCTTGGAAAGATTCCACCAGACATTAAAAACAATGATGAGAACTTTTTGCATGCACTTTCCTACAGACTGGGATGAATCACTACCTTTGTTGCTGTTCTCAGTACGAGAGACGGTGCAAGAGTCTACAGGGTATAGTCCGTTTGAGCTGATCTTCGGGCACAATGTACGAGGTCCTCTTCGGGTGCTCAAAGAAGGATGGATGGGAGAAGACGTTAGCTCAGCACTCTACAACCCGTCTTCAAGGTTGCAGGTGGCACGTCAGTTAGCCAAGGCTAACCTAAAGACAGCTCAAAGTAAGATGAAACAGAGGTATGACAGAAGTGCACAATTCCGCTCCTTCCATCCAGGAGACAAGGTGTTGGTGCAGGAACCTATACCTGGCCACACCTTGAAAGCTAGATTTACGGGACCTATGCAGATTGTAAGTAGATTATCTGATGTTAATTATGTGGTAGCTCCCATTGATAAGACCTCAAAAACTAAAACTTACCACATTAATCAAATAAAGGCTTTTCATACACCAGATAAAGTCCCAGTAATGACTCTGTCCTCTACCTCTGAGGACAACTCTGACTCTTTGCACTCTATCTCTGAAATTAATATTAAACTTTAAAATTCTGTCCTCCTCAAGGATCCTAGCCTTTTAATGGAGGGATTATCTGAAATGCAAGCAACAAATTTAACTGAGCTTCTACAGTCATATCCTAATATTTTTTCGGATGTGCCGAAAAAATGTACGTTAGGTTATCATGATGTAGATGTGGGAAACTCTAAACCAATTAAACTCTCCCCCTACAGAGCTAATCCTGAAAAGCAAAGGCTACTTCAGCAGGAAGTAGAATTTTTGTTAAAGCATGGTTTAGTGGAGGAGTCATCTAGTCCATGGGCTTCACTGTGCATCCTTGTGAAGAAGGCTGATGGAGGGTTTCGTATGTGTACAGACTACCGTAAAGTGAACGAGGTCACAATTACAGATGCTTACCCTCTTCCTCGTCTGGATGACGTAATTGACTTTGTGGGTAAGGCTACTTTTGTGTCCAAATTAGATCTCCTTAAAGGCTACTATCAGGTACCCTTGACAGATAAGGCGAAGGAAATCTCTGCCTTCGTAATTCCAGGAGGTCATTATCAATACAGTTACCCCCTTCGGAATGAAAAATTCCCCCTCTTCATTCCAGAAACTTATCCATCAGGCTATTAAAGGACTTGAAGGCACGGCAGCGTACCTAGATGATATTGTTGTGGTGTCTGATACTTGGGATCAACACCTACTTAGACTTAAGGCTCTGTTTGAGACCTTTAAGAGTTCCCATTTAACAGTTAATTTATCTAAATCTTCCTTTGGCCAGGCCACTGTCACTTTTCTAGGCCATGAAGTAGGTAGTGGTAAAGTTGCACCTAAACTTGCTAAAGTTCTTTCTATTAAAGTTTATCCAGTTCCTCATGATAGGAAATATCTTCAACGTTTCCTAGGCATGATCGGATTTTACAGAAGATTCTGTAAGAATTTCTCAGATATTGTAGCCCCTCTTACCTCTCTTACCAGTCAAAAAGTTCCCTTTAATTGGACCTCAGACTGTAACACTGCTTTTAATAAAGCAAAAAGATTATTGTGTACTGCACCCATTCTCTTGTCTCCAGGGGTTGGGGCAGTACTATTACAAATTGGGAACAAGGAGTTGCAGCCTGTAGCATACTTTTCAGCCAAGTTCCAGCCACATCAGAGGGCTTATTCTACCATTGAAAAAGAAGCCCTCGCGCTGGTACTGGCTTTGGAGCATTTCGATGTTTATGTGGGCCAGACATCGCAGGTGGTCACAGTCTACAGTGATCACAATCCTCTAGTATATCTTCAAGCCATGAAGAACCACAACACAAGGCTTATGTGCTGGATGCTAAGGCTGCAGCCATATAATACTTCAATTAAATATATTGCCGGCAAAGAAAATATGTTGGCAGACTCTTTATCTAGAGTCTAAAATTTTAATTTATTTAGGTTAGGATGTCATTTGTGGTAACCCCTTTTCAAGCTCTTTTTTTTATCCCCTGGTGTGGGTTTTTTTTTTTAGTGAGGGGATGCGGGCTACCATCGGCCTGTATCTTGGACCTATGCTAGCCTGTCTGACTGCTGTCTCACTCTTTAAGTTTAGGGTTTGGCTTTTGGTCACGAGAAAAGCTGAGCTCTATCTAAGAGTTGGATGGTGGAGAGGAAAGGCGGTCCCATTATTTTGTGCCATGGCTGCACGGTTACCACTGGGAGGAGGCAGCCTAATCCTGAGCCTTCTCGGGGTGGGGGTGTGGCATGCAAAGAGTACGTAACCTTTATTCGGCGCATGTACACACCCTCATTTACAGGCTATCTCCCCCAACCAGCAAACCAGGTTGCTAAGAGTTGATGATGGGGCCCCGTCGTTCAACTAGTGACCAGGTTCTAGCCAATAAGAAGATGGTTTTGGCAATCGCAGAGGTTATGTGGGTACCACTCTCCTGTCTGCCCTTGTCATTCCCATTCTAGAGCTGGTTGAAGCACGGTCTGCTATCTTGTGGCTTCTATTTCTGCTTTGCTTACCGTGGAGTGCACTATACTTATCACTATACATAGTGTACATATTGCTGTTCTAAATTGGTGAAGGATAATATAAGTCTAAACTTTTTCTGCTGTGTTTATTTTGCTCCCATTACACCCGGGATAACAGGCCATTTGGAATCCTGGGTTGTAATACGTGGTTAAGTACGTTTTTGTGTAACATAGCACCATGTGGACGTGATATTCTTACAGGAGCATAATTGGAAGGAAGGCATAGTTTTTGAGGTGGAAGGTTATAGGAGATACGTGGCGGTTTTGGAACGTCTAAAAGGGGGGGGGGGTCGCCATCGTGATCCGGGATGCAAAGCCGTTTGTGTTACTCAGGAGCAACGGGGGGTAAAGGGATGGGTTATTCATGTTGAGGGGTAGTGGGGAGGGGAACGGGTGGCTTTTGTGTGTATGTGTCGGCTGGGAATGTTGTGGTTAAAAATGCTTTTATGAAATATGAGTTGGTTTATTTATGCCTTTCATTAACTGGTTTAGTGGTAGTGGGAGGGATTGGAATTGTGCAATTCGATGGGCAGACACAGAGCAGAGAGGGATGGGGGGGTTCTCACACATGCTGGGGGGAGCTTATCAGGGATGTTCAGTTAAGGGATGTGTGCCATTGGGGGGGTCGTGGGTGGTGGAGCATACGTTTGTGCAGGAGGGGTATGGGGCAAGATTGGATCATCTATATGTCATGAGGCAAGTGGATATCATCTCAGTTTGTATTGTGGATGTCCCTTTTTCAGATCATATAGCTGTGGTAATGGAGGTGGGGTGAGAGGAATTAGCTAGGATGTAGGTGGGTTACTGGAAATTGAATATGAGGGTTCTTGCAGATGTGGAGGGGGTGAGGGGGTTGCAGTATTATGGGCAGAGCTTTGGGAGGAGGGGTGGGTGGTTGACGATGTCCTAAATTGGTGGGATGGTATTACGAAGGCTAGGATTCGGTCATTTTATATAAAGGAAGGGAAGAGAATTAATCGCATGAGACATGGAATGTCAAATTATCTGGAGCAGTGCTTATGGGATTACTACCATATTGGGGCTCTGCAGAGACAGTACTGAGTGGGGGGAGATTGAGGACCTGAAGGAGAGGTTATGAGAGTTGCAGAATGAAAGGTTCGAGTCAATATGGATGAGGTGCTATGGGAGGATAGGCCATCAGCTTGTTTCCTGAGGGGCCAACAATAATGTAGGAGGATGACAAACATTACGCAGTTGGAGGTGTGTGGTGGGGAGGCAGGTTATCTGATGGGGCAGGTGTTCAGGTCGACAGAGGGCATGGGAATCTATGCTGGCAGGTGGTATGAACGTTATTGGCATAGTAGAGGGGTGCAAGCTGGGCTGTTGGAGGAGTTGTGTGGCTGTGTAGGGAAACCTTTAGGGGATGGGGATAGAGTGGTTTTAGGGGGGAGACATTGAGGAAGAGGAAATTTGGAGAGCATTGGAGGATCTGAGCAAGGTGCCGGGTGTTGTTGGGCTCCCATGTGAGTATTATTTGGGATCTGTTGAGGGTTTTTTTTGGTCAGATTATTGAATGCAATGAAGCAGGATGGTCGTTTAGGGGCGGGACAGGCGACAGAGGTGATGGTTTTAGCCCTGAAGGGGGTCACATCAGCAGACCCTTAAGGATTACCAGGCACTTTCCTTAATGAGCACTGACTAAGCTTTTCGCAAAGGTGCTGGGTAATCGCCTGAAGTGCTTTATTGAACGGGTGGTTTCCCTGAGCCAGTTTGGTTTGCCTGGAAGATCTATGGTGATGGGTCATGGGGTATTACGGGATTTTGTAGCTGAGCTTGGTGGGGAGAGGGGAGATTTGTTAGCATTGGATTGGAGAGCTTACAATACTGCACAGAGGATGGTATTAGAATGTATTTTATTGAGTCAGGGTTTTGGGGAGGCAATAGTGGGTTAGGTGTACACTGTACAGGCAGGAGTGTGTTCATGTCCAAGTTAATGGGCGTTTGGGGGGAGGTGGCAATATTTGCATGTGTGCAAGAACCTTTTCATAGATTGGTAGAGGCAAGTATCCGTGGGGATTGGGGTAGGGTTGGGAGCCCATGGTCGAGTCTGGTAGGGTATGTGGATGATGTGACAATCTTGGTGGATGAGAGGACTGTTTTGGGTGCTTTGGAGGTGGTGAGGATTTTTGGGGGGCATCAGGGATGATAATGAATAAAGAGAAGTCGTTCATTCTTAGGTTGGGGACGTGGGAAGGCAGGGAGGAGTGGGGGTGTCAGTTGGTGAGGTACTGTGTGGATGTGTTGAAAATATGTGGTATACTTTATCGGGGGACTTAGTACAGGCATGGGAGGATAATTCGGGTCGTTTGGAGGAATGGGTGGAGGCCACTGAGGATACTGAGGCCGCATCACCTCACTATTCTCCAGTGTGCAATAGTGATTAATGTGCTTTTGTACAGTAAGATTTGGTTCATCATGCAGGATTTTCCATTAACTGCACCAGTCACAGCGTGCATTCAGAGGAAGGTGTTCTGGTTTTTGTGAGGTTCAGGGTGTGAGTGATTGAAAAGGGAGGTGGTCATGTTGCCTGTGCAAAGGGGAGGGATGGTTCTGTTGGATCTCCAGAGGAGGGTTAAATGCATTTTTATCAGGCATGAGGTGTTGAAGGGGGTGGGGGATTTCCAGGAGGGCAGGTTGGGAAAGGTTCATGAAATGTTGCAGTATTTGTACACAGGGGAGGATCTCAGGGAGCATGAGGCAGTGTTGCGGGCAATGGCTGCAGTTTGAGATGTAAGGAAAGTCAGGGTGAGGGTTTTACAAAGGGTGATGGGGAGGCCCGAGGTGCAGGTAGTGGAAGGGCCCTACCCAATTTACGATTAAGCATCTATCTGGGAGAGGTTCAGGAAGTTGAGGTTGCAACCAAGGGTGCGGGAGGTCATGTTCCGGTTTTGCATAGGATTTTACCTTCTGGTGCGGTTTTGTGAGATAGGAGGGTGGGGGAGGGGCATTGTGGGTTGTGTGGGTGGGGGTGACATGGCTTTCCATGCTGTTTTCTTTTGTGAAAGGCTGTAGGGGATCAGAGCATGGGTAGGTCGGGTTGTGGAGAGAGTGGGGGGAGGGGTGTGTCGGTTTTGCAGGCACTAAGGCTGGATGGGGGGGTGGAAGATGGGGTGGCACGTGCACTGGCTGACGTGACAGTAGATTACTTGTACACAGCCTGGAGCATGAGGGGGTCGGAAGTGTGGGAGGTGGGCAAGCACATAATGGTGGTGATGATGTATCGATGTATCAGACATTGTGTAGAAATAGAGTATATATGGGTGTCAGTGGAACGCCTTCCATCCGAACAAAAGAAACTAATGGAAAAATAAATAAATAAAGAAACGACTAGGAAAAATAAGAATAATGATTTTTGAGGATTTTACTTAAAATTTAAATACAATAAAAAATGGCCTTCGGTTCTTGTAGTTGGGCAGTAGTTAAGGCCCTGGACAGATCTTCTAATATTAATGATGTAGGTTATCCTGGGCGGATGGTGATAGTCCGATGCTTTGGGATCTCCTCTACCACTTGGTTGGAGCACCACAAGTGGAACAGGTAAGGGCCAGTAGTAATCCAATAATGTTAGTCTCATTAACAAATGTCTTGCTCCTTTATCTGGCGTCTATCCTGGATGACCACGCCAGGAACAGAGCTGGTAATAAGAAAAAATAAACTGGTTACTAGGGTCATGATAATATAACATTTAAGAATGTTAAAGAGTGATAAATACCAAAATCATTACTGGTAACCAGCAAACAAAAGAAAGGAATAAACAGTAATACTCCTGGTAGATCACCCTACCTGATTAGGAGAAGAGTGGAGGTGAAGTGACTCTCCAAACTTCAACCCACACCAGGTAAGGTCAATACTACCAGGAGTAGAAATTTGAACAAATCAGACACCAAGAACTAGTTTCGCCCCAGCCCACCAACGAGGGGGGGGGGGTGCGCGACATAACTCGCTAATGGTTCCTGGTTGCCTGAACAACCTTAACCCCACTCACGCCTACTTTTTCCTCACAATGGGCATAGGTGGAAGAGTTATTTTCTGTGGGTTACTGCGAATTAATGGTGAGCACTCTGCTCAGTTTGTAGGAGCAAGACATTGCTAAGGGGATGGACATGTTCGGGCTTGCCTGCCGGTGAGGGAAACGAGAACAGCGTGAGTGGATATGTCATTGGTGTGAGTGGTCATGACAGGCGTGTGTGTGTGCTAAGGTGAGCCAGTATGATGACTGAAGGTACTTGCTAGTTTTCTTAGTTTTCTTGGGGGCCTGTGAGCTCTTCCTGGTGTTTGCAGCATCAACCTGTGATGGATGGGCCTTTGGTGTGCAAATACACGACCATTATTGTTACTTTATGTGGTTTCTGTAGGAAACTTCATTTCTTATACTCACTAGTATTCATTATGTTATTTAAGTGCACCGTGTGGAGTGTTTTCATTTTGTGTTTCTACATATATAGGAAGTTTCTGCATCATAATGACAGCTAACTGTATGGCCGGGTGTTGGCTGCTTTATTTTATCTAGAATTGTCAAGGTCTTGCAGTATCTGGGTGGGGATGGTGGAGAGAGTATCCAACAAACATTGTTGAGTGTTTACAATTGTGTGTTTTTTGGGGGGTATGGAACATGGAGTTTGGTGTATGTTATCTTTTCTATTTGTTCACATCATTGGAACTGTGTTGAGCATAATTGTGCACCAAAGATTCACAAAAATAAACTGCATGCCATGCCATGCCACCTCTTCCCCACAGCTCAGGAAATCCCCCTCTTCCATATAAACCATCCTACTCAACACGGACCTCGTTGCCAAAATGCCCATAAAAAACCTATAGACCAGTTCCTAACCCTTGGTTTCAACCTAAGGTTTCTAAAATCCTCCCAAATACCCCTCCAGTCATACATGGGATAAGAGTTTACACCCTGTATCATCTCTGGATGGCTACCCACCCTCTCCAGGCATCCCACCCTTACCTTCCTCACATGGAAATAAATGGTATAAAATACCGACACAATGGAAATATAAACACATAAGAACATAGGAATGGAAGAACACTGCAGAAGGTCTGCTCACAAACTTGTCCAATCTCCTTTCCAAGCTACCCAAGATTTTAGACTCTATAACCCCACTCGGTACATCATCAGATGCAGCATTCTGAACCTGACTATAAATACTCGCGTACCTTCCATCTTAGGTAGATCTGTTTGTGACTTGAAAAAACCCACTGTGTGGGCGAAACATTGTCAATAAAGGATCACATTATACTGCATATTTGTTTATATTTCCACCTTCCTCACATCCTGAACCATCAACAGAAAATGCAACATATCCTCACACACCAACAACTCCATCCCTCCCCACCATTTCTGTACATCAACCATTACCTCCCCCACCCTTTTACCCCTCTCCCCACTCGACCTGAGGAAGCACTGTTTCACATAGACAGCCTTCGCTCAAGGCCCCAAACTGATGAGGCCCAATCCACCCTGCTGAACATTTGTCATCATGACCTCCTTCCTTAACCACGAACTCCCATAACCCCATACATATCTTAAGACCTTTCTCTGCAGTTCCTCAATATCAATATCACCCCACACCTTTCTATAAACAAGAGTGTTCACAACCACTACCCTCTGTTCCAAAGTAGCGTCCCTGGCTCTTGACCCCCTGAGCCTACCCGAAGCCCTGCTGACAACTACCTCCGAATTCACCCTTTGCACCTCCTGTACATCTGCCAAGTATACGACACCACAGATCCTAAGTCTATCGACAACAGACCACCCATACACCTCGCCCAAACCCGCCCCCCTCTACCCAAGAACCTACCTCCAGAAACTTCGACTTCACACCATTAACAATCATTCCCATTGCCACCCCAAAGAGATCAAGCACCTGTCCCACATTTTGCAAGCCCACATCTCCACCCACCAAAACTGTGGTGTCGTCCATATAACCTACAATGCCCACATCTCTAGCTCCCCCCTCATCCTTTTCCCTCACTCCACCTTCAATAAGCCCATAAAAGGGATTCTGCCAACATGCAAAAAGAATCTGAGACAGTGGACATCCCTGTCTCAAACCCCTCTCCATTCGTTCTGGGCAAACCCAACCTGCCATTTACTTGAACCCTAACCACGGCCGACGAATACATAGTATTGACCCACCTCACAACTTCCCCCCAAACCCCTGTCTCAACAAAATAACCCTCAACATCTCCCTATCCACACAGTTATATGCATCTTTCCAATGAAGTCCCATGATATCCCCCCTGACATGCCACCAAAAAATCTCTGATTTGTCCATGTCCCTCATGCATACTCCATCCAGGTATTCCAAACTGACCCCGATGTATAACCAAACCAATCACCCTGTTCATACTGTTACTTATTAAGACTCACAAATATTTTGTAATCCAAACAAATAAGGGAAATTGCCTGGTATGCACTCAGTGCTCTGCCCCCCCCTTTTTTAGGCACCAAAACAACAGCTCTTGTACTCTGCAATGTACCTAACACCCACATCCTTCATACAGTTTAACAACTCTACCAGGCAATGCTTTAGGCAATCCCAGTGCACCAAATAAAAACTGTTAGGTATCCCATCAATCCCAGGCACCTTTCCTCTACTCATCCTAAGCACAAACTTCTCCACCTCCCTCTCACTAATCCCTTCCCCGAACTCCTCTCGCTCCTTCTCAACTAAAGCATTCAGAATCCCCTTACCCAACATGCCCCCCTCCCATTCCCCTCCTCAAACCAATGGTCCACATAGTTGCTCATGCTTTCCATTGCACAGAGCTCCTGGCCTCTCCAATATCCACCCACTCCCACACACACCAAATTCAAAATTGTGGTCACCTGCTGCCTTTCCCAAAACCTGTACAAAACAACCTGAGGGCCTGCCACCAAAAACAACCTCCTCTAATCTCCCCCGACATTAATGGCATCGAAATGCTCATTTTGTATGTCAGTTAACAGACCCCTGAGTTCTGCAATGTCTCCATATCTACCATCTCCTCCCCCTCATAACAAACATTCAGCTGTCCCTCCAGGAATTTTTGCAACACGAACCTCCACAGTGCCTCCTCTCTACCCTTAGCTTTACGTCATAATCCCCAGCTTAGCTCCCAAAAAGATTTCCACCAATCCTTGAAAAAATGGTCCCTCCCCCTCCCCAGAAAGTGGCCGCACATTCAGTTTCCAATAACCTGGATAAATTCTAGCCATACCATTCCACGCCAGTTCCACCACAACTGCCTGGTCAATTGTCTGTACCCACTCGACTGTAATCTCCTGAGTAACATTCTATCCAATCTCACAGCATAGCCCCTCCTAACGTGTGCTCTACCCTCTACCCCTCACTTCCCACCACATCAGAGATCCGCCACATTCATAAGCACATCCTGTATCACCCCAAGCACACAACCCACCCTTTGCGGCTCCACATCCTTATTTCTGCTAACACAGTTCCAGTCTCCTTCCAGAACTGCAACCATGGGAAAACCCCGTAAATAGTATAACAAAACTTCCTTCACAAAATCCACCTTTACTCAACTCTGGCTGTCTGCTGGCATATAAATGCCCAGAAAACATGCCCATACCTACCCCCAAACCCCATCCACAATCACCAACCTCCTTCCCCCCAACTCTCGTGCAACGACGCGAAAGGGGCTGGTCTTCCTTACCGCCACCCAACCCTTTAGCCTCACCGAACTACCCACAAACATGTGATAACCTTTCAACCTCAAGTCGCATCCACACTTATAATTATGTTCCTGAATGAAACACACATCCACATCAAAAGGCCTCAAAACACTCTCTACCCAAGCATGCTTCACTTCAGCCCTAAGGCCATTGAGATTAATGCACTTGAATGCTTCAAAAGAGGGAGCTTTCCCCTATGCCTCTGGGTCTTACCTGGTCCACCTTTTAATATACTTGAGCCATCTTGTGCACTCTTCCTCTGACCCCCTCCCTCCCTTGTGCACTCCTCATCCCCGTCCTAGCCACATCCCTCGGCGACTTCTTACCAGACCTCTGGGCCGGAGAACCTCATCATCCGATAACCCCCCAGCCCATTTCCGAGACCCACTCCCCAGCTCCATCTCAACATTCTCATTAGGCTCGTGGACCTCAGCCTCTACCCATTGGACTTGCAAAACATCAGTCCCCAAACCCAACAGCCCTGGTTCCTGCACTAGATCCACAGTACCAAGCTGGGATAAAACCTCCGCTGGCTCATCTACTAAATTGTTGAGCATGTCCTGCAGGGGGAATTCCAAGGTCTTCTGGAGTTCACGAGTCATCCCCTGCACTGCTGCCTTTGTCTCAGGTCCAAGCCCCCCCCCCCGAGGGGTCGCCCAACACCTCTGACAGCGTCACAAAACGTTCCTCCACGCTCTCAGCCTCATCCGCCCAAGTCATCCTTGAGCTCCTGCCACAGGTGCCGATGAAGAACACTCCAAAGGTGCTGACCCCACCAGTGTCGCCAAGTCTTTTGAATGCTGTGGAACCGCCATTCCACACCCCACCACCATGTGATCAAAAGCTGTGCACAAGCGACATGTTCGCCATTGTCCTGCGTACGTGACATGCACTTGTGTCCTGAACTCGTCAATGACGACAAAAGAGGCAATGGCCCTCCTCAACGTCATTTTCAAAGTAAAGGATCCTTGAGGCAATTCAGCGTAGGGCCCTTCATTCCGCCTTCCCAACGTTGCTGCATGCACCTCACCGTAACACTTAGCGCCTCACTAACGTCCACGGTGTCCACCTCAAAGGGGACATTACGGATTCGTACATAGGTGTAGGTCCGGGAAGCATCCCTCAGTCATATCTCTATCCCTGAAGTCATAGGTAGACACTTCTCCTGGTATAAGGACACCGTCCGTTCGTAGGCAGCCACTGAACAAAACTTTATGAAAATTCTCAATGTTCCATTCAGTGCTATTCCATGGAGCTCGTCGTTGCCAATACCCTATCTCTGATGATCGCTGGCAGTATTGCAGAAGCTGTTGTCGGGTAAATCGCACCCTTTACGATGTCAACACACACCGTATTGCTGTGTCGTCTACCACCGGTAGCCATCTTGGAGAAAACAGGAAACTGTGCAGGAAGATCAACTCAAACAGGAGCTTCTGCGCAGCACAACCTCTCTGCCCGAGAGCGAAGAGGTCAATGAACCCATTATGTACTTCTTCCGAAAACACAGCCAAACCTAACATAACCTAGACCTATAGTAAAACTCTCTGTATGGTTACGTTGTGTAACATTAGGTAAGATTATTAACAAATAATTCGCACTATGATACAAATTTACGAGTGTAACAACGTTTGACAGAACCAACCTACGTAGAACAGTAGAACAAAAATACAGAAATTGTGAAAAGGTTAGTAGAGGACACAAAGGCCAAGTAACGAGTTTTCTGAAACTGAGAGCATTTGACAATATAATAAGAAAGGAAGACATTTACAGAAAACCATGACAAGACTAAATTTCATATTTGGAATGTGATGCTTCAACAAGATGGCGTCTGTGAAGTCTAGTAAGGTAGACAGTTTTGGCAGAGGACCAATTAAAAGAATGACAAAAATGTCTAATATAACAGAAAAGAGCATTGCTAGTATGGAACAGATGTGGAAAATAACTTATGTACAATCCATGACATTTATTAAAGGAAACATATCGTTACTCGTGGTTAAACGTTTCATATTGAACCGTGAGTGACTAACTCCTCTTGTTG
The DNA here is from genome assembly GCF_038502225.1 of Cherax quadricarinatus. Classification (NCBI taxonomy): domain Eukaryota; kingdom Metazoa; phylum Arthropoda; class Malacostraca; order Decapoda; family Parastacidae; genus Cherax; species Cherax quadricarinatus. Next base: position 20,068,112 of record NC_091332.1, read on the forward strand.
AAGCATCCCTTATACATAGTGCAGGCCTTTGCTCTACAAATGCCTTTCTTTTTCATTACATTGTCAAGTGCTCTAAACTTCAAAACACTTGACTTAACCTGACCTTAATCTCCCCGTTTCCTTACCTTGTTACCATTCCTATATTTTCATTGCCTTTCCTATTTTCTGTTTAGATGTGTTCCGTCCTGTGTTTTTTGTTTATCTGGAAAGGGATTTTGTCCTACCCTATGGGCCAGTAGCTCTCCCGCAGTACTTTTTTTTTTTATTCTTTATATATAGACTACTTTCATTACTACCATTTCTTCGTTAATACAACACGCTACACACCAACATTATTTCCTCCTTTTCTATCCTACAGTTCCCCGCACCCACTTGCACATATTCTGTCTCTGCCCATCTTGACTTTCCACCACAGGTATCAGACATCCTATGAGCCTCCTTTGTCACTGGTGCTGCGGCTCCTTGTGCCAGGAGTCTCTCATGAATCAGAGCTTTGGGAGTGGAGAGCCTTATGCCAGCGAAAACACCGGCCTTGATATACCAAATATTTAACCCTGACTCCATCTCCAGGACCTGTGCTAACTCTCTACGAGGTCTGTGTGAGCGGGGAAGGTAGCAGACGAATATGTTGAGTTGGAGATGACTTATCATCGTACACACCTAACCAAAGGCACTAGAATAACAGACTTTCTGTGCTCCAGCTACAGGGCACCTACGACGATTTTAGCTAACTGCTACACCACGGGCTGATGAAGACTCACCGTGTCCTTTTCGAAGGACTGGCTCCCGAAATAGAGCTGCAAATGGTACTCCACGCAACAAACTTTGTCACTCTTTCGAGAGCCAGTGACAGGTCACCATGTGGCAAAGACCTGCCTCTGGACTTCGTTCCTGGCCAAAGTATCATTACCTGCTCTGGCCTTAAAGAAAAATAGTGGCTGCAGTGGAGTCGACTTTTTAAGAGAGTGGAGGCTAATACGAGCGAGAACACCTGACCTTAGATAGCAAAGATCTAACCCTGAATCCTACTGCACCAACATCTCTGTTTCTTTCATTGGGCTGTATACGTTAGTACACCAGACCCAAAGAAGACTCACTTCACCCTTGTGACAGGACTGCCACTGATATAGCGCTGTAAACAGTACTTCACTCGATAATGTAAAACACTTGGATATCTTTATTGTCGAGACGTTCTGCCACTCACTGGCTACATCAGTCCAAAAAAATGAATGAACAACAACAGGAGTTTAAAGTAATCAGTCCCTCCGCCTGAAGTGGATATAATCATTCCATTAACTATGATAAGAATACAGCATACATAATTATATAATGATTACATCGACTCCAGGTTGAGGGACTCATCATCACTTCTCTACGTGACTTGTTAAAGATCTTAAGCTGGACCGAAACGTCGTCATAAGTTTCTCTTTTAAGTGCAGGTTATTTATTTTGTGTTCCAGTCACGGTATTTTTTTATATGTATTAAAGGTCTTTACCGGTAGATAAAAATACATAGCTCCATTGCACTTAGAACATAATTCTGAAAATTTTAAATAACAAACCACCCGGGTGTAAAGCACATGTTGGCCCAGTATTCAAAAAATTTAAGGACACTTGTATATACATGTTCCGTGTTGCACTAACTAAATATTTTTGTCAAATCAGATATGAATGTATATAACATAACATGAATACATAATAATGTAGACGCATTTCGGTCGTGTAGATCAGAAATTTATCCCCAAAATGCAAAAAACCCAGTTGCTATGCAACATTGCAAAGAAATGGAATGGTGCAGAGTGTTGCAAAAGTCTGTAATGCAGTTAAATATTAACTTTGAAAATTTGAAGTGACTTTTAATTATTTTTGTTATTATCACACCGGCCGATTCCCACCAAGGCAGGGTGGCCCGAAAAAGAAAAACTTTCACCATCATTCACTCCATCACTCTCTTGCCAGAAGGGTGCTTTACACTACAGTTTTTAAACTGCAACATTAATACCTCTCCTTCATAGTGCAGGCACTGTACTTCCCATCTCCAGGACTCAAGTCTGGCTTGCCGGTTTCCCTGATCATTATTATAATCAAAAAAAGAAGCGCTAAGCCACAAGGGCTATACAGCGCTGCAGGGTAGGGAAGGAAGCAAGGGAATTGGATGGCAGAAGGGAGGGGGGATGATCAGCAGGTTACAGAAAACAGCGGGGCAGGGGATAGTACGGGGGTAGAGGGTAGCAAGAGATTGAAGTAGAAAGGGCTGAAAGTATCAGAATTTGTGAAGTCAGTCAGTCGTTGTCAAAAAGTCAATGAGAGAGTCTGGATGAAAGGTGGGTCCATCAGCGAGAAGGGAAGGTAAAGAGAGAGCAGCGGAGCGAAGACGACGACAGAGGTAAATTCTGCGTGCTCGTTGATAAAGTGGGCAGTCCAACAGAATGTGGCTGACTGATAATGGAGCTTGGCAATTCTCACAGAGAGGAGCAAGACGCCTCTCCATGAGATATTCATGAGTAAGACGAGTATGGCCAATGCGAAGACGGGAGAGAGTAGTCTCCCAACCTCGACACTGGTGATAAGAAGACGGCCAGTAACCTATACTCGGTTTAATAGACTGAAGTTAGTTGCCGAGCATAGTAGACCAACGTTGTTGCCAACGGGTGTGAAGGTGGGAAGATATTACAGCAAAATAGTCCGTAAATGGAATACCTCTATAAGAAACTGGTGGGTCATGTACTGCTGACCGCGCAGCAGTGTCTGCCTGTTCATTGCCCTGTACGTCAACATGACCAGGGACCCAACAAAAAACAATATCTTTATGCTTGGTAAAGATGCGGCGTAGCCAAAGTTGGATACGGAGGACTAAGGGGTGAGGTGTATCAAATTTTTGTATAGCCTGTAAAGCACTAAGGGAGTCTGAGACAACCACAAATGATGATGACAGGCATAGATGCAATACGGATAAGTGCTGTAAGGATGGCATATAATTCAGCAGTAAAAATACTAGCCGAAGATAGTAAATGCCCTTGTACGACGCTGTCCGGAAACACTGCTGCGAATCCTACACCGTCAGAAGACTTAGAGCCATCTGTGTACACAGCAATGGCATGAGAATGAGAGTGAAAGTGGTCAAGAAAAAGAGAGCCGGAAGCGACCGTAGACAGTTGGGCTTTCGAGCAAGGGAGGGAGAAAGAACAGACACGAACAGCTGGAACTTCCCAGGGGGGTAGGGAAAAGTGAGATGCTACATGTACATAGAAAGGTGGTAGTTGAAGAGAAGACAAGAGCGAATGAAGGCGAAGAGAGAAGGGACGGAGTAAACAGGGGCGGCGAACAAATAAAGAATGTCTACTAATATCAGTGATCATTCTATAAATGGAAGGATTGCGGAGATCATGAGAGCGTACATAGTAGCGCAGGCAATGGGCATCACGGCGATCGGATAAGGATGGAACGTTCGCTTCTGCATAAAGGCTTTCGACAGGGGAAGAGCGAAAAGCACCAAGGCATAAACGTAATCCTTGGTGATGAATGGGGTTAAGGCTAGAGAGAGTAGCAGGAGATGCCGCTGAATAGATCTGGTCACCATAATCAAGTTTCGATAAAATAAGGGTGGAATGTAGGCGAAGGAGGGTTCGACGATCAGCTCCCCACGAAAGATGAGCAAGGGTTTTAAGAAGGTTCAGCCGGCTGTGACAAGTTGCCTTCAGAGAGGTAATGTGAGGTTTCCAGGATAACCTACGATCAAAGAGGAGGCCCAGAAACTTGACTGTATCACGTTCAGGGATACGGGAGCCATAGAGGTACAAAGGATGATCGGAGATGACAGAGCGTCTAGTGAAAGTGATTTGGTGGGTTTTAGTGCTGGAAAATTTAAACTCACGTGTGGTGGCCCAATTGGAAACACGGTCGACTGCATGTTGGAGAGAAACTGTAAGGAGGTGACAGTCAGCGCCTGCACAGGCAATAGCGAAGTCATCAACATAGAGTGATGACCAAATATTTGATGGAAGACTAGAGGCCAAATCATTAATAGCAAGGAGAAAAAGTGTTGTGCTCAGAACACATCCCTGGGGGACACCTTCAGCTTGGATAAAGTCCGGGGAGAGCACATTATTAACCCGAACACGGAAATGCCTGTCAGTTAAAAAGTTCTTAAGGAAGGATGGTAGATTGCCTCGAAGGCCTAAGGAGTGGGCTTGGGCTAAAATATTATACCTCCAAGTTGTGTCATATGCCTTCTCAAGGTCAAAAAATATGGCAATAACTGAGTGGTTATTCGCAAAGGCATTACGGACATACGTATCCAAGCGTAGTAAGGGGTCTATGGTAGAACGTCCCTTACGAAAGCCATATTGACGAGTGGAGAGACTGTTGTGTGTCTCTAAATACCACACTAAACGTCTATTTACTAGGCGTTCCATTACTTTGCAAACTGCACTGGTAAGAGCAATGGGACGATAGTGGGAGGTTTCATGTCCCGTAGTGCCTGGTTTGCGGAAAGGGAGAACAATGGCGGATTTCCACAGCTGTGGAAGAACTCCTTGTGACCAAATAAGATTGTAAAGGCGTAATAGGACTGCAAGGGCTGACTGATGTAAATGTTGTAGCATACGAATATGAATGTCGTCGGGCCCAGCTGCCGATGATCGACAAGCTGAGAGTGTTGCCTCCAGTTCTTGAAGTGTAAAAGGCACATTATACTGTTCTTCTCTGAGAGAAGAAAAGTCCAAGGGTGCTAACTCTCTGGCAGACTTTGAGGAAAGAAATGAGGGGCATAGATGGAGTCCCTGAGAAATACGGACCAGATGATTGCCAATTTCATTGGCAACATCTAGTGGGTTTGCTATATCAACACAGAACAGGAGCAGAACAGGAGCCGGGTCAGGAGAATATTTACCACTCAGTTTTCGTACTTTTTTCCAGACTGCACTCATAGAGGAAGCAGAGGTGATGGTGGAGACATAATCTCGCCAGCAAGTGCGTTTAGCGTCACGGATGACACGGCGAGCGATCGCATGCTTCTGTTTAAAATCAAGGAGTCGCTCTGTGGTTCTATTGTACCGGTACCTGCCCCATGCAGCGCGTTTCAAACGTACAGCACGAGCACAAGCAGGAGACCACCAAGGCACGCATATCTGAGAATGCCTGCCCGAAGTTTGGGGTATAGAATGAGAAGCTGCGGTGAAAACGGAGGACGAGAAGAGGTGTAAAAGCTCATCGATGGAGGACGAAGAAGGAACCTCTTTAAAAACAGTTAGGTGTGAGTAAAGGTTCCAATTTGCCCGATTAAATTGCCAGCGTGGGGTGCGAAGAGGTGGCGAATATGAAGGGGAAGTAAGAATGATTGGAAAATGATAACTGTCATGTAAGTCCGGGAGAACAGACCAAGTGAAGTCTAATGCGGTGGAGGAAGAGCAGACTGAGAGATCGATGCAAGAGAGAGTATGAGTCCGAGGATCAAAATGGGTGTGAGTACCTGTATTTAAAACATGGAGGGGGTGGGTGGCAAGAAAAGCCTCTAACTGAATTCCACGGGAATCACAGTGAGACCCCCCCAGAGGAAATGGTGGACATTAAAATCACCAAGTAACAGAATCGGTGGCGGTAATGACGAAACAAGTAAGGCAAAATCCGGAATAGATAATGCCCGAGAAGGAGAGAGATATAAAGAACAGAGCGTATACCACCTATGAAAGTGGATACGGGCTGCTGTGTAATGCAGCGAAGTATGAACAAATAGCTGATGGTACGGAATATCAGTGCGGAGAAGGGCACTTTCATTAAAGGTCCCATCAGGAAAAGGATCTGAAGAATACAATAAATTATAGCCTGAGATGTGAGAAATAACAGCAGAATGTAATTTTGGTTCCTGTAAGCAAACACCAACAGGGGCAAACTGGGAGAGTAACATCTGAAGCTCACCCCGATTACCCCTGAGGCCGCGTATATTCCACTGTAAATAGGCCATGATTGGCAATGATAAAGATACTTGAAATCCGCAGGTAAGGGTTCCTACGGACTAGAAGGGTTAGAAAAGTCCACATGCGGAGGCAGTGGAAAATGTTCAAGCAGCGAAGGAACGGTGCGCTGTGAAGAAAGGAGTTGCGCAGATGGAGCAGAGGAGAGAGAAAGAGCGGAAGGTGGATCAGTGTCCATTGATGGTTTGGTCTCTGCAATATATTCAGAGATTGCTTCAAGTGTTTCGGAATTCAGAGATGTCATATGGGAGACAATATTGGGAATGGTAGGGGGAGGATGAGTAAAGATTGGACTGTACCAAGGTAGGGGGGGTCGAAAGGGTGGAGGGAACTGGAGAAGCATGGCAGGGGACAGAAGAGGCAGGAACCTGGGAGGTGGCAGAAGAGAAAGAAACTTGGGAGGGAACAGGGGAGGAAGGTACATTACGAGGAGGAGGGTGAACCTCTGCACTTGTAACTGAGCCAGTCAGAGGGGAAGAACTAGGGACAGAGACAGGGAGGGTAAAATGAGGTGGTGGAAGATGGGTAGGAGGTGTTACCGGACCTTTTTTTGACTTTTGAGAAGTAGAGGGACGATTGGGAGGAGGTGTCGTACGAGGTCTCGTCGATACTGAGGCTTGTGAGAGAGAACTCGAAGAAGCGAGATTAGACTGAGGCGTTGAAGTAGGGACGTCTGAGCCGAGGACAGCAAAAGGATTAGATACAGGAGTGATTATGGGAGAGGTAACCACAGAGGTGGGTGTAGAAGATGGGATACCAGAAGTGGGGGGACGTTTTGAAACACGGGAATAAGAAACACGTGGGAGTCTCCCTTGGAGGCAGAGATGAGAAACTGCCATGGCATAAGGGAGACCTTCTGTCTCTTTGAGGTAACGGATTTCCCGCTCGTTTAAATAGACCTGACAACGGCGAGAGTACGAAGGGTGAGCCTCATGACAGTTAAGGCAAGAGGGAGATCGATTGCAAGACGTATTAGAATGGTCATCGGCACCACAGACTGGGCATTCGGCGATAGATCTGCAATATTTCGCTGGAAGGCCAAATCGCCAGCAATTTCTACACTGTTGTGGTGTAGGGATCACCTTTCGAACTTGTAACCGATGTCCTGCTATATAAACTGAGGATGGGAGTTCTCGGCTGTCAAAAGTTAAACGAGCCACATTGCTAGGGTATCGTCTCCGCCCACGGGCAGGAAGAACGTAAGTGTCTATCTTGAGGATTGGGAGATCTTGGAGTTCCAGCTGTTCTAGAATGTCAGTGCCACATGTCTGCAAATTTTGTTGAACTATGGTATGGGGCAGAATGACGGTACCACTACAAGAATTGAGGGAATGATGTTTTTCAAGAGTGACAGGGACAGTATCGATATGGGAAAGACGAGAGAGCTAACGAGCCTGGGTAGCATTCTGTACGGTAATGATGCGCGTACCGCTCTTAAGAGCATGAAAAGAAATATCTTTACCAACATGGCGTAGGAGTGCCTTGCCACTATGCTCAGAAAGATAGGCAGTAGAGGAAGTTGGTCGTAAAGTGAAGAATTTAGTCCACTGTTCAGTCTGAAACTGAGCGTGGAAAGGTAGTGAAGGACGTGTCGATCGTTTCTGAGAAGAACGAGAAGGTGGAGAAGTATCATCAGCAGGTAATTGTCGTTGGCGTTTAGGCGTGGGACCAGAGTTGGTCCGACGTGGAACGGGTCGACGATTTGAAAATTGCCGCACCATAGAGGGAGAGGCCGGAAGCATAGTCAGAGGAGAGCAAAGGTCCGATAAATCGAAGGAGTCAGTCGAGGCCTCAGTACCTGAAGCGGGTGAGGAAACAGCACCGGCAATAGGTACAGAGGCATGAGGAATGTCTGAAGAGTGGTCCAAAGACGAGGCAGGGTCAGAACAGGGTGCGATATCAAGAAGGGGCCCGGGGGTACCAGGTTCATGGACTAGGGCTGCCATGGTTAGGTTACTTCTTTCTTTTTGTTTTTAAGAAAAAAAAAGAAAGAAGAAAAGAAAATAAAAATAAAAAAGAAAAAAAAAGGGGGGACCGGGGAGGGATAGGTCCTAGGAGGAATGAAAGGGCCAGAAATCTCCCTCCGCACCCAAGAGGGCCTCAGCACCGCAAGTAGCGCAGATGCAGCATGGAACCCGTGCCATACCCTACCCATCATGCTAGTAAACTAACAATCCGGGATAGCAACCTCACATCTGCCGAGCTACCTCGGTGGACAAAAGAGAGGGTGGCGAGATATCCGCCACAAAGCATACCTCCTTCGGCCACCACCCCCGGAATCCGAAAGGTGGCTTCCAGAGATACACTCGTCGCCCGAAAGACACCCAAAGCTACTCCGGGATACCGGAGAGGGATCGGGACATCCCCAGGCGATCCAGATTCCACAGCAAACTACGCCACCGCTAAGAACCTCAACGGAATGGGATGGACCCCGGTATCCTTTCCTCTACCTAGGAACTAGCACGCCTGTGGGAGAAATCCCAAAGGACAAAAAGAGGAAGGGCAAAAGGGAGGGGTGGGGAGGGGGAGGAGGAAAGGAAAAAGGGGAGGATGGGATAGGGGAGGGGAGATTGGGGGGTAATTAGGTTCGGTCTGAGGAAGAAGACCGATAGGTCTAATTCCTTAGACCAAGAGCCTCATCACCACGCCAAGGAGCCCCCCTTGAAGAGGCGGTTTCCCTGAACCCCTTCATGAATGTTACTTTGCTCACACTCCAACAGCACGTCAAGTATTGAAAACCATTTGTCTCCATTCACTCCTATCAAACACGCTCACACATGCCTGCTGGAAGACAAAGCCCCTCGCACACAAAAGCTCCTTTACCCCCTCCCTCCAACCTTTCCTAGGACGACCCCTACCCCGCTTTCCTTCCACTACAGACTGATACACTCTTGAAGTCATTCTGTTTCACTCCATTCTCTCTACATGTCCGAACCACCTCAACAACCCTTCCTCAGCCCTCTGGACAACAGTTTTGGTAATCCTGCACCTCCTCCTAACTTCCAAACTATGAATTCTCTGCATTATATTCACACCACACATTGCCCTCAGACATGACATCTCCACTGCCTCCAGCCTTCTCCTCGCTGCAACATTCATCACCCATGCTTCACATCCATATAAGAGCGTTGGTAAAACTATACTCTCATACATTCCCCTTTTTGCCTCCAAGGACAAAGTTCTTTGTCTCCACAGACTCCTAAGTGCACCACTCACCCTTTTCCCCTGATCAATTCTATGATTCACCTCATCTTTCATAGACCCATCCGCTGACACGTCCACTCCCAAATATCTGAATACATTCACCTCCTCCAAACTCTCTCCCTCCAATCTGATATCCAATCTTTCATCACCTAATCTTTTTATCCTCATAACCATACTCTTTCCTGTATTCACTTTTAATTTTCCTCTTTTGCATACCCTACCAAATTCATCCACCAATCTCTGCAACTTCTCTTCAGAATCTCCCAAGAGCACAGTGTCATCAGCAAAGAGCAACTGCAACAACTCCCACTTTATGTGTGATTCTTTATCTTTTAACTCCACGCCTCTTGCCAAGACCCTCGCATTTACTTCTCTTACAACCCCATCTGTAAATATTTTAAACAACCACGGTGACATCACACATCCTTGTCTAAGGCCTACTTTTACTGGGAAATAATTTCCCTCTTTCCTACATTCTCTAACTTGAGCCTCACTATCCTCATAAAAACTCTTCACTGCTTTCAGTAACCTACCTCCTATACCATACACCTGCAACATCTACCACATTGCCCCCCTATCCACCCTGTCATACGCCTTTTCCAAATCCATAAATGCCACAAAGAGCTCTTTAGCCTTATCTTAATACTGTTCACTTATATGTTTCACTGTAAACACCTGGTCCACACACCCCCTACCTTTCCTAAAGCCTCCTTGTTCATCTGCTATCCTATTCTCTGCCTTACTATTAATTCTTTCAATACTAACTCTACCATACACTTTACCAGGTATACTCAACAGACTTATCCCCCTATAATTTTTGCACTCTCTTTCGTCCCCTGTGCCTTTATACTAAGGAACTATGCATGCTCTCTGCCAATCCCTAGGTACCTTACCCTCTTCCATACATTTATTAAATAATTCCACGAACCACTCCAAAACTATATCCCCACCTGCTTTTAACATTTCTATCTTTATCCCATCAATCCCGGCTGCCTTACCCCCTTTCATTTTACCTACTGCCTCACGAACTTCCCCCACACTCACAACTGGCTCTTCCTCACTCCTACAAGATGTTATTCCTCCTTGCCCTATACACGAAATCACAGCTTCCCTATCTTCATCAACATTTAACAATTCCTCAAAGTATTCACTCCATCTTCCCAATACCTCTAACTCTCCATTTAATAACTCTCCTCTCCTATTTTTAACTGACAAATCCATTTGTTCTCTAGGCTTCCTTAACTTTTTAATCTCCCTCCAAAACTTTTTCTTATTTTCAACAAAATTTGTTGATAACATCTCACCCACTCTCTCATTTGCTCTCTTTTTACATTGCTTCACCCCTCTCTTAGCCTCTCTCTTTTTCTCCATATACTCTTCCCTCCTTGCATCACTTCTACTTTGTAAAAACTTCTCATATGCTAACTTTTTCTCCCTTACTACTCTCTTTACATTATCATTCCACCAATCGCTCCTCTTTCTTCCCGCACCCACTTTCTTGTAACCACAAACTTCTGCTGAACACTCTAATATTTACAAATAATCAATCAGATTCTAATATACGAATGTCTTCAGTAAACAAGTAATTTATGCCATACACAAATCAAATCTAATTCAAACCTTCAAAGATGCAAATATCTTAAAATAAGTAAACAAAGCTAAATCACTCACAAGATGCATTGTCAAATTGTCATCATAGAACAGTTGAAGTTAACAGCAGCGACACTTTATATTTTCCAAATTCTCGAGAAAAGCAGATAAACCTAAGTAATTAAGAAAATAACTAAATTTTACTGAACCATAGGGGGTTGTATCAGAATTTTCCGCGCGCTCTCCAAAAAAATCTAAAAATTATGGAAATTGAGCTATTTATACCGAAAATAGTTTAACTCTTTGGCAATACAATGGTACAAGAATCAATGTTCTACGACGTTTCTACAAGAAATTATAATCATTTATATCAAGTTATCAAGTATGGTGACGGTGATATGGGTAGCGAGTCTGCTCAAAGCCCATATATTTTTTAAAAAAAATTCCTTGTTTTTTATCGCTTTTTCTTGCATTATTCTTTCTAATATAATAACTGACTATTTGGCATCATAAAACAGTAGGCGGAGCTTATCCGTAGACTTAGAGCTTACCAGGCCTACCCCAGCTCCAGAGAGATCCAGGAGAAATTACTTCATTATTACGCTTATATCAGCTTATATATCAACTCTACGGCTTATTTATCTATCAGAACTGATCTAATATGATATAATAAACACTATAAATAACATACAAACATGTTATATACTCTAGACTGAATAAAATAAGCCATAATATGGCGAGAGACCATCGGGAATATTTCGATATAAATGAGTTACTACTGTCATGTCGTCTCCAGGTCGTATTCTTTGGTCTCTGAATAAGAGAAAACGGTATTTTGAAGAGGTTAACTGCACTAGAACATCAGTTTACTAAGAAATACACCCTAGCAAACGCGATTTTCGTTAATTTTTTTTTTTTGAGACGTTGGGCCGGCCGGCGCTCCAGGCCAATATCTCAGAAGTAACTTATTCACTTTACGGTACATCGTCTGCCTTTATTACTTAATTAAATGTAATAATATTCACAGAAATTGTAGAATAATGATTTCTCTAATTTGCAATTATTCATTTTTGGAAATATCCCAAATACTTTGGGAGTTAGGTGGGAGTAAAGAGCAGATTTTTTGCAACATTCCAAGAACAAACTTTATTTTTTTGTGAAATAAAGATAAGTTAGAGGAAAGCTACTATTTACAAATTCGTATAAGCATTGTTCTCTCGGCACCAAGTGTCCAAACAACCTTACGTCGTCCCATATAGGAAGAAATCGCCCCCAAGGGCATTTTCAGTAAATCGGTCCTTTTTCAGTCTTTTCTCAGTTGTTGTTTGAGGTATATTTTTGATAAATATTTTTTACAAAGAGTGAAAACACTTTGTCTTGTGCACCAAAACTGGAGGAAATCGGACGGTAAACAAAAAAGCAACATTTAATTCTCTCACGGTCCACTTAGGTAAGTTAATTTACTATCACAGACACCTTTAAGTAAATTACTTCTGTTTAAACTACAACAACAGAATAAAACCCAACACTAAGTTGTTTATCATAAGAAAAAGCATTTACAGAAACCAACTTTATTAATAAAATTGCCACTTTAAAACTTACACAACCTACCGTCATTCAATTTTTAAGGATGACCTCTAAATGCATTATTCAGTTATTGCACAGAATACAACACCACTTGCACCTACACAGCCTGAAGATAAGCTGTGTTTCATCTATGAGTCAGCCAAAAGCGATAAACTAATTGGGATAATATAGCAACAGTGAAATGGAAGATATTCACAATTCCTTTAAGATCAAGAGCCACTCACCAGCATCAAGGTCAAACAATATAATAGAAAAAACAACAATTTCGAGATTAGAAGTGGCACCAAGACAATCTGTTAATAACAGCAACCTTCTTGGAAGTAGTATATACGAGGCTTGAAATACTGATACATATTCAGGTGGCGGCTTTCTCCAGTTATTACACACAAACACTATAAATGCCCTATGTATCACTGTTCAAAGGCTTCCAACACCAGCAAAATTACAACTAAACTATCTATATATGCATGACAAGTAATGAATGATTGGAAAAAACAAGCATGGTACGGGTGGGGATTGAATGTAGACTAGTGAGCGCATTTGCCGGTCTGGAGTTTTACGACTCACTAGACGCCAGTTCAACGCCGCTCGTCCGTGTTTTGTTTGCAATCGTGTCATTACGATTTCGCGAGTCATGATAAAAAATTGAAGCTTATCCAATAAGGCGTTTTAGATAGAGAAAAAAACGCTTAAAAAAAACATACCACGGGCGGGGATAGAACTTGTGATAGTGTGTCTCAAAACTCCACACCGTCGCGTTAGCCACTGGACCAGCTAACCACAATAAGATTCGTCCAACTAGGTATATACCTAGTTGGACGAACCTTATTGTGGATAGCTGGTCCAGTGACTAACACGACGGTGTGGAGTTTTGAGACACACTGATCACGGGTTCTAACCCTGCCCGTGGTATGGTTTGTTTGCAATCGTGTCATTGCGATTTCGTGAGTCAAAAAATGCTTAAGGCAGAAATAGTTATGCTGTAAATGTTTAGAAAATATTCAAGTCTAAATTTGATACCCAAAAAAAACTCCATAAAAAATATTTTTCGCAGGTTTTCCTTTACATTTATATTCAGTTAAAAATCCTCTAAACTCATTTAAAAAAAAATTATTTTTATGTTTCAAGAATTTTGTTTTTCATAAAATTATTTAAAAAAAAAAAAATACAATTGGCAGATATACAGTCCCAATTCAATATAAGAAAATACTTCCCCATCAGTACATTTTTTTAGCTAATACACTGGAATAAGTAATTAATAAATTTGTCAAATTAAAATCATCAATGCTCAAAGTCAGCATCAAACATTCTGTTCATAATATCCACCAACCGAGAAAGTTTCAAGACGATCAGAAAAGGCATGTGAGTAAATGATCAGATTCAAACTATTCCAAGCTTTGCAGTAATTTCAGGAATATTTCAAATTTACACGAACTAATAATAAACTCACGGATGGTCATCATTCATACACAATGGTTTATTATAATTGCCGATCTGAAGAAAAATTTTAGTTATTAAATATTATTAAAACCCAGGGGTCCAAATGGCCTGTTATCCTGGGTGTAAAGGAAGCAAAATAAACACAGCAGAAAACTTTTGACTTACATTATCCTTCACCAATTTAGAACAGAAGTATGTACACTATATACACTATGTACAGCGACAGGTATTAGTGCACTCCACGGTAAGCAAGGCAGAATAGAAGCCACTAGAGAGCAGACTGTGCTTCAACCAGCTCTAGGATGGGAATGACAAGGGTAGATAGGAGAGTGGTACCTGGAGTTTACCTGGAGAGAGTTCCGGGGGTCAACGCCCCCACGGCCCGGTCTGTGGCCACCCATATAAACTCTGCGATTGCCAAAACCATCTTCTTATTGGCTGGAACCTAGGTACTGGTTGAACGATGGGGCCCCATCGTCAACCCTCAGTCACCTGGTTTGCTGGTTGGGGGAGATAGCCTGTAAATGAGGGTGAGTACATGCACCGAATAAAGGTTATGTACTCTTTGCATTCCACACCCCCCCACCCCGAGAAGGCTCAGGATTAGGCTGCCACCTCCCATTGGTAACAGTGCTGCCATGGCACAAAATAATGGGACCGCCTTTCATCTCAACCATCCAACTCTTAGAGCTCAGCTTTTCTCGTGACAAAAGGCCAAACCCTAAACTCAGAGTGAGACAGCAGACAGTCGGTCTAGCTTAGGTCCAAGAGACAGGCGGACGGTAGCCCGCATCCCCTCACTAAAAAAAAAACCCGCATAAAAAAAAAAGAGCTTGAAAGGGGTTACCACAAGTAACCTAACACATCCTAACCTAATATACAATTATAAATACTAGATTCTATATAAGGAGTCTGCCAACATATTTTCCTTGCCGGCAATTTGTACAATTTTCAAAAAATAGGGTTGCAGTCTCGATGTCCATCTCATGAGCCTTGTGTTGTGGTTCTTCATGGTTTGGAGATATTCTAGAAGACTGTGGTCACTGTAGACAGTGACCACCTGCGACGCTTGTTCCACATATACATCAAAGTGCTCCAAAGCCAGTAACAGTGCGAGGGCTTCTTTTTCAGTGGTAGAGTAAGCCCTCTGATGCGGCTGGAACTTGGCTGAGAAGTAGGCTACAGGCTGCGACTCCTGGTCCCCCGTTTTGCAATAGTACTGCCCCAACCCCAGACTCACAAGCATCAACCTGTAATGAGAAAGGTTTGGAGAAATCTGGAGACAAAAGAATGGGTGCAGTACATAATCTTTTTGCTTTATCAAAAGCACTTTGACATTCTGGGGTCCAATTAAAGGGAACTTTGTGACTGGTAAGAGAGGTAAGAGGGGCTACAATGTCTGAAAAATTCTTACAGAATCTTCAGTAAAGTCCTGTCATGCCTAAGAAACGTTGAAGAGATTTCCTATCATGTGGAACTGGTAATCTTTAAATGGCAAGAACTTTAGCAAGTTTAGGAGCAACTTTACCACTACCTACTTCATGGCCTAGAAAAGTGGCAGTGGCCCTGCCAAAGGAAGACTTAGATAAATTAACAGTTAAATGGGAACTCTGAAAGGTCTCAAAAAGAGCATCAAGTCTAAATAGGTGTTGATCCCAAGTATCAGACACCACAACATCATCATCCAGGTACACTGCCGTGCCTTCAAGTCTTTTAATAGCCTGATGGGTAAGTTTCTGGAATGAATAGGGGGAGTTTTTCATTCCAAAGGGGGTAACTGTATATTGATAATGACCTCCTGGAATTACAAAGGCAGAGATTTCCTTCACCATATCCATCAAAGGTATCTGATAGTAACCTTTAAGGAGATCTAACTTGGACACAAAAGTAGCCTTACCCACAAAGTCGATTACGTCATCCAGATGAGGAAGAGGGTAAGCATCTGTGATTGTAACCTCATTCACCTTACGGTAGTCTGTTCACATACGAAACCCTCCATCAGCTTTTTTAACAAAGACGCACGGTGAAGCCCATGGACTAGATGATTCCTCCACTAACCCATGCTCTAACAAATTCTACTTCCTGCTGAAGTAGCCTCTGCTTTTCAGGATTAGCTCTGTAGGGGGAGAGTTTAAAAGGTTTAGAGTTTCCCACATCTACTTCATGATAACCTAACATACATTGTTTCGGCACATCCGAAAAAATATCATGGTATGATTGTAGAAGCGCAGTTAAACTTGTTGCTTGAGTTTCAGACAGCCCCACCATTAAAGGGCTAGGGTCCTTGAGGAGGACAGTTTGGAATTTTAACATTAATTTCAGAAATAGAGTGCAAAGAGTCAGAGTCGTCCTCAGAGGAAGAGGACAGAGTCATTACTGGGACTTTATCTGGTGTATGAAAATATTTTAATTGATTAATGTGTTAAGTTTTAGTTTTTGAGGTCTTACCAATTAGAGCTACCACATAATTTACATCAGATAATTTACTTACAATTTGCATAGGTCCCGTAAATCTAGCTTTCAAGGTGTGGCCAGGTATAGATTCCTGTACCAACACCTTGTCTCCTGGATGGAAGGAGCAGAATTGTACATTTCTGTCATACCTCTGTTTCATCTTATTTTGAGCTGCCTTTAGGTTAGGCCTTGGCTAACTGATGTGCTACCTGCAACCTTGAAGACGGGTTGTAGAGTGTTGAGCTAACGTCTTCTCCCATCTATCCTTTGAGCGCCCTTAGAGTACCTCGTACATTGTGCCCAAAGATCAGCTCAAACGGACTATACCCTGTAGACTTTGCACCGTTTCTCGTACTGAGAACAGCAACAAAGGTAGTGATTCATCCCAGTCTGTAGGAAAATGCATGCAAAAAGTTCTCATCATGGTTTTTAACATCTGATGGAATCTTTCCAAGGCGCCTTGGGACTGAGGATGATAGGCAGTGGATAAGTTGTGGATTATCCCTAACCTAGTTAATGCTTCCCTAAATGCTTTGGCAGTGAAGTTAGTACCTTGATCACTTTGAATAGTTTTAGGAATGCCAAAACAAGAAATAAATCTAGTTAAAGCTTTAAGAATAGCTTTAGTATTAATACTGTGCATGGGAATTGCTTCAGGGTATCTATGTAAAGTAAAAGGACACAAGTGCAATTAATGTGACATTTTATTGAAGCAACGTTTCGCTCTCCAGGAGCTTTATCAAGCCATTACAAACAATACATGGACACACATGGTGTATAAAGGCTCAGAGTGAGGTGCAATACTAGTGAGGTACCATCTCGATGCTCACTAGTGGTGGTAGTAGTAGCAGTGACAAAAGTAATACAATATGGTAGAGCAAATAATTCGTACATGAGTAAAAGGATATAAAAGCTATTACTTGGGTAACATAAAAATAGGTTGGACAAATATAGACTGGAAAGAGGCAGGTTGTTTCAGTGTTCACACTCTGTAATGTGCTTTGCGTAGTATAACAGGAGAGACTGTGATGGCAGGGTTTACTGTTTTCAGGAGGATTCTTGCTAAGACTTCGGAGATGGTGAAGCTGCCGTTCTTTTGTTTAATTGTATTCGAAACAGCGATCAGTGCTGATTCGAGGCACTTGCGTCTGCGGAAATTAGTTTCTTTGATCACTAATTGGGCGTCTCTGAATTTCATGAGATGATTGGTGGAATTTCGGTGTTGTACACAGGCGTTGTTCAAGTTATCGTTCCTACATGCGTGTGTTCATTGAGGCGGGTGTCGAGGTTTCTTGCTGTTTCACCTACGTAAATCTTGTCACAGCCTCCACAGGGCATAGTGTACACTCCTGCATTGACTGGTTCGTGGTGCATCCGAAACCTCTCCATCCGTAACAAGAAACTAAGCAGTTTGGATGCGACTTCCCTCTTCACAAAAGTCCCTACCAAAACAGCCATCGAGGTTCCATGACGTAAAGTCAATCAGGACCTTAATCTTCTTCTACCTCCCGGAGATTTTGTTGACTTGATTGAACTCTGTGTTAATTTCAACTGTTGTTCTTTCAATAGCAAGCTCTACAAACGAACCTACGGCATAGGAACGGGGTCCCCCATTAGTGCCGTCCTAGCCAACTTATACATGGAACACCTAGAGTCCAAACACTTTGCCAACATCATCCCTTCAAGCGTCACTTGGTTACGTTACGTGGATGACGTCCTCGTAATAACTCCCAAACGTTTTGATGTACGGAATCTTCAGGCAAGGCTCAATGCAGTTGAACCGGCGGTCCAGTTTACACTAGAAGAAGAGTCCAATAACAAGCTACCTTTCCTCGACGTCCTCATTCACAAAGTAGACAACAATCTAAGATTTCAAGTTTATCGGAAACCCACCAATAAAAATGATCTCGCACACTTCTATTCCAGTCAAGATACCAAGACCAAAAGAGGCATCATCATCGGGTTTTTCCTAAGAGCATACCGAATTTGTAGTCCTGATTTTCTTGACGAGGAATGTGCATACAGTCACCAAACATTCACTAAGTTACATTTTCCTTCTTTTTTTCATCAAAGACTGCAAGAAAAGAGCTCTTCAGATCATTAATTCTCCACGCATCAACACTACTCCCAACGAAGTTATAATTCTTCCCAACAGCCAGGTTGCACTGAACGTCTCAAAAGTACTTTCACAAGCTAACACCAGAGTCGCCATCGCTTCTAGCACTTCAATAAAGGATCTAACCAGGACAAAATCCAAGCACCACGAACCAGTCAATGCAGGAGTTTACACTATACCCTGTGGAGGCTGTGACAAGATTTATGTAAGTGAAACGGCAAGAAACCTCGACACCCACCTCAATAAACACATTTACTCATGTAGGAACGATAACTTGAACAACGCCTGTGTACAACACCGAATTTCCACCAATCATCTCATGAAATTCAGAGACGCCCAATTAGTGATAAAAGAAACTAATTTCCGCAGATGCAAGTGCCTCGAATCAGCACTGATCGCTGTTTCGAATACAATTAAACAAAACAACGGCAGCTTCACCATCTCCGAAGTCTTAGCAAGAATCCTCCTGAAAACAGTAAACCCTGCCATCACATAGTGTCTCCTGTTATACTACACAAAGCATATTACAGAGAGTGGACACTGAAACTACCTGCATCTTTCCAGTCTATATTTGTCTAACCTATTTTTAGGTTACCCAAGTAATAGTTTTTATATCCTTTTACTCATGTACGAATTATTTGCTCTACCACATTGTATTACTTTTGTCACTACTACCACTAGTGAGCATCGAGATGGCACATCACTAGTATTGCACCTCACTCTGAGCCTTTATATACCGTGTGTGTCCATGTATTGTTTGTAATGGCTTGATAAAGCTCCTGGAGAGCGAAACGTTGCCACAATAAAATGTCACATTAATTGCACTTGTGTCCTTTTACTTTACATATTGTCGGTAATTCTACCAATTTTATTCAGGGTATCTAGTTACTCTATCCATAATGGTAAATAAACACTGATTTCCCGACTTTGATCTAGGTAGTGGACCTACACAATCTATAATTAAATCTGCAAAAGGTTCTCCATCAGCAGCTATAGGTTGAAGAGGTGCAGGTTTAATGGAATGTCCAGGTTTCCCTACTTGCTGACATTCTCGGCAACACCGGATATGATTCTTCACATCTTGCTTTAATTTTGGCCAATAAAATTCCTTTGTAATTCTATATAATGTTTTAGTAATTCCTAAGTGACCTCCTAATGAAGTATTATGAGCTATATTCAATATTTGAGGTCTAAATTTTGTTGGAACTACTAACCTGTCAGACAATTGCCGGCCCTCTATCTCCTTACCAGTCTCAGTGCAGATCAAATAGTCGTTTTTATGTTTTTACTTGACTGGATGATCCAAAGAGGATTTACCCATGGCTGCCTGAAAAGCGAAATTTAAAGAAGGGTCCTTTGGTTGTTCCTCCCGGAAGGACAGTCCCTTGGGCATGGAAACAGAGATATCTGACAATCCTGCAACCCTGGAATAGGAAGACTTGATCGGGAACTGTTCACTTGATCTACGAGGCTCTGGCAAGTTTTCCTCGTAAAACACAGTGGCTATTCCGAGATCGGAGTCGTCCAAGGATAGGTGAACATTCTCGCCAGACAACCCTTGGGAGGTTGCCCGAGTTATGGCCAACACCAGAGAAGAATTAATCATAAGAACATAAGAAAGGAGGAACGCTGCAGGAGGCCTGCTGGCCCATACTAGGCAGGTCCTTTACAATTCATCCCACTAACAAAACATTTTCCCAACCCAATTTTCAATGCCACCCAAGAAATAACAATCATTATGAGTTCAGGACACACACTAGCAGTAGTAATGTTATTACCCAGTAATGACATGGCATCTTTCATGGGGAATCCTTCGAATACACCCACAGTCAAGTATCCAGTGTAATATTTGCACTGTACATAAATTTTATGCAAAGGGACAGAATAAATAGCTCCTCCAAATGCTTCCAACAAAACAGAGGAATTTAAGGATGTGTTCTTTGAAAGGGGTAATATTCCCTCTCTTTTAAGTGAGCAATATGCTCCAGTACCTCTAAAGGTTTTGACGTCAGTTACTTTGGAGTTTTCCTGAAGGGAAATAAGACTCTGACAGTAGTAAGGGGCCATCGCTTTTTCTACTTCTTTCAAGAACATGTTACTAGGGATATTAGAGATTTTTCCAATTGGTTGGGGTTTTGGGGGGCACTTGGGATGGATGTTACCTACTTGGTTACACATGTAGCAGACGACAGGTTTGCCTATAACTCCCTGCTGACGTTGCAACTGGTGTCACTCTGGCTGGTGTCTCTGGATACTGTTGAGTTGCACCATGAGGGGTTTGTCTCTCACCAGGTGGAGCACAAGTTGAGAAGCCAGGCTCACCAGGTGTCTTAGTTGGCTGACGTAGACGTTCTCCTTCCGGCTGGCACTTCATCCTCCAAGGTTGACGATCTCTGCTCATGCCAGGCTGTTGAAAAGAGAGACGGGACCGCTCAGACAAGGAGTGGTTAGTTTCAAAGGTATCAGCCTACCTGGCTGCCTCCAATGCAGTGGTTAAGTCACGATCCTGCAGAAAGACTCGAGCCTCTGGTCCCACAGACTCCAGCAGGCTGTCAACCAGAATAAGCTGCACAAGATCATCGAAGGTAGCAACACCACTTACTTTATACCAGCTGGTAAAAGCCTTGGTCTGTTGTCACACAAAATCAACCAGGGATTGACCAGGCTGTCGTCTTCTTCACTACTTTATAATCGGAAAAATCAGTGTCATTTAACACTGACGTAAATTCCTGTGCCTTTCCAAACAATGCTGTGTGAACCAACGATGCCCAATGCTGTTTCGGCCACCTCAAGGCTCGAGCCTGATTTTCGAAGCTTTCGAAAAATGTTCTGGTTCGGCCTCATTGAAGCTGGGAACAAGCTGTACTGCTTTCTGTAAACTAAAATCATTTACAAGATGTGAAAACTGCCTTCTTTCTTTTTCCCTATCAATTTCTTCTTTTGCAAATGCTCTCTGTTCCCTAGTCTGCTCAAGATTGATTTTTGCCAGCTCAAGTGCCAATGCCGCTGATTCACCTTGAGACAACCTTGCTGCACGATTTTGCTCCGTTGATGTATCATCTTCCTCCTGCGAGAACATAGGAATTTTGTTCCTAGCTCCCGTAGAGGGAGGAGTCTGATGTGCCATCTCTTCTTCTCGAAGTTTGTTGGTGATCAGTGAACGCAGTTGCGCAGCTGTGAGAATGCGTTCGTAATCAATGCCAATGGAACGAGCAATTTGCCAACAATGCTGTAGGGACAATTTAGGTAGGTTAAACAAGGTATATGCCGACACCAGATGTCTGACTCGTCTAGGTGGCATACCCCAAAATATGTTATTTGCTATGCACAGTACGATTGCAGAATACCCCTACGTAACACATTATTTGCAGAACACGCTTAGCTATGCACAGTACGATTGCAGAATACGCATACAAGGTGGATACGCAATAGCAAAGCTGACTGCAAAATCTTCACACCGAACAAGCTAGTAGCGAGCTGTTAAACGATCACACAATAGCGAGGCTGACCATAACAAAGCAACTGACACGCAAAGTTTGTAAAGCGTTGGCAAAGCTAATGCAATGCCAGACAGCAAGCTACACACTGTTCCACAAGATTGACCGTAGCAAAGCAAGCACACTGAACAAGCTAGTAGCGAGCTGTTGAACGATCACACAATAGCAAGGCTGATCATAGCAAAACAACTGACATGCAAAGTTTGTAAAGCGTTGGCAAAGCTAATGCAATGCCAGACAGCAAGCTACACAATGTTTCTGCTACCAGCTTCACCCTAGGCTCAACCCTTTCTCTAAGTCCAGCTCCAGCTCCTGGACAGGCCCCCATATTACAACCCAGGAGTCTAAATGGTCTGTTTTCATGGGTGTAAAGGGAGCAAAATAAACACAGCAGAAAACTTTTGACTTATACTATCCTTCATCAATTTAGAACAGAAGTATGTACACTATATACACTATATACACTATGCACTCCACGGTAAGCAAGGCAGAATAGAGGCCACTAGAGAGCAGACCGTGCTTCAACCAGCTCTAGAATGGGAATGACAAGGGCAGACAGGAGAGTGGTACCCACATAACCTCTGCGATTGCCAAAACCATCTTCTTTTTGGCTGGAACCTAGGTACTGGTTGAAACACGGGGCCCCATCATTAACCCTCAGTCACCTAGTTCGCTGGTTGAGGGAGATAGCCTGTAAATAAGGGTGTGTACATGCGCCGAATAAAGGTTACGTACTCTTTGCATGCCACGAATGTAAATAAATTTCACTTGTTTTTCAATAAAATTGGAAATCGCGACATTTGGCAGCCAACAAGAGGGTGAACATTGTGTACAGTAAACCACACGAGTGGGGACAGTTTAAAGCCGATTATTAGAGTAAATCTCTACTTAACATTCGTCGCTCAACCTCTGGGACGAGTGGACGTGAGCTGAGCCTGCCATCTGCTGTCAGCCGGTGACAACTTGGTTTTCTCAAAATGGCGCAGCAGGCAAGAAGAAGGGTAAACACTGTCGGCATAGAAGTGGTGCGTGGTGCTGTGCATGCCCACTCAGCTCAAGTTTTATTACCTGCCATCATCAGGGACACATATGGCATTGCCAACGAAGAGCTGTATGGTGTAGCCTTGAACGGGGCATATAGAATTTTTGTGAAATTTCGCATTGCAAGTGTATACGAGGACATAGTCGCCAGGTTCCAAGATCTTTGTGTACCAGTGAATCCTGCAGTGATGGTAAGGCTACATGATGTGTCCCGCCATTATACGTAGGTGAAGATCAGAAATGTACCCTTTGAGGCTGATGAGGCAGACCTCTGTGCCGTCTTCGAGAAGTTTGGGACTGTTCATTTGGCGACATTGGGGAAGTGGAAGGAAGGATCGTATGCTGAGATGCTTGAAGGAAGTTTTTCCTTAAAAATGACATTGAGGAATCCTATTCCTTCCTATATTTTCCTAGAAGACTTCAGGACTCAAGTAATGGTGACTTACGCGGGGCAACGACGTACCTGTCGATTATGCGGTGCCTATGATCACATTGCTGTGCAGTGTGTTAAACAGGGTACACAGGTGAAGGAGCAGCATAAGGAGGCATCAGAGGACCTTGAGACGTTGAATTTGGCACGACCTGAGTCGGTTTCCTTGAACAAGGCTTGGAGTGTGAAGGTCGAGGAGGCCTTGAGGGAGGAAGTGTGTGTAACTCTTCCGATTGAGTCATGCGTTGCCGGGCAGGCACCGGAGACCAGAGATGTGATATCGCTTGGTGAGGACAGGGCCGTGGAGGATACCATTGATTCAGTCCTCCACGTCCTGTTAGGGACCCCAGGAGAGGTCACAGTTGAGGGGCTTGTGGGTGCCCTGGATACTGCTGGGGTCCCAGGTGGTGAGAGGGGGGGAGGCATGTCAGAGACCCAGGTTGAGGCTGAGTTGCAAATTGGCATGGTGGTGGCAGAAGTGCACGGGGATGGCTTCTGGGTGAAGGCGGGGAGAAAGGCTCGAGTGTCACAGAAGAGAGCGGCAGCGCCCTCGGACGTGGACGATGTGCTCACTCTGGCACAGAGTTCGGGCAAAAAGGTTTGGGCTGAAGTGGTTGAGCATGGACCTGGGGGGTCCAGGGGCAAAGGGCATGTGAAAGCAGATCACAGAATGGTGATTGAAGATCAAGGGCATATAAAGGGGAAGGGGGATAAAGGTTGTGCAGTACGTAATGGGGAAGAGGAAGATGTCTTTTGTGTGTGTTTATGGTCCGGCGGAGGGGGACAGTCGAGTGAAGAATGAGTTTGTACGTGAAGTGTTGGTGTATCACTTAAGGTCGCTTCCAGCATTAGCTGTGGTGGGAGGGGACTGGAATTGCGTTATACGCCGCAAGGATGTGGAACCTTGGGGAGCAGGATATTGTTCTGGCGTTCTGAGGGACCTGTTAACCGGGGTGGGGTTGGTGGAGGGGGCGGGGGGGGCAGCATGGGAGGTGCAGCACACCTTTGTGAGGCAGGGGTATGCTGCAAGGCTGGACAGGATATACATGACAAGGAAAGCAGTGGTGAGGAGTGTAAGGGTTTTGGATGTCTTTTTTCCTGATCTTAGAGGTGTTTTGGTGGATTTGGGATGGGAGGGTCGGCCTAACAGGTATAAGAGTTATTGGAAATTAAATGTTCGGTTGCTTCAAGATGTTGAGGGGAGGGTCCTATTTGCACGATGGTGGAAAGGCTTATGGGAGGGGGTGGAAGTCAATGGGGATGTGTTGAGATGGTGAGATGTGACGGCGAAGACGAGGATTCGAGAGTTCCATGTCCGACAGGGATGGCATGAGAATCAGTTGGCTTATGGGCTTATTAGGTATCTTGAGGGGCAGTTAAGGGAGTATTATGAGAGAGGAAGGGGGGGATGGGAGCCCCAGTGGCTGACAGATGGAGTGAAGGAACGCCTAATGGAAGTGCAAAACGAGAGGTTTGATGCGGCAAGGGTTTTAGGGGGGTAGGAGGAGGTCATGTGGGGTCATAGACCATCGGCGTGTGTCCTGCGAGGGCAGGAGCGCCAGCGCGTGGCAATGGAAATGGTGGGTTTGAGAGTTCTTGAGGACATCGAGGGGTATAGGGAGGGACAAGATTTGGTGACGACTGAGGGGATGGGAAGGTATGTTGATGCTTGGCTTAGTGCATGTATGAGGAGTGTGGGTGTGAGAGAGGGGGCTTTAAGAGAGACAGGGGGATGGGTGCGGCATGTGCTGGACAGGGACGACAGGGAACAGTTACAGGGGCCTATTGTGGAGGAAGAGGTGTGGACGGCTTTAATGAGTATGAGCAGGGGTAAGGCGCCGGGGATAGATGGGCTGCCTGCGAAGTTTTACATACAGCATTGGGGAGTATTAAAAGATTTTTTGGTGCAATTATTTAATATCATAAAAGAGAGGGGTGCGTTGGGACCTTTGCAGGCGACAGAGCTAGTACTTTTGGTGCCAAAGGGTGAAAGTCAGTGCACAGTGAGAGATTACCGGATGATATCACTCATGTGTGCAGACTACAAACTTTTTGCAAAAAATTTGGGAAATCGTATAAAGAAGGTCATTGGAAAGGTAATAGTGAGGGGTCAATATGGGATTCTGGGGAGATCAATGTATGAGGGGCATGGGGTTATTAGAAGGTTTATTGAGGGTCCACAAGAGGGGGAAATGAGGGGTATTGGCGTTGGATTGGAAAACGGCATATGACAGTGTCAAGAGGGAGGTTCTGTGGAGAATCATGGAGCGGCAGGGGTTCGGGGAGGACATTGTGAATTGGGCACGCACTTTATATCGGGGAGCTGGGATGTGATTACAGGGTGGGGTTGCATGTGAAAATGGGCAGGGGATTGAGGCAGGGCTGCCCGTTGTCACAAATATTATTTGCATGTTTACAGAATCCGTTTTATAGGGCAGTGGAAAGGTGCATACAGGAGGGGGTAAGGGAGGACATACGAGGTGGGAGTCCCGGTATCATAGGTTATGTTGATGACACAACTGTCCTAGTGAGTGGGAGGGAGGGATTGAAGGGTCTGGAGAGAGTTATAGATGTTTTTGGGATGGCAACAGGTATGGCAGTGAATATGCATAAATCAAAGCTCATGAGATTGGGTGAATGGGACTGGCGGGAGGGCAGGGGTGGGGGGGTGAGGTGGTGTGTCGTGGACCGGGTGAAAATTTGTGGGGTTGTGTATATGGGTAATGTTCAGATGGCGAGGGAGAATAATTCAAAGGGTGTGGTAGATAGGGTATTGGGAAGATTGTCAGGATTGAGGCTGACACATCTTACGCTACACCAGAGGGTCATTGTGGTCAATGTGCTTTTGTACAGCAAAATATGGCATGTGGCAGCTTTGTACCCTTTGGTGTATGGGGATGTCCGAAGATTGTTGAGCAGAGTTTTCCGTTTTATCTGGGGTTCTGGATGCGATTGGTTGAAAAGGGAGGTGGTAACACTTCCGGTGGCCTTGGGAGGGCTGAAGTGTGTATGTGAAACATGGGTTGCTAAGGGCTCGGGGGGGGGGGGAGGGGAGTGGAGGGTTGGGGATGCTGCAGGGAGATCTTTGGAGATGGTGGAAGGGACAAGATTTGAGAGATGGTGAGGAGTTGTTGCGTCTATTGATGATGGTGAGAGATCCGAGAAACATGCGGGTAGGGTCCATGGAGAGGAAGATATGGCCTAGGGTGGTAGTGGCAACGGAAGGAGTGTACCCGATGTACGCATGGGAAAACATTTGGGGTCGATTAAAAGGGTTACGCATCCGGCCACGCGTGAGGGAGGTAATATATAGGTTTCTTCACGGAATATTGCCGTCTGGGGTTGTATTACAAAATAGGCGAATAAGGGAGGGTGGGGAGTGTCAGGTTTGTGGGGTAGATAAATCAGCTTTTCATGTAGTTTATTTTTGTGAAAGCCTAGGGATTGTGCGGGAATGGTTAGGGAAAGTAATCGGGTATGTGGGGGGGAAAGGGTTGTCGGTTTTGAGAGCGCTCAGTTTAGATATAGGTGGGGTTGGGGTAAAAGTTCAAAGGACAGTGGCTTACTTAGTGGTTGATTTTGTGTATATATCATGGGCAATGAGAGACAAAGGGGCGGAGGAACGTAGGATGGCCATAGCAGCATCCTTTTATAGAACAAAGTGTCGCAACAGGGAAATATATGGTAGGAGGTGGGAGAGGGATTTCTCGGATGGCTACAGGGACTTTCTTTTGAGGGATTTATGGTCTTTATAAGCGGTCAGGGGCATGAACGGGCTGGCCTTCCCAGGGGGGAAGGGTTGT
The DNA here is from genome assembly GCF_038502225.1 of Cherax quadricarinatus. Taxonomy (NCBI): domain Eukaryota; kingdom Metazoa; phylum Arthropoda; class Malacostraca; order Decapoda; family Parastacidae; genus Cherax; species Cherax quadricarinatus. Next base: position 20,095,246 of record NC_091332.1, read on the forward strand.
GTGTGTTGCAGAGGTCGATTGTGTGTGTGTGGAATTGTGTGAGGAAAGGATGTTGAGGTGATATTCAATGCGATATTCAATGTTATGTGTCTTGGTGTTATTGTGAACACCGATGATTTTAATTTATCTAAGGATTCCTTCATGTTTTGTAAGGATGCACATAAGCATGTTAGTATATAAGCATATTTTAACCTGTAATTATACATGTCTACCTATGTATGAGCAATGTAACTTGTCATAATAATGAGGTTTCATACCTGTTTTTTAACTAGTGGAACGTTTTGGAATTGTATATAATGTAAGATCTTGCCAGGGGTGTTTTTGCTTATATTTTGTTACAGATGTTTTTTCACATTTTCATTATATATGTTCAAGTGAATGAGTTTTTGATCTTGTGTATAGCCAGGTGAAACTGGACAGTTTTCACTTGGGGGGGGTAGGAGTGTAAGCAATTTCTGCAAAAGCAGGTCATGTGAAACATGTCATATTATTTTAGATGTCTAATGGTGTCCATTCTCTGTAGGATGTGGTGTATAGATTATCTCCGACAGTGTAAATAATCTGTCTGCAGGAGGGAATGTGTAAATTTATTTATTATTGTGGTAGGTTTATGTATATAGCGTGTTTTTAGGGTCATATATATTATAACACGCTAATTACCATCAATGACTGTTGGTGGTTATGAGTGGTGATGGCAGACACAGTTACTAGGCATGTGGGAGGATGGGTTGAAGTGTCAGCGGTAGTGTCTTAAATCCACCACCGTGCACGATATTAATTATTACCATAGGGTATACGAGGGTAGGGTGGATTGTGTTCTATGGTGGATGTGAGCCATCAGGTTCAGACATTCCTTGTATTATAGTGTCAGCCGTTTAGCTGGCTGGATTGTGTTTATATATTTTGTCATTGAAGTTTTTAATGCTTTTACAAATGTATAAGAGATTTGTCACTGTGTATCTAAGGTGAAAGTGGCACGTTTTCATGGGGGGGGGGGGGAGTGTAAGCATTACTGGGTAGGTTCTATCGTTTTTTATATGACCACCTTTTCATGTGAAGCACAGTACGTACAAGAGGTGTTTGATTTGAGTGCAGCAGCCAGTTCTGTCATTATATATGTGCTTCTTCAGTATTTGTGTAGTCACAGTTGATTATTGTTCACTGCCTGTATCTTGATACATATTGATTATGTACCCATATATTTTTGTACCTGAGTTTTAAATAAAATATAAAAAAAAATGTCTACTTTTGGCAGTTTACAATGATTTGAAGTTTCATTTACCTCTTTTTAAATATTGACAAATTCCCGCACACACAAGTAAAATTTATTGTGTACATTCAAGGTTGTCAGCTGCGTCAGGCATTAAACACTGAAGACATTCACAAGAGGAAACTGCCAATGATTTTTTTTTTTTTTTTTTTTTTACATTATATTACATCCTGTCGGCTTTAAACCATTTATCACGTATTACATCTTAACATTGAAGATCAAGCCACTTTTGGATGGAAATCTATACTTCTAGATCTTTCACTCACTCGTGTGTTGTCAGGAGCTATGCAATGTTGCAAGATAGCAACAGATAAGAGGAGAAATTCTCTGAAGACATAAGGTTTCGGTGATACCTTTTGCCTTCCTGTCTGTTGATGTCTTGCAACAATGCATTGTTTGTTACGATGCACGAGAGTGCGAAACATCTAGAGCTCAAGACTTCCATTTTAATGTGGCTTCTTCTGTAATATATTACATAGAAAATGATCAACTCTACAAATACACACCTGAATTTCACTCTGTCGTCGGTGAAGTAAGAGGCATCTTAATGAATGTTTGAAGCTGTATACCAGGAGAGGGTTTCTGGGGATAATGCCCCCTTAGCATGGTCTGTGGCCGGGCCTCGCCCGCCCTGTGGCCGGGCCTCGCCCGCCCTGTGGCCGGGCCTCGCCCGCCCTGTGGCCGGGCCTCGCCCGCCCTGTGGCCAGGCCTCGCCCGCCCTGTGGCCGGGCCTCGCCCGCCCTGTGGCCAGGCCTTGAGCTATGCCAGAATGAAGGAAGTGGTTTCAACATGTTGAGTCAGTAACGATGTGCACTTGCTTATAGTCCATTATTCTGGCTGTAGTTACACTACACAAACATTGAATATTACAAGCATATCGGATGAGGCTTCTTGTGTTATGAACGAGAAACGAAAGGTTGGAATTAAAAAAAATCACTTAAAAATCCCTTCTGAGGATAATTAATAATAAACATTGTAGGTTTATCTTGTAACATCCTACACACTGCAACACTATATCCACTGTTTGAGTTTATTCACATATCAATAACAAGTTGTGCATTACACTTCACACTATATCACTCACTGTATCACTAACACTTAACACCTAATATTGTGCACTGTATCACTAACACTTAACACGTAATATTGCGCACTGTATCACTAACACTTAACACCTAATATTGCGCACTATATCACTAACACTTAACACCTAATATTGCGCACTATATCACTAACACTTAATTAACACGTAATATTGCGCACTGTAGCACACACATGCGGGTCACTACCTCACCCAACACTAATATAATCACATTCGCTGACATGTAAGGTTGAGGCAGAGTGACTGAACCAGCTCTCTCTCAGAACCACTGGTTCACCTGTCAAGTGTTTTGTCACTTTTCTTTAACGCGGCTGTTAGTGGTCAAGAGATATCTGGATCTTATTTGAAGATATTTTATTTATTAATAGTTCATTTTTTTTATTTACATTACGAATCTTAATCTAACTATAGCTGGATATCAGAAATGCTTCACTGACCAGAGTACTTAATACCATTTTCGTGCTGAGCGGTTGTCAGCTGTTGCTCCTCAGTCCCGACACCTGGTGGAGGAGTGTTTACAACATCAACAACAATGGCGACTGCGTTTCGCCGCCGTGTTAATACTGTTTGTATTCAACTAACGCAGGGATCTATCACCGGCGAATCAGTAAATGTGTTACTGCCAGCAATCATTCGTGATACTTATGGCATTCAACGTGAATCCTTGTGTGGCGTCGCCTTGAATGGAACTACACGGATCTTCGTCAAGTTTTGTGACACTCAGATGTACGAGAAGATTGTGACCCAGTACCAGGATATAAGTAAGCAAGTCACCCCAGCAGTTTCTGTCCAGTTGCATGACGTTTCACGATACTATACGTGGGTACGTGTGAGAAACGTGCCTTTTGAGGCCAATGAAGTTGATATACGTGACGTTTTTGAACGTTATGGGAAGATCCACCTGGTCACCATGGGTAGGTGGTCTGACGGCCACTATAATGGCCTTCAGGAGGGGTCATTTACGTTGAAAATGTCCCTGCGTCAGCCGATTCCTTCGTACGTTCAACTGGAGGAGTTTCGTTCCCAGGTGTACGTTACGTACCCTGGTGGCCTGGTGGCTAAAGCTCCCGCTTCACACACGGAGGGCCCGGGTTCGATTCCCGGCGGGTGGAAACATTTTGACACGTTTCCTTACACCTATTGTCCTGTTCACCTAGCAGCAAATAGGTACCTGGGTGTTAGTCGACTGGTGTGGGTCGCATCCTGGGGGACAAGATTAAGGACCCCAATGGAAATAAGTTAGACAGTCCTCGATGACGCACTGACTTTCTTGGGTTATCCTGGGTGGCTAACCCTCCGGGGTTAAAAATCCGAACGAAATCTTATCTTATCTTATCTTATCTAACTTGCCGTCTCTGCGGCGCTCTGGATCACATAGCGGCTCAGTGTGTCCAGCGCCAGCCGCCATCGGGGCGTGGTCGTCGACCTGACGGTGAGGTACCCCGTCAGCCTCTGGAAGAGGAGGTTGTCGAGACCTCGCCACGTATGACATCATGGAGTGCTGAGGTTGATAGGGCCATGCTACTAGAGTCATCTTGCGTGACTCTACCTGGGACTGCCTCCCTTGACGAGGTGGAACATGTGAACAGTGAAATCCCTCTAGCAAGAGAGGCAGGTGAGATGGAAGCCGACATTGTATCTGCGTTAAGTGACCTATTAGCATCGCATGAGTCTGATTCTGTGTTGTGTTCTGATGGGGGGAAATTATGTGCAGATGATGCTGATCAGATAACTAAAGTGAGAGATTTGGAGAGTTCGAGTTTTCATACTGTTGAGGCAGAAATTCACAAGGAGAACACTCCAAGTACTGACATGTCTGAAGATGCTGTTTCTAGGAAGCGTGCGGCTAGCCCGTCCGACTCCGATGATGTCTTGACCCCTGGACAACGTTCAGGAAAGAAGACGTGGTCGGAAATCACGGGTGGGGGGAGGTCGCGCGAGTCCAGGACAGCAGGTAATATCACGGGGATTGCCAAAGGTGCGAGAAGTGCCTTGGGTGCTTGCCGGCGCAAAGACAAAAAGGGAGTGGTAGCCCCTAGAGGAAAGCCACCTTTAACACAGTTAGGTGTGTAACTATTAATGTTAATGGTTTGAAATCTGTCAGAAAGTGTGTGCAGGTGCGTGAGTGGTTGAATCGTTTTGCAGTGGATGTGTGTTTTTTGCAAGAACATAACCATAAAGTAGGAAGTTTGTTTGAGATGGATGGTTATGACATTTATGTGACTCACTCCAGGCGTCTGAAAGGTGGAGTGGCTGTGTTGATAAAAGCGACCAGCCCGTTTGTGCTGAGACATTGGGAGGAAGGGGGGGAGGGTCGCGTGGTGAGAGTCGTGGGGGATTGGGGTAGTAGAAGAGTTGGTTTTGTAGGGGTATATGGGCCGGCTGAACATGATGTTAATATTAAAAATACTTTTGTTAGAGATGTCTTGGTATATTGAGGTCCCTGCCAGAAATTACAGTGGTAGGTGGTGACTGGAACTGTGTAGTGCGCCGTAAAGATGTTGAACCGAGGGGGGCGGGGTTCTGTTCGCTTGTTTTGGGTGACTTGTTGTCTGGTTTGGGGTTGGTTGATGTACGCGGAGGACGTGACTTTGGGATTGAGCATACTTTTGTGCGTAGGGGCTATGCAGCATGTTTAGATAGGGTGTATGTGTCTCGGCGGGTGGTCGTAATCAATGTGCGTGTATTGAATGTCTTTTTCTCCGACCACCGGGGAGTTTTTGTCCAGCTCGACTGGGGAGGTCTCCCGCATCGTTTTCAGGGATACTGGAAACTGAATACGCGGATGCTACAAAGTGCGGGTGATAGGGAACTATTCGAGGACTTCTGGGCGTCTATGGGAGTAGACTCCTGGGAGGGATGGGATTTAGTACGACAGTGGGATGAGGTTGTGAAGCCTCGAATTAAGGATTTTTATGTGAATCGGTGTAAGGAGGCCACTCGCTTGGAGTATGGTTTTCAGAGGTACCTGGAGGGTCATCGACGACAATGTTATGCACAGGGAGAGGCATCTGGGGTTTACCCAGTGGATGAGATCGATGCTATTAAAGAACAAATCCAAGTATTGAAAAATAAGGTTTTCGATGGGGCGCGCATTTCGAGTGGGGTGGAGGAGGCTTTGTGGGGTGACAAGCCGTCTGCTTGTGTCTTACAAAGTCAGACACAAAGGCGAAAAGCGACTGAAATTGTGAGTTTAGTGGTGCAGGATGAAGTTGACGGGTATAGTGAGGGACAGGTCTTAACAACAACTGAGGGGATAAGTTTTTATGTCGATACTTGGAGTAAGCTCCAGATGCAAAGTAAAGACGTGAGTGAGCATGCGATACAGGATTTGGGGAGAGGCGTACGATGCGAGTTAAATGATTATGATCGCCTTCTCATGGGTGGGCCTATATCTGAGGCAGAGGTGTGGGAGGCACTACAAGGAATGAGTAAGGGGAAGGCTCCAGGCATTGATGGCATCCCTTGTGAATTTTATATCAAACATTGGGAGGTAATACGGACTTTTATGGTTCGTTTACTCAATGCGATGAAGGAGGAGGGGGGTGTTAGGTCTGTCTCAGCGTACGGCGGTGTTGGTCTTAGTTAGGAAATGTGATGTGCCGTTAGCGATTAAGGACTACCGTCCCATATCGTTGATGTGTAGTGACTATAAACTATATGCGAAAATATTGATGAATAGAATTAAGAAAGTGTTTGATAAGGTAATCCATAAGAGTCAGTTTGGTGTGCCAGGTAGGTCAATGTATGATGGTCATGGGAATATCAGGGAGTTTGTTGAGGAATGCGGGGTGAGGGGTGGGGGTGGTGTTTTGGCTTTAGACTGGCGAGCCGCTTTTGATAGTGTGGAAAGAGAGGTTCTGTAGAAATTTATGAGATGGCAGGGTTTTGGAAATGAGGTCATCATGTGGGCCCGTTCGTTGTACAATGGAGCGGGTTTTAAAGTACAAATTAATGGCAAGTTAGGTGTTTTTGTACACATGAGCAGGGGCATTCGTCAGGGATGCCCCATGTCTCAAATGTTTTTTGGATGTATGCAGGACCCTTTTTACTGGGCTGTTTGTGGGCGGGATATAGAGACATTGTGGGGTCCGAGTAGTGGTCGACCAACCCTTGTGGGTTATGTTGATGATACTACTGTGTTATTACGTTCACGGGAGCAATTGGGTTTTGTTGGGAGACTTGTTGACATATTTGGCAAGGCTACGGGGATGTGTGTTAATAGAGAAAAATCGAAAATTATGGAGTTGGGGGAGTGGGTGGGGGATGGGGTGGATGCAGAGGGGTGGACTGTGGTTGATCGTATCACTATATGTGGTATTCATTATATGCGGGAGGTCGATCAGATGAGGGCGTGCAATTCGGGGAGGGTTGTACATAGTGCCTTGGGGCGCTTAAATAGTCTACGGCCGCGACATTTAACCCTGCATCAGAGGGCGGTGGTCATTAATGTCCTGCTTTATAGCAAAGTATGGCACGTTGCTGCACTGTATCCTCTGTTGCAGGGGGACGTCAAACGTCTTTTGCATAGAATTTATCGATTTTTGTGGGGTTCAGGATGCGATTGGCTCACAAGAGCGGTGGTGGAGACACCACTGCATCAGGGAGGGTTGGGTCTCATTCCTCTAGAGGCTCGTGTCATGGCATGTTACGTGAAGCGTCGTTTTCTCCGACTGGGTGGGATGCATGGCGGGTTAAGCGAATTGTATCACGACCTGCGCAGGTGGTGGAGAGGGAGGAATTTAATTTGGTGCGACGCGATGCTTCGCGTATTATTGAACATGAGGGACGTGCGTTGTGTAAAATTAAGTACCTTAGAAAGGGCGGGTAGGGAGGTAGTCGTGGTGCGAGTTGAAGGAATGTATCCCATGTATGCGTGGGGTGATATATGGAGGCGAGTTCAACAGTTGCGTCTGCCTGCTCAAGTACGGGAAGTGGTTTTTAAATTTTTACATGGAATCTTGCCGTCTGGGGTGGTGTTGTATAATAGGCGTTTAGAGGAAGACTGGGGTTGTCCGGTGTGCGGGATGGAGGAATCTGCTTTTCATGTTGTGTATTTCTGTGAGACTTTAGGTATGGTACGAGAGTGGTTCAGTAGGGTTTTGCGTTTGGTAAGGGGGGAGGAGGTTTGTCGGTACTCCGGGCGTTGAGTTTTGATGTAGGTGGGGTTGACTTGCGTGTACAACGTGCGGTGTCGTATGTTGTGGCCGATTATATTTTCGTGTCATGGGCTATGAGGCACGTTGAAGGTAACAGTAGAATTAGGGTGTTAGCAGGGACGATTTATAGGACAAAATGTCGAAATAGGTTGGTATATGAGGGGAGATGGGAGAGAGACTTCCCGCCTGAATATAAAGCCTTGGAGTTACAAGATTTGAGATAGTTGTGAGTGTTCAGTGGGTAATCTAACGGGCTGGTCAGCTGTGTCTAATTGTGTTTGTCAAGTGCGTGAATGTTTTGTGTTCTCAGAGTTTATGTATATACAACTTTTAGTTTCTCGTCTTTATGCCTCAATTACAAGTCATTGGTGTACTTTTTGTATATGGTGTGCTTCCTAGCACAGAAACTTTTTTCTTATTTCCGTTTATTTCCTTTATGCCGTGCTTTTCAATAATATATGTATATATGCAAGTTTTCGTGGAGGCAGTATTTTTCAATGTGTGCATCTTGTCAGTGTATAAGTTCAATTATAGCTGCTGGCATTTGTGTTTTATTGAGATGTCAAATATCACAGTGTATTTTCGTTTTGTAGTGAATGGTAGCGTCATCCTGATCCACCTTTGAACTGTAGTGCCTATTCTTAGTCCATGATAATAACCCCGTGGTAGTCGCCCAAAATTAACGTATTGTTGTGCACTTTAAGGCACCTGAGTTCTTAGATTAAGTCTTGGATACGTTGTGTGTTGGCAGGCGGAAGCCTCGCCTAGTTATATGCCAGATGAAGTATCCCGTTGTATAATACGTGATTGCTTGTGTATGTGTGTAATTCTGTGTGCTTGTTTTGTCACATTGTTTATTTGTATAGTGTTTATTTTGACTTTATTATTTATTTATATAAGAATCTAGTTAGTGCCTGGTATCTCGTTGACATATTATTTTATGCACCCATAACTTTTTTGTACCTGAGTTTTCAATTAAAAAAAAAAAAAAAAAAAAAAAAAAAAAAAAAAAAAAAAAAAAAAAAAAAAAAAAAAAAAAAAAAAAAAAAAAATCTTATTGTATAGGGGTTAATTTTGGGAAGAGTATGTACTTGTTTTTAACTGAGATTGTGATGTAGAAAAAGAATATTTCAAATAAAATTTTAGTTAAGCTCTAAAGTATTTTTATCGGTAGGTTTTGAACCCCATTAACTAACTAAACTTAATACATGTTTAAGAACTGAGAGACTGATCACCTCCTATGAATACTAATGAACTGATAACGTCAGGCCTGCTTCTTCTACTGCTTTTAGTGTTCAAAACTCGACCGTAGAAGACGGTAGCGGTATTAATGAAGTTATATTACAAATTCTGCCAGTCACACACACACACACACACACACACACACACACACACACACACACACACACACACACACACGCAACCAGCATGGTTTCAGGGAAGGAAAATCCTGTGTCACAAATCTACTGAAGGTTTATGACAAGGTGACAGAAGTAAGACAAGAGAGGGGTGGATAGAGTGCATTTTCTTGGACTGTAAGAAGGCCTTCGACAGTTTCTCACAAGAGGTTACTGCAAAAGCTAGAGGATCAGGCACACATAACAGAAAAGGCACTCAATGGATCAGAAAATACTTGACAGGGTACGTGACGAGGTGTCAGAGTGGGCGCCTGTGACAAGCGGGGTTCCACATGGGTCAGTCCTAGGACCTGTGCTTTTTTTGGTATATATGAATGACATAACGGAAGGGATAGACTCAGAAGTATCCTTGTTTGCAGGTGATGTGAAGTTAATGATGAGAATCAAATCGGTAGAGGATCAGGCAGGACTACAAAGCGACCTGCACAGGCTACAAGCCTGTTCCAGCAACTGGCACCTTGAATTTAATCCTGTCAAATGCAAAGTCATGAAGATTGGGGAAGGGCAAAGAAGACCGCAGACAGTATAGTTTAGGTGGCCAAAGACTGCAAACCTCACTTAAGGAAAAAGATCATGGAGTGGGTATAACACCGAGCACATCTGAGGAGCACATGAATCAGATAATTACTGCAGTATACGGGCGCCTGGCAAACCTAAGGATAGCGTTCCGATACCTCAGTAAGGAATCGTTCAAGACTCTGTACACCATTTACGTCAGGCCCATACTGGAGTATGCAGCACCAGTTTGGATTCCACACCTTGTGTAGCACGTCAAGAAATTAAAGCAATTGCAAAGGTTTGCAACAAAACTAGTCCCAGAGCTAAGGGGATTGTCCTACGAAGGAAGGTTAAGGGAAATCGGCCTGACGACACTGGAGGACAGGAGGGTCAGGGGAGACATAACGACGTATAAAATACTGCTCAAATAGACCAGGTGGACAAAGGCAGGATGTTCCAGAGATTGGACACAGAAACAAGGGGTCACAATTGGAAGTTGAAGACCCAAATGAATCAAAGGGATGTTAGGAAGTATTTCTTCAGTCATAGAGTTGTCAAAAAGTGGAATAGCATGGAAAGTGAAGTAGTGGAGGCGGGGACCATACATAATTTTAAGACGAGGTTTGATAAAGATTATGGAGCAGGGAGAGAGCGGACCTAGCATCAGTCAGTTAAGAGGCGGGGCCAGGAGCTATGACTCGACCCCTGCAACCATAAATAGGTGAGTACAAATAGGTGAGTACACAAGAGTTACAGGAAAAAAAAGGAGACAATGGCTATGTACAAACGGGACCCAGACACACAAAGGAAAAGGCAATGGGAGGATATGGAGAAGTCATTGTTTATTCATGGGCTTCGGAATAAGAACATAAGAAAGAAGGAAGACTGCAGCAAGCCTTCTGGCCAATGCAAGGCAGGTGCCAGTTCCTCACCAGCCCAAACCAATGCCCCAACCTAGTCAGGTCAGGTCACATTCAGTTAAGGAAGAAGCACAGCATCTGACCTAGTAGCACAAGCTAGTCATTCCACACTCACACCCACCCACACCCACTCATGTATTTATTTAAATTATTTTTAAAAGTACACAACGCTTTGGCTTCTATGACGGTACTCGGGAGTTTGTTCCACTCGTCTACAACTCTATTACCAAACCAGTGCTTTTTTATGTCCTTCCTGAATCGGGATTTTTTCTATTTAAAACCATTGTTGCGAGACCTGTCTAAGCTAGATACTTTTAGCACTATGCCTTTCTAGAGAATGCAGATTTAGGGCCCACAGTGTATCCTCATAGGAAACATTTCTGATACATGGGATCAACTTTGTCATCCTCCTTTGTATGTTTCCAGAACATTTGTATCAATTCTGTAATACGGTGACCAAAACTGTGCAGCATAATCTAAATGATGCCTAACCAAGGATATATAAAGTTGAAGAACAACCTGAGGACTCCTATTATTTATGCTCCTTGATATGAAGCCAAGAATTCTGTTAGCTTTATTGCGAACACTTATGCACTGTTGTCTTGGTTTCAGATTACTGCTAACCAGAACTCCCAAATGCTTTTCGTAAACAGTAATATTAAGATCACATTAATTTTTAGTTTATATGTGGCATGGTTATTTTTCTGTCCAATGTTTCAAACTTTGCATTTGTCTATGTTAAACTGCATCTGCCACTTCTCCGACCACTGAATCTATTTAAATTTTCCTGGAGTGCTCTAATGTCCTCGTTAGAATGAATTCGTTGGCCAGTTTTGGTGTCATCGACAAACTTTCTTATATCACTATTTATTCCCTCATCTATGTCGTTTATGTAGACTGAACAACAAAGGGCCTAACACTGACCTCTGTGGAGCACCGCTCGCGATGCTTCCCCACTCTGATTCCTCCCCATTTATGCAAAGTCTGCTTCTCATTTGTCAACTATGCCTTTATCCAGGAAAAATTCCTTTTCTTATTCCGTGTGCCTTAATTTTCCTCTATAGTCTCTGATGTGGGACTCTATTGAAGTTCATATACACTGCATCATATTCATTACCATGATCCACCTCCTCAAATACCTAGGTGCTAAAAGTAAAAACACGTCAAGCAGGAATGCCCTTTTGTAAAACCGTGCTGAGATTCGTTGATCAATTTATGTTTTTCAAAATGGCTACAAATTGCCTCAGCAATTAGGTCATTCCAGTTCAGCCCACCCAGGTAACTTCTCAGTCCAATGAAACCAGCCAAGTGGAAGTCGGGGACAGAGACTTGATTGTCATTATTAGAGAAATTCCATGATATATTAAAACTGAGTGATTTGTGATCACTTTCCCCAAGCTCATCATTAACCTCGTGATTATTAATTAGCGATTCCTTGCTGGCTAGAACCAAGTCAAACAGGTTATTTCCTCTAGTTGGCTCTGTCACAAACTGCTTTAAAAAACAATCCTGAATCGAATCAAGAAAGTCACTTGACACTAAATTTCCTATCAAATAGATCTGGTCAGTTTGTCTAAAGTTAAAATCTCCCATTAGCACATTTTCGTATGTAGGTACTTTAAGAATTTTGTCCTATGTGAGTTTACTGCACTCTGACACCACATCAAGTACCATGATTAGTTGCCTCCCTCTCAGGTATTCTCTGAACAACTGCAGTGCCTTTCCTGTTATGTGTGCCTGATCATCTAGCATTAACTGTGCCAAAAGGCCTTCTTGCAGTCCAAAATGATGCAATTTACCCATTCCTCTCTCTCGTATTGTGCTTCTGCTACCTTGTCATGAAACTCCAGTAGGTTTGTAACACAGGATATCTATTCTTGAAACCATGCTGGTTTTCGTTTTTAAGCTTGTTCCTTTCTAGGTGCCCCACCACTCTCCTGATAATCTTCTCCATGACTTTGCATATCATACAAGTCAGTAACACTGGCCTGCAGTTTAATGCAATGACATCAAAGTTCCCAGCACATGTTACCAAACGTAATTCATTAATCTTATTTCTTGCACTTCGACTATTAGCATAAAATACAGTTATATGTCTTTTCTTCTGTGCATTTTTCTTATTCACCTTTGCTTTTACACAATTTCTGTAATTATTATTATTATTATTATTATTATTATTATTATTATTATTATTATTATTATTATTATTATCATTAAGTTTCGTAATATCAAAACCTAAGTCAATATATTCATACTAATTATTTTTCATTTCTAAACCAATACCTCTAACTAATCCTAGTTTAAAGTCCTAACAACCCCCTCAACTGAGCTAGCAAGGAAACCCACACGTACCCTGGATAAGTGAACCCCATCCCTGGCATACATGTCATTTCGGCCATAGAAGTGGTCCCAGTTGTCAATGAATGGTACTGCTTTATCCTTACAATGTTTTCCAGCCAACAATTAATACCATTTGCTCTGGACAACCATTCATTTCCAACACCCCTTCTTGGCAGAATGCCACATATAACAGGGCCCCCCCACCTTCCTCCTAATTATGTCTATTGCTGTCCTGAATCTTCTAACTAAATCCTCACTTCTACGCTTGTCTACACCAATGCCTCCAGCATTGAGGCAGATATTAGGATTGATCCCATTTACCTTCATGATGTTGTCAAGCTGGCTAACAATATCCTCAATCCCAGGCCCAGGAAAGCAAGCCCTCCGTCTCCTACTCTTATCCTTCAAGCAGAAGGCCCTATCCATGTACCTAACATGGCTATCCCCAACAACAACAATGTTTTTACTTTCCTTGGTGTCGTCTGTTTTGACGTTCCCAGCAGTCGACTCACATTCGTCGGGTAGCACGAAAATGCGTTTGACGTTTCCTCAACAATTTCCACAGCAGTCTCTTTCTTCTTCATCGTTTCTACCTCTCCATTCTTCTTCTTGATCTTCAACTTCGTTCCATGCTGTCCGACCACTGCCCAGGTTCCCTTCTTGGCCAGAGGACTCATAACAGGAGGACTACTACGAATCCTCTTGTTTTCCTCTGTCAATCGCTGTATCTCTATCTTCGCTACCCTCAATTCCTCCTTAAGCTGCTGGTAAAGTTGCTCCATGGAGGGCATCTTGGTTCAGTCCACAGAGAGTACACTAGACACGTCCTCACTGAGCTAAGTACAGGTCACCACTGAGCTAAGTACAGGTCACCACTGAGCTAAGTACAGGTCACCACTTCGATCATGTCTCCTCTCATTCTTTGTCTAACAAGTGAATGTAATTTAAGGGTCTTCAATCTTTCTTCATAAGGAAGATTTCTAATGCTATGTATTAATTTAGTCATTCTACACTGAATGTTTTCTAACGAATTTATGTACATTCTGTAATATGGAGACCAGAACTGAGCTGCGTAACCTAGGTGAGGCCTTGTTAATGATGTACAAAGCTGTAATGTAACTTCTGAACTTCTGTTGCTTACACTTCTTGATATATATCCCAGTAATTTGTTTGCCTTATTACGTACGCTTAGACATTGCTGTCTTGGTTTAAGATTACTGCTTATCATAACCCCCAAGTCCTTTCTGCAATCTGTATGGCTAAGTTCTACAATATTTAACTTACAAGGGTTAGTAGTTAAAAGGAATCTGGTGATATATGAACTATATCAGTCTCCTTAAATGCTGGATCTCAAGTATTTATTTACTATGGAGGTGTTTATCATGATCTCTAAAATTCTAAATTCCTACAGAGATTCTAGAAGAGGTGTTAACTTCTAGAGTTATTTGATTACTTTAATTCATTACGTTTTTGTAATAATGCAATATTAATCCCTATCACTATCTGTCCCGTATACTCCCTCTCTTGAAGGATGTAAATAATCAGTGAACCCCAATTATTGGGACAAATCATTGATAACTGGGACAAGTCATTGATAGCTGGGAAAAATTCTATGGCAAACATGGTATGTATGCATGGGATGGGGTTCATCTTTCTGGGGTTGGAGTGGTTGAATTAGCCAGTTCAATTGAGGGGGTTATTGATGACTTGTCTAGGAATTTAAACTAACATATTATAGTGGTATGGGTGTTTGTGGGAAACAATCAGGCTGCAGTACTAGGGTTGATAACAGCAGAGATTACAAGAATACACCAGGGATGTGTTTAAAAGACAATATTCAAAATAAAGTTGCTAGTAAAGGCAAAACAATTGTTCAACAAAGAGAGATAGTAGAGGGCAACGAGTGACTAGCTCCCTTAAGGTTTACTATGCAAATAGCAGGAGTCTAAGAAACAAGATAGATGAGCTAAGATTACTTCCAAGTGCAAGTAATACAGATACTGCTATATATTACAACCCAGGACTCCAAAGGCCTGTTATCTTGGATATAAAGTGAGCCAAATAAACACAGCAGAAAAACTTTTAACTTATATTATCATTCACCAAGTAAGAACAGAAGTATGTACACTATATACACTATGTACAACAATAGGTATTAGTGCACTCCACGGTAAGCAAGGCAGAATAGAAGCCACTAGAGAGCAGACCGAGCTTCAACCAGCTCTAGAATGGGAATGACAAAGGCAGACAGGTGTGTGGTACCGACAACACCTCTGCAATTGCCAAAACCATCTTCTCATTGGCTGGCACCTGGGTACTGATTGAACGACGGGGCCCCATCGTTAACCCTTAGCACCTGGTTCGCTGGTTGGGGGTGTGTACATGCGCCGAATATAGGTTACGTACTCTTTGCATGCCACACTATAACAGAAACCTGGTTCAACTTGAAAAATAGAGAAATACTTTCTGAATGCAACATTCTGCACTATAAACTATTCCACATTGATAGGGTCAACAGTAAGGGTGGTGGAGTGGCGATGTATGTCAGAGATAATTTAAATTGTTGTGTTAGACAAGATATAAGATTATAAACATCGGACACAGAATCTGTTTGGCTACAATTTCTCGAAGGTCGTGAAAAATTAATTTTGGGTGTGATTTATAGGCCCCTAAATCTTGATAGGGAGTGCGGTAGGCTGCTATGGGACGAAATTCATAACGCGTCTAGATATGAAAATGTTGTGTTAATGGGAGATTTAAACTTTAGACAAATTGATTGGAAAAATGTGACAGTAAATCTTAAGTCTCGTGACTTTCTTGATATGGATATGGATTGATTTTTAAAACAGTTAGTGACAGAACCAACTAGAGGAAACAACCTGCTTGACTTGACTTGGTTCTTCCCAACAAAGAATCACTAGTTAATTTTCTTGAGGTCAATGATGAGCTTGGGCAAAGCAATAAAAAATCACTTAGTTTCGATATATATCATCGAATTATATACAATCAAGTCTCTGTCCCAAATTTTCACTTGGCCGACTTCATGGGACTGACAAATTACCTGGGAGGGCTAAATTGGGATGACCTGACTATGGGTCAGGTAGGTGGTGCTGGTTGCCAATATGACATGTTTCAGAGCGTAGTGCTAGCTGCCAGACAACTTTTGTTCCGATTAGGGAAATTAAATCTAACAAAAATAATCACAGATGAACAAACAATTGATTAAAACATCTCATAGGTCTAAAGAGAGGTACATATAGGCGTATCAAAAGGGGGGATGGGCAATATATTCAATTAAAGAGAGATATGGAAAAAGGAATATGGAAAGCAAAAAGGGATTTTGAGGCTAAAGTCGAAAAGGATTCGAAGATTAACCCTAAAGGGTTCTTTCAGGTATACAGAAGTAAGATTAGAGACAAGATAGGCCCACATGAGAGTAACTCAGTTCAGATCACTGATAGTGATAAGAAATGTGTGAACTTTTCAATACCTACTTCCTCTCAGTTTTTACTCAGGAAGATACTAGCGAAATTCCAGAAATAATAAATAATGTAAAAGAGGACGGTATTAAACTATGCACAATTGGGTAACTAGTGATATGGTCCTCAGGCAAATAGAGAAATTAAAACCTAGCAAATCCCCAGGCCCTGAAGAACTGTTCGCGAGGGTCTTAAAGGAATGTAAAGAGGAACTTAGCATACCTTTGGCTAATCTTTTAATATATCACTACAAACTGGCATAGTGCTAGACAAGTGGAAAATGGCAAATGTAATACTTATTTACAAGGCAGGTGACAGGTTCTTAGTTTCAAATTATGGACCAATAAGCCTTACCTCCATCACTGGAAAATTTATGGAATCAATAATTGCCGTGGCAATTCGTAGCCATCTTGAAAGGCATAAATTGGTTACTGAATCTCAGCACGGTTTTACAAAGGGGCGCTCCTGTCTTACGAATTTACTAACTTTCTTCACTAAAGGTATTTGAGGAGGTAGATCAGTGTATTGAATATGATATTGTGCATACGGATTTCAGTAAGGCTTTCAACAGAGTTACACATCGGAGGAAGCTGAGGAAACTTAAGGCTCACGGAATATGAGAATTTTTTTCCTGGGTAGAGGGATGGATGACAAATAGGCAGCAGGGAGTTTGCATAAATGGAGAGCAATCAGAATGGGGCACGTCACAAGCGGTGTTCCACAAGGGTCAGTTTTGAGCCCCTTGTTGTTCACAATTTACATAAACGACATAGATTAGGGAATAAATAGCGACATAAGCAACTTTACTGATGACACCAAAATAGGCCATGCAATTCATTCTAGTGAGGACATTAGAGCACTCCAGGATGATTTGAATAGACTGATGCAGTGGTTGGAGAAGTGGCAGATGCAGTTTAATATAGACAAATGCAAAGTTCTAAATGTTGAACAGAAAAATAACTATACAACATATGAACTAAATAATGTAGATCTTAATATTACGGATTGTGAAAAAGGTTTTGGGAGTTCTGGTTAGCAGTAATCTGAAACCAAAACAACAGTGCATAAGTGTTCTCAATGAAGGTATCAGAATCCTTGGCTTCATATCAAGAAGTATAAATAATAGAAATCCTCAGGTTGTTCTTCGATTCCATATACCTTTGGTTAGGCCTCATTTAGATTTTGCTGCACGGTTTAGTCAACGTATGAATATAAATGCACTGGAAAACGTACAAAGGAGGATGACAAAGTTGATCCCATTTATCACAAATCTTTCCTATGAGGATGGACTGAGGGCCATTAATATGCACTCTCTGGAAAGACGTAGAATTAAGGGGAATATGATTGAGGTGTATACATGGAAAACATGCCTACTGGTCTCGCATGGGCCAGTAGGCTTGCTACAGTGTTGTTTCATTCTTATGCTCTTAAGTCTTCACTAGTTTTCTAGTTTTCTCATCTACTTCGGTCTGGTATACTCTGAATAAATCTTCAAAATACATTTTCCCCTCCCTCTCTGTTTCCCGCAATCTGATTTTCTTCAAATCCTCTTTAAAATTTTCCCCATTTCACCTTCCAATTGGTTTTTAATTAATTTTAAGCTACAGATATTATTTCTCCTCTTGTCCCTCTTCCCTCATCCCTCTCCCTTTTCCCTTTTAAGTCTTTCATTTCCTTCATCACCGAGTGTAAGGCTTCATATAAAATTCTTTTGCCTCTTTGCGCCTCCAACTGTCTACTGTCAAGTGATCTCGATGCCCATTTTCTGCCTCATTTGATTTCCTCGTATTTCTTTATAATGTTCCAATTACTTCACATTGAGTTAAGGTATACAAGGTACAAGGTATGATTGTAGGGTGCTTCATAGAAGTTGGCTGCTGGGTGCTCACTGTTGATGGTGGCTGTAGGGTGCTTGATGGAAATTGGCTGCTTTCCTTAAGCTGATGGTCGGCTGAGCAGATTCCGAGGTGGTGTCCTGCCGTAGGATGTTTGCAGATGTTACTAGGTTAGTTGTAAGGTGTAATTTCTTTAAAGTAAGTCTCAATTAAGTGGGGTGGATTTATCCTTGTTTGACGAAGAATGGTTCTGGTGTTACCCATTCTTCTATATCTTCGGGGAGATACATATGTAAAAATTTATAATTTTGCACGAAAAGAATCTTAGAAATCTTACGTAACCTTATTATAACAAGCGCAATTTATTTTAGCCTAACCAAGCTAAATATAATTTAAATACGTTTACAATAATTTAATACTAAACAAACACAAAGAAATATTTTTTTTTTTGTTGCGTTCAGAATGATTTTGGCGAAATTATTGCCATTTAAGCCAAGATCGCAAGTTTTACATATTCGACACTCTATATATATATATATATATATATATATATATATATATATACATGCAAGGAATTCGCAAGAGCAGGCTAAATACACACAAACACTGATCTCTGGCTGAAGGAGACTCGAACCTACGAACCTTGGAACAAGGTACGCAGTGCTATATCATTCTCACCACACTGGACCAGGGGATATGAAAAGCTGAAAGCCTCCCTGAAACTGGCTGCCTTGGATCAACGTGTAGCGCAAGCTGCACACCAAGGTATTGGTCCAGTGTGGTGAGAATGGTATAGCACTGTGTACCTTGTTCCAAGCTTCGTAGGTTCGAGTCTCCTTCGGCCAGAGATCACTGTTTGTGTATATTTCGCCTGCTCTTGCGTATTCCTTGCATTGTTAAAATCTCTAGTAAGGCTAATGCATGCAGGGGATGAGATGAAAAGCTGTAAGCCTTCTCCCTGAAAGCTGCCTTGGATGAACGTGTAGCGCAAGCTGCACGCCAAGGTATTGGTCCAGTGTGGTGAGGATGGTATTGCACTGCGTACCTTGTTCCAAGGTTCGAGTCTCCTTCAGCCAGAGATCAGTGTTTATATATATATATACATGCCATGCGCTGGCATGGCAAGACGTGTGGCGGGCTAGCTGCGGGATTTTCAATTATAAGTCCGGATCAACGAGGCTGACCAGGTTAAGACTCAACAGGACTTATTGTGAATACTCTGGGAAGATTCCAGTGAAGCGAGAAGACATTTCAAAGCACCGTTTCAAGGTAAATTGTGGAAGTGTTGTGCAGTTTGTGAATGTTGGTGAGTGGTGGTGGTAGTGAGGAAGACGGCCAGTGGAGGTGTGGGGGAGTACAAGGCCTACACTGTGTATGAGTACCGGCCAAGATTATCGTACATACAAACCTCGAAAAGCTCTTATAAAAACATCTATATCCAGCACCATGCACCATGCTTCCAGTTAACGTGGAAATGATTGTGTCGATGCATGGACTTTTTAAAGGCTTATGTTATGGAAAAACAATGTGAAATTAATGTTAACGAGGGAGTGACCAGTCAGGGCATCCACCCCCACGTCACGGGGGTGGGTGGAAGAGGTGGGATGTGTAACTAGATGGTGAGTGAACACATTGGTTCAGCAGTGCCCATACCCACATTGTTCATAGTGTACATGGGAAACAAATAAAGTTATGTGTATTGTAAGACAGTGTGAACAATATATAGTGAGCAAGTCCATGTGTATTGTACTTCCCGAGATAACCCCACTCAACAACCTGCGCCTCCCCCACCTAATTCCCAAGGGAAGTTTTCCCCTTCCCCTCCCGGCCCCTCAAACTCCACCAGGCCACCACGGTCAAGTTCACTACCTTCCACGCACCATACCCACCCAGCATGTCATATTCCACTCCTATTGTCTAGTCTAGCAGATGGATGCCAACCAGGAGGAAGCAAGCAGCCAGGGAAATGGCACGGCTGGCAATAGGAGAGGCAAGTGTCGGTCATGCTTACAGCTTCGTTGTCTCAACTCTAATGGTTTCCTCCGCAAACACGGTAGTTGCCCTGGTTCAGGATGTCCTCCTGTGGAAAGTGATGACCCAGAGCCACCTCAGGCACCTGAACCCACTCCAACAGATTTTATCTCATCACACAATCTCTTGGAAGCAATCAAAGCAACAGGTACGAGGACACTCACACATATTCCCAAAGCAGCCCGTCCACACGCAGCTGGGAAACTTACAGACCTCCTGAAGAAAGTAAACGATGGTTCCACTATCTTAAATGCTCCACCAACCATCAAGGCATGGCACAACTTGCTACTTTTTGGCAATGTCTGCTTAGCTGTGCCGGAAAGAAGGGGAAAGAGGCTAGCCTCAATGATAATTAAATCCTTAAGAGATTTTCCTAGAGTTGATAACCTCATTCACCTTCCCCGTCAACACAAAAAAGGGAGAGGCAGAACCCCCACTCACTCTACTGACAGTGAAAAAGTCAGAGTCCAGGTGAGCAAGAAAATTGAAGAGGGCAACACAGTGGGGGCAATCAGAATTATTACCAGTGAAGATACAGTTGCTCCCAGGGATGCTGACACGGCTGAAGCACTTAGAGGAAAGCACCCTGCCAGGGAAACCAGTGGCACCAACAGTTCCAACACCTCTGTCCCCACTATGGAACCATTGATTGTGGAAGACTCAGACATTTACAAAGCAATAATGTCGTTCCCATCTGGCTCTGCTGGGGGTTACACTGGAATAAGGCCACAGCATTTAAAGGAAATGGTTAATCCAGTTATTGGGGAAATTGCAGAGACACTGCTTTCAGAGATCACAAGGTTCGTCAACAATTCCTTGGCTGGTCTGATTCCTGATGAAATTAGACCTTTCTTTTTTGGTGCAACACTTTGTGCACTTAAAAAGAAGGATGGAGGAATTCGGCCAATTGCAGTAGGCAACACGTTACGCCGCCTCGTATCCAAAGCTGCTGTCCGAAGTATTCGTGCACAGGCAGCCATGATGCTTCAACCAAACCAGCTTGGCTTTGGGGTCTCTCAAGGAAGTGAAGCAGCGGTTCATGCAACACGGGCATATATCAACAACCTGCCTGAGGACAATGCAGTGGTAAAATTAGATTTCAAGAATGCGTTCAATCTCCTGAAAAGAGACGTGGTATTAGCAGCAGTACAAGAACATTTCCCTGGTCTCTTCCCTTTTGTTTCAGCTGGGTATAGCAAGAAATCAATGCTTCTCTTTGGAGAGCATGAAATCACATCATCGGAGGGTGTCCAACAAGGAGATCCTCTTGCACCATTTCTCTTCTGTATTGCAGTTAGGGAAATCACAGTCAGACTGACCAGCGAGCTAAACATCTGGTTCCTAGATGATGGCACACTAGCAGGTACAAAGGAGTCCCTCCTACATGACCTTACACAGGTAATGACACGGGGACAGGAAATGGGTCTCATCCTGAATCCATCCAAATGTGAAATCATCTCAGTCAGTCAACAAGTGATAAATGCAGTGAGATCAAAACTACCAGGAGCAGCAGTCATTGCCCCCACAAATAGTGTCTTGCTAGGAGCACCTCTGGGAAGCAATGCCATTGACACAATTCTCAGGAAGAAATTGGAAGAGTTAAGGAGAATGGAACAACGAATAGGCAATCTGGACACCCACGATGCCTTGTACCTTCTCACAAAATGCTTGAGTCTGCCCAGGTTGACATATTTCCTAAGATGTGCACCTTCATATGATAACCCTATACTGCACGAATATGACAGTATTCTGAGGCAGATTTTTACGAAAGTACTTAACCTTACTCTAGAAGACGGGCAGTGGAACCAAGCTACACTTCCAGTCAGACTAGGAGGCATTGGTGTCCGCAAGTCATCACAGATTGCGTTACCTGCTTTTCTGTCCTCGTGTATTGCATCCAGAGAGCTTGTAGCAGCGATTCTCCCTGAACATTTTAGGGACAAGACTGGAGCCCAGGACCAAAAATTCATTGACGGAGCAATGATCTGGGATAATCTAACGGGCTCAGAAACCAGACCTGCTCCCCCCAACAACTACAAACAATCGCACTGGGATGGTCCAATAGTGAAAAATATAGCCTCAACGATGCTTCAGAGTGTGTCAGGGAAGGATAGAGCCCACCTGCTGGCAGTGAGAGCCCCTCATGCTGGGGACTTTCTGTTGGCTGTTCCCAACTCCAGCCTTGGCACACGCCTCGAACCACAGACCATCCGCATCGGTGTTGCCCTTCGACTTGCCGCCCCTATTCTCGCCGAACACAGGTGTATCTGTGGCAGTGAAGCAGGAGACCGATTCGGGTACCATGGTCTTGTGTGCCGTAAATCCGAGGGAAAGATTGCAAGACATGAGGAGGTTAATAACATTATCAAGAGGAGCCTCACAACAGCTGGATGCCCAGCAGTAAGGGAGCCACCCCAACTATGCAGATCTGATGGCAGCCAGAAGCGTCCAGATGGTATCACCCTTCAAGCCTGGACAGATGGGAAGCAGGTGGTGTGGGACTATACATGTGCATCTACCTTGGCTGATACCTATCTCCAATACACCAGGGAGGAAGGAGGGGCAGCTGCCAGCTTTAGGGAGTCCCAAAAGTCTAGAAAATATGGAGAACTTGCCCATCATTATATGTTTGTTCCCATAGGCTCAGAGACCCTTGGCTCATGGGGAAAGAGTGCATCTAATTTCCTTAAGGAGCTGGGAAAAAGACTCATCAGGGCAACTAGGGATCCCAGGGCAGCTAGTTTTCTGTTCCAGCGGCTCAGTGCGGCTGTTCAAACGGGTAATGCATGCTGCATTTTGGGCGCATGCCCCAGCTCTGAGGAGCTGGATGAGATTTTCGCCTTATAATCGGTGATACACACGTAACAACATGTACCGTATATGCCACCTTTGTATCAACAATGTATCTCTTAAATCTTCTGTGCCATATTATGCAATAAAATATTCCTATTGGTAAAAAAAATAGTTTAAAAGATGGGGTGGTAGGGGAAGTAGAATATTCAAATGGCTTCAGGAAGAAATCCAAATATTCTTCCTTGAAGCCTTTTTATCCACTTCTCCGAGGCTATGGGTCCCACAATTTACACCAGAGGTGGACCCCATCCTATATATATATATATATATATATATATATATATATATATATATATATATATATATATATATATATATATATATATATATATATATATAAGTAGTGATGATTTCTACAGAGCGGTCTCCCACTGTATGGTCTCCACGGTACGGTCTCCTCTGAGCGGACTCCTTTTCACACCTTTATGCTAATAACCTTGACCTCACCCTCGACCACCTCACCCTCGACCACCTCACCCTCAACCCCCACGCACGCATTCCCCACCCACGCCCCCACCCACGCCCCCCACCCACGCCTCGCGCGCCCGCCCGACCAAGGGGCCCGCCCGCGCCGACCCTCGCCCGCCCTTGCGCCCGCCCGCACCTTCTGCAGCGCCTTCTGCAGCTTCGTCCGGATCGCCCCCGCTCCCCGAATTTTTTTCCGATTTTTTTCGAATTTATTGTGCTCTCCATCTCCTCGGATCAAGTTTTGAGGTTCCCCCTCCCCCTTTCACCCCATCCCAAATTTTTTCGATTTTTTTTTTTAATTTCATTTTCTTATGATCTCCTCGGATCAAGTTTTTCTCGATATCAATAATACAAAGATTTTCCCCCCACACCACCGCCATCCCAAAATTTCTGCTTCAACTCCTTGGATCAAGTTTTTCTCGATAACAATAATACAAAGACTCCATCTCCTTGGATCAAGTTTTTTGGTTCCCCCCTATGGGGGAAAGCATTCAAAATGGACTCCCACTGGATTCCCCCCTCTGGGGGTATGCTTTCAAAATGGACTCCCACTTGCATCCCAAATTCCCTGCTCCAATTCCTCGGACCAACACCCTCCCCCCACACCACCCAATTCTACCCCAAAATTTCTGCTCCATCTCCTTGGATCAAATTTTTCTCAATAATACAAAGACTCCACTTCCTCGAATCAAGTTTTTTGGATTCCCCCCTCTGGGGGTAAGCATTCAAAATGGACTCCCACTTGCATCCCAAATTCCCTGCTCTAATTCCTCGGATCAAATTTTTCTCGAAATCAATGATACCAAGACTCCAACTCCTTGGATCAAGTTTTTCTCGATAATACAAAGACTCCATCTCCTCGGATCAAGTTTTTGGATTCCCCCCTCTGGGGGTAAGCATTCAATGAACTCCTCCTATGGGGCATGGTACTTTCTCTTACTACAGGTCTAAACAAGTGTGACGTCACCCCACCTGTGTTTACTCGGCGGTCAGTGACATCACGTGATGACCTCACACACAGGCTGAATCTCGTCGAGCAGACAATAAAATGCAGGATAACACTAATACACAATATTTTCATTTATTTATTATACAACCAATGCATTTCATATACATCCAACAAAAAAAATTCATTGAAAAAAGATACAATTCATTGACTAAAATCAACATATTTTTCTCTTGAAGAAATTCTATGCATTTAGTTCTGGATCTTCTTCGTCGTCACCATCTCAGTATTACACATTTCATATACAACATAGGGAAAACATTTTCACTCTTAACCCAGAACAACCCAAATAATTCCACATTTTTTTCATTAATACCCACAACAATTCACAATTTCTTTACAAAAGATTCCTTCTCCTCAAGTCTAGATAATTTTCTCGTTTTAACTATTTCATCAGAGTCATATAACATATAACATCTCAGGTCACTCCCCCACGAAGTAACCTTGTCTCCTTACCCGTTATCCCCGCCCTCCCAAACCCTCACACTCCCACCAACATCTCACAATTTCTTTACAAAATTTAACACAAGTCTAGATATTTTTCTCGTTTTAACTATTTCATCAGAAAACATCACCACAACACTTACAACTTATAACCACTTTTCGATAAATTCACTAGTCACAATTTTACATATTACAAAGTTAATACGCACACACACACACACACACCTCACTTTACTTTGAACACCTTCAAAACACTCTCATAAATCATTTGAATATTCACAAAAAAATACCTTTGAACATTTCCAAACAACACCGAAACACATCCAAAATATCATTTTGAATACTCCCAAATAAGAATTGACATCTCTAATTTATCTACACTTACATTTTCATTAAATTACAACTCATCCCCCAAACTCCTCCCTCAGACTACAGATTTTTACAACAGTATCACAAAAACTAACTCAGACACATTACTTTGAAAAACACCAAAATCACCATCAATTACCTTTGAATACTCCAAACACATCATTCGAACACAGCCAAATCACCACTGAATACTCCCAGAACACCTTCATAAGTACTCTTGCACATCATTTGAACACCTTCAAAAACACCTTTGAATAGCCTCAAAACACCATTTGACTACTCCCAAATACACCAGTGAATACTACTAAAACATCACCGAATACTGCCCAAACACCACCAAAATCGACATAAACTAAGACCAACATCAGAGACTAACACCCATTTTCACACAAATCCTCTCAAATCACTATAACCAAGACGATTACCAATTTCTACGAGTACAGTCTCCTCCAACTAAGATACATGTGCGCAAAAAACATGAACACAAACCAAACACACACGAACGCTTACAACAGAATCATCTCTTTTTATGTATTTCTAGTTCGACAACAACACCCACAACCCACAACACCCACAACAACAACCCACTTAAAACATCTTTTTCGATATCTCTAGTACGACAACAATACCCACAACCCTCATCACTTACCAATTTATTTACAATTTTTTCCTCTTTCGATACAAATTTTTCCCCTTCTTTTTATTGAATCTTAAAATGTAATGCACATTCCTCCCTACATTACTAAAATTCTAATAAAATCCTCTCCATACCCATCTCCTTGCATCCACATAAATTAATATTATACTCACAACAAGTAATCTCACTACCCAACTACTGCGACATGTTTCTACACACTCCAATCTTTTCCAGTTTATCATAACTTTTCACTTCTATAATATCTTTTATAATATTCACACATTACCTTTATTTTCAGTAAAATCCCCCCCCCATATTTCTTTAAATTTTTAATACAACCCTCCCATACCCCTCTCCATCTCACCCACATTTCTTCACACCCACTCACCCACCTCCCAACACACCTCTTCAGAACATACACAAAAAATCACATTTCACATCCATAAATGCATCTCGTCACCCATCTCAAATCCACTAAAATCACTGTAACCGAGATATTCACAAAATTCTATGACCAACTAACACACACAGACAACTCACTTTACTTTGAACACCTTCAAAACACTCTCATACATCATCATTTGAGACGCCTTTTGTCAATATCTCTTAAGAAATATTCTCTCATCCACAACCTTTATCATCTCACTACAGAACAACCCCAAGATTACTTCGAACACTCTCATAAATAATTTGAATACTCACATAAACACCTTTGAACATTTCCAATCAACACTGAAGCACTTCCAAAATATCATTTTGAATACTCCCAAATAAGATTTATCATCTCTAATTTATCTACACTTATATTATTTCATTAAATTACAACTCATCCACCTTACTACTGCCTCAGTCTCCAGACTTTACAACATTATCACAAAAACGAACTCACACACTTTACTTTGAACAACACCAAAAACACCATCAATTACCTTTGAATACTCCAAAAACATCATTCGAACACCCCCAAATCACCACTGAATACTCCCAGAACACCTTCATAAATACTCTTGCACATCATTTGAACGCCTTCAAAAACACCTTTGATTGGTCTCAAACACCATTTGAGTACTCCCAAATACACCACTGAATATTACTAAAACACCACTGAATAGAGTCAAAACACCACCAAAATCACCGTGAACTAAGATCAACATCACTGACTAACATCCATTTTCACACAAATCCCCTCAAATCACTATAACCAATACGATCCCACTCACCTCAGACTATTATATAACATGAACGCAAAAAAAAAATCTCATATAACATTTGAATACTTACAAAAAAAAAACATCTTTGAACATTTCCAAACAACACCGAAACACTTACAAGAGGATCACCACCAACTGAAAACATAACATGAACACACACACACACACAGGAGAGGTTAAGGGAAATCAACCTGACGACACTGGAGGACAGGAGAGATAGGGGGGACATGATAACGACATACAAAATACTGAGAGGAATTGACAAGGTGGACAAAGACAGGATGTTCCAGAGATTGGACACAGTAACAAGGGGACACAGTTGGAAGCTGAAGACACAGATGAATCACAGGGATGTTAGGAAGTATTTCTTCAGCCACAGAGTAGTCAGTAAGTGGAATAGTTTGGGAAGCGATGTAGTGGAGGCAGGATCCATACATAGCTTTAAGCAGAGGTATGATAAAGCTCACGGCTCAGGGAGAATGACCTAGTAGCGATCAGTGAAGAGGCGGGGCCAGGAGCTCGGACTCGACCCCCGCAACCTCAACTAGGTGAGTACAACTAGGTGAGTACACACAGACAGACTGGACACCTGGTCCAGCAAATGGCTTCTCGAATTTAATCCTGCCAAATGCAAAGTCATGAAGATAGGGGAAGGGCATAGAAGACCACAGACAGAGTATAGGCTAGGTGGCCAAAGACTGCAAACCTCACTCAAGGAGAAAGATTTTGGGGTGAGTATAACACCGAGCATGTCTCCGGAAGCACACATCAATCAGATAACTGCTGCAGCATATGGGCACCTGGCAAACCTGAGAACAGCATTCTGATACCTTAGTAAGGAATCATTCAAGACACTGTACACCGTGTATGTCAGGCCCATACTGGAGTATGCAGCACCTGTTTGGAACCCGCACTTGATAAAGCACGTCAAGAAACTAGAGAAAGTACAAAGGTTTGCCACAAGGTTAGTTCCAGAGCTAAGGGGAATGTCCTATGAAGAAAGATTAAGGGAAATCGTCCTGACGACACTGGAGGACAGGAGGGTCAGGGGAGACATGATAACGACATATAAAATACTGCGTGGAATAGACAAGGTGGACAAAGACAGGATGTTCCAGGGAGGGGACACAGAAACAAGAGGCCACAATTGGAAGTTGAAGACACAAATGAGTCAGAGAGATATTAGGAAGTATTTCTTCAGTCATAGAGTTGTAAGGCAGTGGAATAGCCTTGAAAATGACGTAGTGGAGGCAGGAACCATACACAGTTTTAAGACGAGGTTTGATAAAGCTCATGGAGCGGGGAGAGAGAGGGCCCAGTAGCAACCGGTAAAGAGGCGGGGCCAGGAGCTAAGACTCGACCCCTGCAACCACAAATAGGTGAGTACAAATAGGTGAGTACACACACACACACACAAACACACACACACACACACTCAAAAACTAAGACATCCATCAACTATCATCAATGACCACTCATTTTTATAAACATTCACGCAAAAAATCACAATCACCAACTCCATACAATATCTAATACACTCCTCTCACTACCACCAACACATACCAGCACAGATAGGGATACCTCCCATGACATCACACTCCATCCTGTGTTTACTTGGCAATCAGCAACGTCACACCCCACTTTTATTTCACTTAACTTAACGAGAGGAAGTTACTTGTTTCAAGCTGTTACATCTCCAATATCTAAGATCACCACAATCAAGACGTTTACCAAATTCTATAACCCCACTACTAAGATCACACATTTTTGTACACATTCTCTTAAAACATCATCATAACGAAGATCACTAAAACTATCTATACTTTTACTAAAATCACATAACATTTTGTCTTCTCTAACTCACCCACCAATTTACAATCTCATTCACACTTACACATTTCATTAACCGAAATTACATCTCATATACAAACTCCTCCCTCATTCTCCAGACTTTACAACATTAGCAAAAAAAAAAAAAATACTAACTCATACACATATGACATGAGACATTACCACAACTAACACACTGACTAACTTTGAACCAACTCTGAACATCACCAAAACACCACTGAACATCTTCAAAAAATACTCTGCACATCATTTGAACACCTTCAAAAACACCATCAAACACCTCCGAATACTCCCAAAACACTACTGATTACTACCAAATCACCACTGAACATTACCAAAACACCGTCAAAATCACCAGAAACTAAGTTTAGCATCACCAGCTAACACCCATTTTATAGAAATTCCCTCAAATCACTATAAACAAGAACTCCCTCCCCATGGGCGCAAAAAAAAAAAAAGAAAAACTTGAACACAAACCTAATACACGAACACTTAGTACATGATCACCATCAACTGAAAACATATCTTGTACACACATAAATCTAAGACAACCACCAACAACAATCACCCATGTTCACTTACCTCAAAAATCACTAATATCACAGAAAACACTCATTTTTTATTAACATTCACTCACCTCACTACCACCAACACACGATGTCACACCTCACAGGACCGGCGAGGTCACCTCCAGTGACGTCACACTCCCATCTGTGTTTACTTGGTGGTCAATAACATCACACCCAACCCACCTTGTTTCAACCTGTTGTACCAACAATATCTAAGAACACTATAACCAAGATGATTACCAGATTTTATGACCCCACCATTAATATCACAGAAAACACTCATTTTTATAATCATTCTCACAAAAATCACGATCAGCAATTCCATATCATGTTTACCATCATATATCAACACTCATCACCAAGATCACCAAAAATCTAAGATCATGCATCTCAAAACTACTATGATCACTGAAAACACTTATTTTTTAAACATTCGCACAAAAATAAGACATACACAAAAATACCACGACACTTCCACCAACATCTATAACATAACATGAGCACTATAACATATCACAATCACCAAAAAAAATAATACACAGACACCCACAACTTATACATTTCAAACACAAATTTAAGACATGAGACATACACACCAAATCTAAGACATTCACCTTCAACTAAGACATACATATCATAACTAAGACATACACCAAAACCTATACTTGACATATTGACAATAAATATAAGACATAAGCACAAAAATTTTTTACCATGTCATGAGACATTACCAGAACTAAGTCACACACCTCCAACTAATACACAATCACTTTACTAAGTTCATGTTAACTATTCATCAACTAAAAATATTAATACAATTTACCCACCAAATTTGTTATGATCATCAAAACATAAAACTGTTTTACACAATTTTTTCTCAAACTAAATATTCATTCCACATTTATCATTTCTCACTTATGCTACATATCATATTTCTAACCCTCATCATCCCTAAAACATCCTTCCTTATTCATCCGTATATCTCTTAGGGATATTTTATCCCGACGACCCATCATGACACTAGGAGTCAGAGTGTAGTAGGTGGTTTTGGAGTGGTGATGGTTGCTCTGGCTCCTACGTCGTGATGGGTCGTCGGGATAAAATATCTCTAAGAGATATACGGATGAATAAGGAAGGATGTTTTAGGGATGATGAGGGTGAAACAAGGTAGGTTGGGTGTGATGTTATTGACCACCAAGTAAACACAGATGGGAGTGTGACGTGACTGGAGGTGACCTCGCCGGTCCTGTGAGGTGTGACATCGTGTGTTGGTGGTAGTGAGGTGAGTGCGCTTAGATATTGTCAAATATGATTTTTTGCGTGAATGTTAATAAAAAATGAGTGTTTTCTGTGATATTAGTGATTTTTGAGGTAAGTGAACATGGGTGATTGTTGTTGGTGGTTGTCTTAGATTTATGTGTGTACAAGATATGTTTTCAGTTGATGGTGATCATGTACTAAGTGTTTGTGTATTAAGTTTGTGTTCAAGTTTTTTTTTTTTTTTTTTTGCACCCATGGGGAGGGAGTTCTTGGTTATAGTGATTTGAGGGAATTTCTATATAATGGGTGTTAGCTGGTGATGCTAAACTTAGTTTCTGGTGATTTTGACAGTGTTTTGGTAGTATTCAGTGCTGATTTCGTAGTAATCAGTAGTGTTTTGGGAGTATTCGGAGGTGTTTGATGGTGTTTTTGAAGGTGTTCAAATGATGTGCAGAGTATTTTTTGAAGATGTTCAGTGGTGTTTTGGTGATGTTCAGAGTTGGTTCAAAGTTAGTCAGTGTGTGAGTTGTGGTAATGTCTCATGTCATATGTGTATGAGTTAGTATTTTTTTTTTTTTGCTAATGTTGTAAAGTCTGGAGAATGAGGGAGGAGTTTGGTGGATGAGATGTAATTTCGGTTAATGAAATGTGTAAGTGTGAATGAGAATGTAAATTGGTGGGTGCGTTAGAGAAGACAAAATGTTATGTGATTTTAGTAAAAGTATAGATAGTTTTAGTGATCTTCGTTATGATGATGTTTTAAGAGAATGTGTTCAAAAATGTGTGATCTTAGTGGTGGGGTTGTAGAATTTGGTAAACGTCTTGATTGTGGTGATCTTAGATATTGGAGATATAACAGCTTGAAACAATTAACTTCCTCTTGTTAAGTTAAATGAAATAAAAGTGGGGTGTGACGTTGCTGATTGCCAAGTAAACACAGGATGGAGTGTGATGTCATGGGAGGTATCCCTATCTGTGCTGGTATGTGTTGGTGGTAGTGAGAGGAGTGTATTAGATATTGTATGGAGTTGGTGATTGTGATTTTTTGCGTGAATGTTTATAAAAATGAGTGGTCATTGATGATAGTTGATGGATGTCTTAGTTTTTTTTTTTCTTTTGTCTGTGTGTGTGTGTGTGTACATGTTATGTTTTCAGTTGGTGGTGATCCTGTTGTAAGTGTTTTGGTGTTGTTTGGAAATGTTCAAAGGCGTTTTTTTTGTGAGTATTCAAATGTTATATGAGTTTTTTTTTTTGCGTTCATGTTATATAATAGTCTGAGGTGAGTGGGATCGTATTGGTTATAGTGATTTGAGGGGATTTGTGAGAAAATGGATGTTAGTCAGTGATGTTGATCTTAGTTTATGGTGATTTTGGTGGTGTTTTGACTGTATTCAGTGGTGTTTTAGTAGTATTCAGTGGTGTATTTGGGAGTACTCAAATGGTGTTTGAGACCAATCAAAGCTGTTTTTGAAGGCGTTCAAGTGATGTGCAAGAGTATTTATGAAGGTGTTCTGGGAGTATTCAGTGGTGATTTGGGGGTGTTCGAATGATGTTTTTGGAGTATTCAAAGGTAATTGATGGTGTTTTTGGTGTTGTTCGAAGTAAAGTGTCTGAGTTAGTTTTTGTGATAATGTCAAGTCTGGAGACTGAGGGAGTAGTAAGGTGGATGAGTTGTAATTTAATGAAATAATATAAGTGTAGATAAATTAGAGATGATAAATCATATTTGGGAGTATTCAAAATGATATTTTGGAAGTGCTTCAGTGTTGTTTGGAAATGTTCTAAGGTGTTTATGTGAGTATTCAAATGATTTATGAGAGTGTTCGAAGTAATCTTGGGGTTGTTCTGTAGTGAGATGATAAAGGTTGTGGATGAGAGAATATTTCTTAAGAGATATTGAGAAAAGGCAGTCTCAAATGATGATGTATGAGAGTGTTTTGAAGGTGTTCAAAGTAAAGTGAGTTGCCTGTGTATGTTAGTTGGTCATAGAATTTTGTGAATATCTCGGTTACAGTGATTTTAGTGGATTTGAGATGGGTGACGAGATGCATTTATGGATGTGAAATGTGATTTTTTTGTGTTTGTTCTGAAGAGGTGTGTTGGGAGACGGGTGAGTGGGTGTGAAGAAATGTGGGTGAGATGGAGAGGGGTATGGGGAGGGTTGTATTAAAAATTTAATGAAATATGGGGGGGGGGATTTTACTGAAAATAAAGGTGATGTGTGAATATTATAAAAAAAATTATTGAAGTGAAAAGTTATGATACACTGGAAAAGATTGGAGTGTGTAGAAACATGTCGCAGTAGTTGGGTAGTGAGATGATTAGTTGTTGTGA
The DNA here is from genome assembly GCF_038502225.1 of Cherax quadricarinatus. Lineage (NCBI taxonomy): Eukaryota > Metazoa > Arthropoda > Malacostraca > Decapoda > Parastacidae > Cherax > Cherax quadricarinatus. Next base: position 20,128,300 of record NC_091332.1, read on the forward strand.
GTATAATATTAATTTATGTGGATGCAAGGAGATGGGTATGGAGAGGATTTTATTAGAATTTTAGTAATGTAGGAAGGAATGTGCATTACATTTTAAGATTTAATAAAAAGAAGGGGAAAAATTTGTATCGAAAGAGGAAAAAATTGTGAATAAATTGGTAAGTGATGAGGGTTGTGGGTATTGTTGTCGAACTAGAGATATCGAAAAAGATGTTATAAGTGAGTTGTTGTTGTGGTTGCTGTGGGTTATGGGGTGTTGTGGGTTGTGGGTGTTGTGGGTTGTGGGTGTTGTTGTCGAACTAGAGATACCGAAAAAGAGATGATTCTGTTGTAAGCGTTCGTGTGTGTTTGGGTTGTGTTCATGTTTTTTTGCGCACATGTTGTATCTTAGTTGGAGGAGACTGTACTCGTAGAAATTGGTAATCGTCTTGGTTATAGTGATTTGAGAGGATTTGTGTGAAAATGGGTGTTAGTCTCTGATGTTGATCTTAGTTTATGTCGATTTTGGTGGTGTTTGGGCAGTATTCGGTGTTGTTTTAGTAGTATTCACTGGTGTATTTGGGAGTAGTCAAATGGTGTTTTGAGGCTATTCAAAGGTGTTTTTGAAGGTGTTCAAATGATGTGCAAGAGTACTTATGAAGGTGTTCTGGGAGTATTCAGTGGTGATTTGGCTGTGTTCGAATGATGTTTTCGAAGTATTCAAAGGTAATTGATGGTGTTTTTGGTGTTCAAAGTAAAGTGTCTGAGTTAGTTTTTGTGATACTGTTGTGAGATGTTGGTGGGAGTGTGAGGGTTTGGGAGGGCGGGGAGAAGGGGTAAGGAGAGAAGGTTACTTCGTGGGGGAGTGACCTGAGATATTATCTGAGATTGGTCAATTAAGATTCGCTGGACTTTTTCTGATGAAATAGTTAAAACGAAAAAATTATCTAGACTTGAGGAGAGTGAATCTTTTGTAAAGAAATTGTGAATTGTTGTGGGTATTAACGAAAAAATGTGGAATTATTTGGGTTGTTCTGGGTTAAGAGTGAAAATGTTTTCCCTATGTTGTATATGAAATGTGTAATACTGAGATGGTGACGACGAAGAAGATCCAGAACAAAATGCATAGAATTTCTTCAAGAGAAAAATATGTTGATTTTAGTCAATGAATTGTATCTTTTTTCAATGAATTCTTTTTGTTGGATGTATATGAAATGCATTGGTTGTATAATAAATAAATGAAAATATTGTGTATTAGTGTTATCCTGCATTTTATTGTCTGCTCAACAAGATTCAGCCTGTGTGTGTGGTCATCACGTGATGTCACTGACCGCCGAGTAAACACAGGTGGGGTGACGTCCATAGGAGGAGTTCATTGAATGCTTACTCCCAGATGGGGGAATCCAAAAACTTGATCCGAGGAGATGGAGTCTTTGTATTATCGAGAAAAACTTGATCCAAGGAGTTGGAGTCTTCGTATTATTGATTTCGAGAAAAATTTGATCCGAGGAATTGGAGCAGGGAATTTGGGATGCAAGTGGGAGTCCATTTTGAATGCTTACCCCTAAAGGGGGGAATCCAAAAAACTTGATTCGAGGAAGTGGAGTCTTTGTATTATTGAGAAAAACTTTATCCAAGGAGATGGAGCAGAAATTTTGGGGTAGAAGTGGGTGGTGTGGGGGAGGGTGTTGATCCGAGGAGATGGAGCAGGGAATTTGGGATGCAATTGGGAGTCCATCTTGAATGCTTACCCCCATAGGGGGAACCCAAAAACCTTGATCCAAGGAGATGGAGTCTTTGTATTATTGTTATCAAGAAAAACTTGATCCAAGGAGTTGAAGCAGAAATTTTGGGATGGGGGTGGTGTGGGGGAAAATATTTGTATTATTGATATCGAGAAAAACTTGATCCGAGGAGATCATAAGAAAATGAAATTCAAAGAAAAAATTTCGAAAAAATTTGGGATGGGGGTGAAAGGGGGAGGGGAAACTCAAAACTTGATCCGAGGAGATAGAGAGCACAAGAAATTCGAAAAAAATCGGAAAAAAATTCGGGGAGCGGGGGCGATTCGGACGACGCCGCAGAAGGCGCTGCAGAAGGTGCGGGCTGGCGCGAGGGCGGGCGCGGGTTGGCGAGGGCGGGCGGGCGGGCGAGCGAGCGAGGCGCGGGTGGGGGGGGCGTGGGGGGTGCTTGGGTGGGGGGTTGAGGGTGAGGTGGTCGATGGTGAGGTGGTCGAGGGTGAGGTCAAGGTTATTAGCATGAAGGTGTTAAAAGGAGTCTGCTCAGAGGAGACCGTACCGTGGGAGACCGCTCTGTAGAAATCATCACTACTTATATATATATATATATATATATATATATATATATATATATATATATGTCGTGCCGAATAGGCAGAACTTGCGATCTTGGCTTAAATAGCAACGCTCATCTTGCCATATAGGACAAGTGAAAATTTGTGTATGCAATAATTTCGCCAAAATCATTCTGAACCTAACGAAAAAAATATATTTCACTGTGTTTGTTTAGTATTAAATTATTGTAAACAAATCTAAAATATATTTAGTTAGGTTAGGCTAAAATAAATTGTTCTTGTTATAATAAGGTTAGGTAAGTTTTCTAAGATTCTTTTGGAGCAAAATAAAAAAAAATTACATTAACATTAATGAAAAAAATATATCTTTAAACGTATAAGAGAAAATTTTAGAAAGGACTTAATTTTAAATGAGTTCTTGCTAATTGACCAGTTTTACATATTCGGCACGACATATATATATATATATATATATATATATATATATATATATAATTTATGTGTGTGTGTGTGTGTGTGTGTGTGCGTGCTTGTGTATGTGTGTGCGTGTGTGTGTGTGGGTATTTGAATGATTAAAATAAGAAACTACTAAAGCCAATTTATTGAAAGACAGTACATAAAGTTGACTGATATGGAAGAGAAATGAACATGGAATTATTTGTTAGAGATAAAATGTAAATGTTGTACAGCAGCTGTAGTGAAGCAGAAATTATAAAGTAAAGTGTTACTGACTGTTGCTGCTACTGTAATATGTTGGTGCCACTATAATATGTTACTGCTACTGTAATATGTTGGTGCTACTATAATATGTTGGTGCTACTGTAATATGTTGGTGCTACTGTAAAATGTTGGTGCTACTGTAAAATGTTGGTGCCACTATGTTGGTGCTACTGTAATATGTTGCTGCTACTGTAATATGTTGGTGCTACTGTAATATGTTGCTGCTACTATAATATGTTGCTGTTACTATAATATGTTGGTGCTACTGTAATATGTTGGTGCTACTATAATATGTTGGTGCTACTGTAATATGTTGGTGCTACTATAATATGTTGGTGCTACTGTAATATGTTGGTGCTACTGTAAAATGTTGGTGCTACTGTAAAATGTTGGTGCCACTATGTTGGTGCTACTGTAATATGTTGCTGCTACTGTAATATGTTGGTGCTACTGTAATATGTTGCTGCTACTATAATATGTTGCTGTTACTATAATATGTTGGTGCTACTATAATATGTTGCTGCTACTGTAATATGTTGGTGCTACTGTAATATGTTGCTGCTACTATAATATGTTGCTGTTACTATAATATGTTGGTGCTACTATAATATGTTGGTGCTACTATAATATGTTGCTGTTACTATAATATGTTGGTGCTACTATAATATGTTGCTGCTACTGTAATATGTTGGTGCTACTATAATATGTTGGTGCTACTATAATATGTTGGTGCAACTATAATATGTTGGTGCTACTATAATATGTTGGTGCTACTATAATATGTTGCTGCTACTGTAATATGTTGGTGCTACTATAATATGTTGGTGCTACTATAATATGTTGGTGCTACTATAATATGTTGGTGCTACTATAATATGTTGGTGCTACTATAATATGTTGGTGCTACTATAATATGTTGGTGCTACTATAATATGTTGGTGCTACTATAATATGTTGGTGCTACTATAATATGTTGGTGCTACTATAATATGTTGGTGCTACTATAATATGTTGGTGCTGATAGGTACTTAGCTGCTGTTTATATATTTCTGAATTTGGTAATAATTGTTGTTATAGCTGAAGTTGCTCTTATTGATCATAACTTTTATAACATATTGTCTGGTAGATGTTAATAATGTTAATATAAGCTATGTTCTTCCTGCTGTTAAAAATGTTAACTTTTATATCATATGTTGTTGTTGTTGTTGGTATCGGTGGTATTTTTGTCAAGTTTTCCTCGACGTGTTGGTAAAGTTGATGCTATAACAGTTTAAAGTTCCATATTCTTTTGTTTAATGTTCTTGAAATTTCTATTTTCATCTTGGTTCATCTTTTCTGCCCAAACTTCATTTAATGTTTCCTCTTCTTTATTCTTAATTAATTCAATTTACCTTTCTTGTTCTTTATTTATGTAATAATATTTCTACTTAGAGTAAATAGAGAGGTTACAACAGGTGCAGTTCAAAGCTGTCATTAATAGTTGGTAATAGGCAGAGAGGTGGTCATCAGGTGATAATATGCAGGTCAGTCTTCAACAGCTGGTATTATGCAGGTGAGTCGCCAACAGGTGGCATTATGCAGGTGAGTCGTCAACAGGTGGTGGATAAAGTTGACGATTCAGATGGTAACTTTACCCACTTGATGGGAAACATGATGTTACCTGCGGTGATATTTTTCATTGACTTAAATTAACAAGAATTCAAAGAAGCATTTTTAAAATATAAATTTTGTAATAATCATTTATATGATAAGACACACACACAAACATCCAAACAATGAAACAAACACTCCTGGCGGGGCCAGGAGCTATGAATCTACCCCTGCAACCACAATTAGGTGAGTACACACACACACACACACACACATACACACACACACACACACACAGGAGACAGAAAGCACTCCAGAAAGACGGAGAGGTGGGGTACACAATCAAGGAGGAGGAGGTGAAGAGGCTGCTTAGCGAACTAGATATCTCATAGGCGATGGGACAGCAAATGTAGTCCAAATTTGTAAATAATGAGACATATCTACATAAATTATCATTATAGATGATAGAAGGGAAAAAAAGAGAAAGAGACAGAGGATAGACACACAGACAAGTTCTAAATCAAATAGTGAACCACTAACATGAAGAGGTAAGATAATTGAGCTGTTGGTGGTAGTGAACCAGAATATAAAACAAACACAAGACAAAGAGGAGGGTAGTTACAACCTTGAACCTAATGTAAAGTTAGCAGCGACCATGCAGTCCTAATGTAAAGTTAGCAGCGACCATGCAGTCCTAATGTAAAGTTAGCAGCGACCATGCAGTCCTAATGTAAAGTTAGCAGCGACCATGCAGTCCTAATGTAAAGTTAGCAGCGACCATGTAGTCCTAATGTAAAGTTATCAGCGACCATGCAGTCCTAATGTAAAGTTAGCAGCGACCATGCAGTCCTAATGTAAAGTTAGCAGCGACCATGCAGTCCTATTGTAAAGTTAGCAGCGACCATGCAGTCCTAATGGAAAGTTAGCAGTGACCATGCAGTAATAATGTAAAGCTAGCAGTGACCATGCAGTCCTAATGGAAAGTTAGCAGCGACCATGCAGTAATAATGTAAAGTTAGCAGCGACCATGCAGTAATAATGTAAAGTTAGCAGTGACCATGCAGTCCTAATGCAAAGTTAGCAGCGACCATGCAGTCCTAATGGAAAGTTAGCAGCGACCATGCAGTAATAATGTAAAGTTAGCAGTGACCATGCAGTAATAATGTAAAGTTAGCAGTGACCATGCAGTCTTAATGTAAAGTTAGCAGCGACCATGCAGTCCTATTGTAAAGTTAGCAGTGACCATGTTGTAATAATGTAAAGTTAGCAGTGACCATGCAGTAATAATGTAAAGTTAGCAGCGACCATGCAGTCCTATTGTAAAGTTAGCAGCGACCATGCAGTCCTAATGTAAAGTTAGCAGCGACCATGCTGTAATAATGTAAAGTTAGCAGTGACCATGCTGTAATAATGTAAAGTTAGCAGTGATCATGCAGTCCTAATGTAAAGTTAGCAGCGACCATGCTGTCCTAATGTAAAGTTAGCAGTGACCATGCTGTAATAATGTAAAGTTAGCAGTGACCATGCAGTCCTATTGTAAAGTTAGCAGTGACCATGCTGTAATAATGTAAAGTTAGCAGTGACCATGCAGTAATAATGTAAAGTTAGCAGCGACCATGCAGTAATAATGTAAAGTTAGCAGCGATCATGCAGTCCTAATGTAAAGTTAGCAGTGAAGATGCTGTAATAATGTAAAGTTAGCAGTGACCATGCTGTAATAATGTAAAGTTAGCAGTGATCATGCAGTCCTAATGTAAAGTTAGCAGTGACCATGCAGTAATAATGTAAAGTTAGCAGTGACCATGCAGTAATAATGTAAAGTAAGCAGTGACCATGCAGTAATAATGTAAAGTAAGCAGTGACCATGCAGTAATAATGTAAAGTTAGCAGTGATCATGCAGTAATAATGTAAAGTAAGCAGTGACCATGCAGTAATAATGTAAAGTTAGCAGTGACAATGCAGTAATAATGTAAAGTAGCAGTGACCATGCAGTAATAATGTAAAGTTAGCAGCGACCATGCTGTAATAATGTAAAGTTAGCAGTGACCATGCAGTAATAATGTAAAGTTAGCAGTGACCATGTAGTAATAATGTAAAGTTTGCAGTGACCATGCAGTAATAATGTAAAGTTAGCAGCGACCATGCTGTAATAATGTAAAGTTAGCAGTGACCATGCAGTAATAATGTAAAGTTAGCAGCGATCATGCAGTGATAATGTAAAGTTAGCAGTGACCATGCAGTAATAATGTAAAGTTAGCAGTGACCATGCAGTAATAATGTAAAGTTAGCAGTGACCATGCTGTAATAATGTAAAGTTAGCAGTGACCATGCTGTAATAATGTAAAGTTAGCAGTGACCATGCAGTAATAATGTAAAGTTAGCAGTGACCATGTAGTAATAATGTAAAGTTTGCAGTGACCATGCAGTAATAATGTAAAGTTAGCAGCGACCATGCTGTAATAATGTAAAGTTAGCAGTGACCATGCAGTAATAATGTAAAGTTAGCAGCGATCATGCAGTGATAATGTAAAGTTAGCAGTGACCATGCAGTAATAAAGTAAAGTTAGCAGTGATCATGCAGTAATAATGTAAAGTTAGCAGTGACCATGCAGTAATAATGTAAAGTTAGCAGTGACCATGCAGTAATAATGTAAAGTTAGCAGTGACCATGCTGTAATAATGTAAAGTTAGCAGTGACCATGCTGTAATAATGTAAAGTTAGCAGTGACCATGCAGTAATAATGTAAAGTTAGCAGTGACCATGCAGTAATAATGTAAAGTTAGCAGTGACCATGCTGTAATAATGTAAAGTTAGCAGTGACCATGCAGTAATAATGTAAAGTTAGCAGTGACCATGTAGTAATAATGTAAATTTAGCAGTGACCATGCAGTAATAAAGTAAAGTTAGCAGTGATCATGCAGTAATAATGTAAAGTTAGCAGTGACCATGCAGTAATAATGTAAAGTTAGCAGCGACGATGCAGTCATAATGTTTAACTACTAAAAAGTAAATTTGTAGTGGAATAGTATAGTGTTAGTGGAAGAGTAGAGTAACAGCTTTTAATACAAGACAATACTGAAAGATGATAACCTCAGTAAATAAAGTACAGAGAAGAAGAGAAGTGGAAAGAGACATGGAATAAGAAGATATAAATAACTAACGGTGTAGAAAACAGTATTTGAAATTCTTAATACTTGAGAGAATATGATATATAATAGAGATTGCTTGAAATTAAAAAAAAAAACAGGCGAAGGACTGCATAGAAGAGAAACAGATAAGCCAAGAATAAACTCTAAAGGGTGAGGATGATAAACTTTAGGAGTAACAAATAATTGAAAGTTAAGAAGTGAAACTACCGCCGCCTCACCGGAAGACCAAAGTAATAAGCCACATAAATGAAGAAGTGTTTCTTGGGAATGACAAAGAAGTCTGAGAGGATGTGAAGTTGGTCAGTAATATATCTTCATCACCTGTAGTGATGAAGATATATTACTGACCAACGATGATTTAACATATGATAATAAAAGAAGACTATTTAGCAAGCTGGAAATATCACAAGTAACGAGATTTGACGATGTATCTCTTGTCCCTAGACACAGAGTTACTACCACAGTAAAATGATGGAAAAAACTAATGTAGAGTCCACATTCAAGCAAGGAATAGACACGAAAAACTGTACTGTAAATCTGTATTCTTAATGTGGAACTTTTTGTAAAACAAAGGAAAAAAATATTAAAATTAAAGAGAGATTTCGTTCACCTGAAGATGTAACTTACTAAAGGAATGTCATGTCTTACTGAACTTATGAGATAATATATAAAAAGTTAAGAATTTGGTAGATTATTTACGTTTTATTTACACAAATTTAAACACTGAAAGACTCTTGGTTTGCAGGAAGGTAACATTAACTGAAGGAAAGAAGAAGCAGAAGAAAGATCAGGAAAGATAAATTAGGATGGATGAGCGTGATGAACGAGCTCATTCAGAAATAACAAAAAAAGGCACAATACCGTGACTGGAACGATACACAAATAACTCGCACATAAAAGAGAGAAGCTTACGACGACGTTTCGGTCCGACTTGGACCATTTACAAAGTCACACTTTGTAAATAGTCCAAGTCAGACCGAAACGTCGTCGTAAGCTTCTCTCTTTTATGTGCGGGTTATTTGTGTAGAGCTCACTCAGTGAATAAAGCTGCAACTAGAACAGCTGCTGATACATAATTAACATCCTAGAAGAGACGAAATCCTGTCTGACATTGAAGAAAGAGTCACTAAATAATGCTCATAAAGTAGAGCCAGGAGACTTCCAATATTCAGTTATGTCTGCTAGAGATCCCAGAAGGTGAGAACCTCCAGAAATGTGTCTTGTGTTGTAACTTTACTTACATTAGAATTTTTACCAGAGAAACATGTCTTAGTGGCAGTAGTTGCACAGTCTGAAAATATAATGAAAAAGTATTTTTTTATATTCAACATTACAATGATTTCATTAAACTTCCATGAATATGAAATAAACTAACATGTAAATAAAATTACAATAAGTAAAAACAGGAACAATGAGAGTAATGCAACTACAATTATTATAATTTATTTCGACCATGTGCAATTTATATATTAGCAGTGGAAGCCAACATGCATGCACACAATATATATATATATATATATATATATATATATATATATATATATATATATATATATATATATATATATATATATACACATATATATATATATATATATATATATATATATATATATATATATATATATATATATATATATGTATATATATATATATATATATATATATATATATATATATATATATATATATATATATATATATATATATATATATATAAATATATAGGGAAGTACCTCCTCTATAGCTGGAATGGGGACCCTCATCCTCAGAGAAGACGATAAACGTACCTCAGGGAAAACTCAAGGTGTGTGTGTGTGTGTGTGTGTGTGCGTAGGTTCGAGTCTCCTTCAGCCAGAGATCAGTGTTTGTGAATATTTCGCTTGTTCTTACGATTTCTAAGCATTGTAAAAATCTCTAGTCGGTCGATGCATGCATGGGATGAGACGAAAAGCTGTTAGCCACCTGCCTAGAAGATGGCTGCCTTAAATAAAAACGTCTAGCATGAGCTGGACGCCAAGGTATTGGTCCAGTGTTGTACGGTCGGTAAAACACTGCGTACCTTGTTCCAAGGTTTGTAGGTTCGAATCTCCTTCGGCCAGAGATCAATGTTTGTATATATATTTATATTATTAACACATCGGCCGATTCCCACCAAGGCAGGGTGGCCCGAAAAAGAAAAACTTTCATCATTCACTCCATCACTGTCATGCCAGAGGGGTGCTTTACACTACAGTTATAAAACGGCAACATTAACACCCCTTCCAGTGCAGACACTGTACTTCCCATCTCCAGTACTCAAGCCCGGCCTGCCAGTTTCCCTGAATCCCTTCATAAATGTTACTCCAACAGCACGTCATGTATTAAAAACCATTTGTCTGTATTCATTCCTATCAAATACGCTCACGTATGCTTGCTGGAAGTCCAAGCCCCTCGCACACAAAACATCCTTTACCCTCTCCCTAGAACCTTTCCTAGGCCAACCCTTACCCCGCCTTCCCTCCACCACAGTCATTCTGTTTTGTTCCATTCTCTCTACATGTCCGAACCACCTCAACAACCCCTCCTCAGCTCTCTGGATGACAGTTTTGATAATCCCACACATTCTGCTAATTTCCAAATTCTCTGCATTAAATTCACACTGCACAATGCCCTCAGGCATGACATCTCCACTGCCTCCTGCCTTTTCATTGTAACATTCATTACCCATGCTTCATAACCATATAAGAGTGTTGGACAAAGTTTTTGATCTACAGACCTGTAAGTGCACCACTCACCCTTTCCCCCCCCTCAATCTATGGTTCACCTCATCTTTCATAGACCCATCTTTCACAAGTCCACTCCCAAATATCTGAATACATTCACTTCCTCCATTTCTCCCCCCAATCTGATATCCAATCTTTTGTCATCTAGCTTTTTTTTATCCTCATCACCTTACTTTTTTCCTATATTCACTTTTAATTTTCTTCTTTATACCCTAACAAATTCATCCACCCAAAATCTGCAACTTCTCTTCAGAATCTCCCAAAGCACAATGCCATCAGCAAAAAGCAACTGTCATAATCCGACTTTGTGTTTGATTCTTTATCTTCAACTCCACACCTCTCCAAGACCCCCGCATTCCACTTCTCACAACCCCAACTTACAGGGAAATAATCTCCTCCTCCCCAATACTCTAACCTGAGCCCCACTATCCTCATAAAAACTCTTCACTGCTTTCAGTAACTCCACCCGTATACCATACACCTGCAAACCCACATTGCCCCATCCCCTGTCATATGCTTTTTTAAATCCATAAATGCCACAAAACCTCTTTTAGCCTATCTAAATACATTTCACCCATATGTTTTACTGTACACACCTGGTCTACACACCCCTACCTTTCATAAAGCTTCTTTTTCCTGCTATCTTACCTCGTCTTACTTTATTTCTTTCAATAATAACATTACCATACATTTACCAGGTATACGCAAAAAGACTCATTTCCATAATTTGCACTCTGTTTATCCCCATGCCTTTATACAAAGGGAAATATGCATGCTCTCTGCCAGTCCCTAGGAATTCCTCTTCCATACATTTATTTAATAACAGCACCAAAACTATTTCCCCCCCTGCTTTAATATTTCTATCTTTATCCCATCAATCCCAGCTGCCTTACCCCTTTCATTCTACTCACTGCCTCACGAATTTCCCCACACTCACAACTGGCTTTTCCTCGCTCCTACAAGATGTTATTCCCCCTGCTCCCATACACGAAATCACAGCTTCCCATCTTATCAATATTTAACAATTCCTCAAAATATTCCCTCCATCTTCCCAATACCTCTAACTCCAATTAATAACTTTCTCTCCTATTTTTTAAATTTTCAAATCCAATTGTTCCCCGCACTTCAACTTATTAATCTCACTCCAAAACAAAATTTGTTGGGTAGCATCTCACCCACTCTCTCATTTGCTCTCTTTTTACATTCATTCACCACTTCTTAACCTTTCTTTATCTCTCCATCACTTCTTTTAAAAAACCCCTCGTATCTTACTTTTCTCTTTACATCATCATTCCACCTCCGTTCTTCTTCCTCCGCACCCACTTTACTGAACACAAACTTCATTGTATATTTCGCCTGCTCTTGCGAATTCCTGGCATTGTCAAAATCTCTAGTAAGGCTGATGCATGCAGGATGAGATGTGGTAAGCCTTCTCCTGAGAGCTGGCTGCCTTGGACCAGTCTAGTGCAAAACTGGGCTCCCAAAGGGATTGGTCCAGTTGGTGAGTTTGTTATAGAACTGCGTCCTTGTTCCAAAGGGCTGTAGGGTTTTGAGTCTCCTTCAGCCAGAGATCAGTGTTTTTGTATATTTCCTGCCTGTTTGCGAATTCCAGGCATATATATATATATATATATATATATATATATATATATATATATATATTATATATATATATATATATATATATAAAATATAATGTAAAAACCATGTGAAAAATAGAGAAAATTTATGCACTTGTGACTACTCACATTATCATTGTTCCTGATAATGTGAGTAATCACGAAAGCGCTTGGGATTCTCATTCTTTCACAGTGGTTGTTTCATATTCTGAAATCACCTTTATTTATCTTATTGACACACACACACGCACAATGAATATATATATATATATATATATATATATATATATATATATATATATATATATATATATATATATATATATATATATAAATTAAAACATTTAAAGAATAGAAAAATTTTACTACCACATTATCATTTTTTTGATAAGGGAGTAATCAAAAAGCGTTTGGGGATTTCTATTCTTTCACAGGGGTTGTTTTGCATATTCTGAAATCACCTGTTTACTGTGATTTTTGCACACACACCCCACTAATATATATATATATATATATATATATATATATATATATATATATATATATATATATATATATATATATATAAAATATATATATTTATATATTTTTTAATATAAAAATATATATATATATATATATATATATATATATATATATATATATATATATATAATATATATAAAATATATTGTCAAATGAATACAGAACTTTGATTTTGGTAAATAGAACCTCATCTTGCCAAAACAAGTGAAAATTTGTGATGCAAAAATTTCCAAAATCATTCTGAACCCTAAAAAAAATATATTTCACTGTGTTTTTTAGTTTTAAAATTATTGTAAACAAATCTGAAATATATTTATTTTTAACTAAAAAAAATTTTTTGTTGAAATAGGTTAGGCTTTTTAAGTTCCTTTTTATGAAAAAATTTAAAATTTTTTTCATCAAATTAATAAAATATATTTAAAGTATAAGATAAAATTTTTAAAAATTAATTTTAAAAATTTTTTAATAAAATATTTTTTGAAAAAACAATTTATATATATATATATATATATATATATTATATATATATATATATATATATATATTTAAAAATAGAGGGAGGGAGTAAAAGGAGAGTTAGAGGTATTAAGATGGAAAATATTTTTAGGAATTGTTAAATGTTGATGGGAAGGGGGCTGGATTTTTTAAGGGGAAGGGGGAATAACATCTTGTGGAGGGGGGAAGAGCCAGGTATTAAGTTCGTGAAGGGGGGAAAATGAAAGGGGAAGGCAGCGGGATTTATGGATAAAGATAGAAAAGTTAAAAGGGTGGGGGTATAGTTTTGGAGTGGTTGGTGCAATTTTTTAATAAATGTATGGGGAGGGGGAATTAGGATTGGGAGAGATGCTAGTTCCCTTTTATAAAGGCAAGGGGAAAAAAAGAGTAAAAAATTTTAGGGGGTAAGTCTGTTAGGGACCTGGTAAAGGGATGGTAGAGTTATAATTGGAAAGAATTAAGAGTAAGACGGAGAATAGATAAGAGAACAAGAGGCTTTGAAAGGGGGGGTGTGGACCAGGTGTTTAATGAAAATATAAGGAACAGTATTTGAAAAGGTAAAATCTTTTTGGATTTATGGATTTTAAAGGCAGACAGGGGGGAAGGGGGGTGTCAGATGGCAAAAGAGGTGTAGGGGGTAGGGTTTCTGAAAGCAGGGAGTTTTTAGAGGATATGGGTCGAGAGAGAGGGGAGGAAATTTTTTCCCAGTAAAAGTAGGCCTTGCAAGGGGTGATGTCACCTGGTTGTTTAATATATTTATAGATGGGGGGGTAAGAGAAGTAAATGGGGGGTCTTGGCAAGAGGCGTGGAGTTGATGTAAAAAAAGTGGGAGTTGTAAAGCTGTTTGTGATGACACTGTGCTCTTGGGATTTAAGAGAAGTTGCAAAATTGGTGGAAATTTTGGGTAGGGTGCAAAGAAAAAAAATTAAAGGTGAATACGGGAAAGAGTAAGGTTATGAGGATAAATAAAAGATTGGGGATGAAAGATTGAAACAGGGAGGAGAGGAGGGGGAGGTGAAGTATTCAGATATTTGGGAGGGGAGGTCAGGGATGGGTCATGAAAGATGAGGTGAATATAGAATTGATGGGGGAAAAAGATGAGGGTAAAGAGTCTGAGACAAAGAATTTTGCCCTTTGGAGGAAAAAGGGGGGAAATTTAGAGATAGTTTTACCAACGCTCTTATATGGGTGTGAAGGGTGGGGATGAATGTTGAGGAGGAGAAGGCGGGAGGCAGGGAGATCGGTCTGAGGGCAATGTGGGTGTGAATATAATGCAGAGAATTTAGTTTGGAAGTTAGAGGAGGTGGGGGATTCCCAAAACTGTTGTCCAGAGGGCTGGGGAAAGGGGTTGTTGGGGGGCGACATGAGAAAAAAGGGAGGAAACAGAATGATTCAAATGATCAGTCTGTGGGGAAGGGAAAGGGGGGGTATGGCCAGGGGGGGGGGGGAGGGGGGCCCTTGGAGGGCTTGGACTTCCAAGGCGGGTGAGCGTGTTTGATAGAGTGAATGGAGACAAAGGGTTTTTTAAACTTGACGTGTGAGGGAGCAAAGTAAAAAGAAGGGTTTTGGAAACGGCAGGCCGGACTTGAGCTGGAGGGAAGTCATGCCTGACTCAAGGGGGGGGAAGTTGGAAAAAACTGTAGTGTGCAACCCTTCTGGCAAGCGGATGGAGGAATGAGGAAAAATTTTTTTTTTTCGCCACCCTGCCTTTGGTGGGAATAAAAGGTGATTAAAAAAAAAAAATATATATATATGTCGTGAAAAAAATTTTTGGGATATTGGCTTCATTGGAACGTTCATCTTCCCATAAGGATAAGGTAAATTTATGGCAATTTTTCGAAAACTTTGACCCTAAGAAAAAAATATTTTTCATTGGTTTGTTTAGTTTTAAAATTACTTAAAAAATCTAAAATATATTTAGGCTCGGTCCCTGGGTGGTTAACGCCTGCCACACGGTGAGGGCCTGCGATTCCCAGCCAGAGAGAAACATTGACGTTTCTTTCCCCCCTGTTTCTATGTTCCCATCAAAAAAGGGACCCGGGGAGTCGACTTTTGGGGGGCCATCCTGGGGCACTGACTGGGGGCCTTGGGGCAAGAACGGGGGGGGGACCCCCGAACCACCCAAAAACCAACTCCCCGATAAGTTGTGTTAGGGTAAAAAAAAAATTTATCTTTTATAAAAAGGTTTGGGAAGTTTTTTAAGTCCCTTTTGAAAAATTTAAATTTTTTCTTTACATTTATGAAAAAAAATATCTTTAAATGTACAAAAAAAATTTTAGAAAGGACTTAATTTTAAAAAGATTTTTGCTAATTGAAGTTTTAAAATTCAAATAATTATATATATATATATATATATATATATATATATATAATATATATATATATATATATATATATATATATATATTTTGGGTGTGTGTGTGTGTGTGTTGGGTTTTAAAATTTTCCCCAAAGGGAAAAAGGGGGGTTTTTTTTGATTTGACACTAGGGTTTTCCCGTCAAGGTGAGAAAACTCATGACGCATGGTGGGGGCCCAGTTTAAAAGGATGTTTTCTCACCAAGGGCCAAAACAGCCTGGGGCGAACCTTGGGGAGGGTTTTTAAAAATTTTTTTATATATATAAAATATATATATATATATATATATATATATAAAATATATATATGTATGTATATATATTTTTGAAGGATGAATTCCCGTCAGGGAAATGTTTGATCTTCAACATTCATCAGTTTAATATTTTGGACTGTATTTGAGATGAAGGTTTAACATTAGTGTTTGTTCAAGATCACCGTGAGGGAATGTCCCCGAGGTATTACTTTTTCTTTCTGCAAGACATGAGTTTTGCATGACTCAGATAATTGTGACACAACTTTAAACAGTTTCATTGTTTTTACAAGCTTTTCTGCAAGAAAATCACATTTTTCTGTTTCACATTGTGTATAAAAGGGAAATTAATTTTTGCTAAACCAAGATTATTTCATCATACAGGGAACAATGACTTTCCATAGTAAAAAAATGTCTGCAGAGATGGCGTTCAAGATCCTTCTTAACCTTTTCATTTCTCTAAAATAAGGTATTATTCCATTGATGAAGTTGGGGGTTTCTGTTTTACTGGTATTGTTGTTAAAGGAATTTCATATTTGATCTCAGGTCTTTCATAAAACCTAGGTAAACCCGGGCACATGAGTGTCGCACTTTTGCTGTTAGGGGCCGTCCTTGATAGTGTTTTGAGGAATTTTATGTTCACGTTCAATTTTGAGTGTCAGACATTATTTAAATGGGGAAAATGATTTTTATCACCCCCAGTGTTTTTCCCTTGTTCGTATGAAATTGTTTCTCAAATCTGATAAAAAAGAAATGGAGTTAGAATTTTAAGATGTTTTATAAATTTTACAGAAAATTGTTTGTATAATGTATTTGATCTTCCTTACGATGATACCCGTAAAAACAGCACACTGAAGTCTTCTACTACAAACCCACAAGTGTTTTAAAGAGAAAGATTACTTTTTTTTGACATCTTTTTATTAATCCATCAAATTTTATGAAAGCCAAAAAAAACACAGAACAAAGTTCAGGTTTAAAACCAATGGGAAAACTTCCCTTTATTCCACAGGTTAACGTTTCAAATTAAGGAATTCAAAAATTTTAGAACTGGAATAATTTGGTTTTAAATTTCCCAAACCACAGTACGCCAACCCCCAAACATTTCCTAAAATTTGGGTCTAACGAAAATTTTCACCCCAAAAGTAAAAAGATGAAATTTCCTTTGATTTGATGTCGAAAGAAAAAATTTACACCAAGATGAAAGAAAAACAACGATTAAAACAAATTTGAAAAATAAAAAAAGCATGATTAAATTAGGGGAAAAAAACAACAGAAGGAGGTATGGAATTGAAAAAATTTCTTAAAAATATTTTGCTGGGAAAAATGATTCATCGATTTGTTATTTGGGATTTCGGCCCAAAATTGGGCGTTTTTTGAAACTTTGATTTTGTCCCTTTAAAAAGTTTAAAGTTATTTTAAAAGGACGCCAGGTTTAGCAGGGAAGGGGCCCAAAAGTCTTGGGTTACATAACAAAATCGATAAACAAAAACATTTATACAGGAAAATTTTTAAGTTGACAGAGAACGATAATTTTTTGATCAATTTCCCTCCAAAATTATGCCCCATACAGACCATCCATTACCTTTCTCTACTTCCCTAAATTTAAAAAGTTTTTTATTTGCCCTGGACCTGACCTCCATTTTTATTTGCTGTTTTGACGTGGTTTTCCTTTATTTGAAGAAATTTTAAATTTAAATATTCGAAGCAAGGTAAAAAAAATTTCCCTTCACACTTTCCGGGATTTTAAATTTTTAAAGGGGAATTTTTTCATTTGTAGATTTTGATAAAACTTAAAAAAATATCGACTATAAAATTTGGAGTGAGCATTTTTTCCCGGGATAAAAAATGTTGCATCATAATACAATTTGATGATAATAATGAACCTGTAAAAGATCGTGCAACAATTTTCATCATAGATGTTCAATTTTCTACTACACCAAAAAGGGTTTTAAAAAAATTAAATTTTAACGTTTTTTAATGATAAAGCAGCAGAAATGTATTAATGACCCTAAGAGCAGCTAGATTAAGCCACTGCTTTTAAATTACCAATGGAACTACAGGAGGAGCAAATCTTTTGATATAATTTTATTCATATAACTGAAGCGTACTATTTATGATACTACTGAAAAAACAGTGAACCTCAAACACCTGCAGTAATTACTAACAAATTTTGCAGGGGAATTCCGAGCTGTAGACAAATTTACTATTGATAAACAAGGTGCATTTTTGGCTATTAAAATTCACCAGTTTGCTTAAAGTTTTTTTAATAGAATTTTATTAAAACCAAAAAGGAATATCATTAATGTTAGAAATAAAAATGTTTCTTTGTTGTGTCCCAAACAATTAGTATTTTTAGGATATGGTTTTTATATTACGATTATTATTAGTCTGCATACTGTCCTTGATGCTTTTGTTTTTCGGAATTTGAGCTGAAATACCCGCAAACCGCAGCTGGAAACACAACTATGAGCCCTTCGGGGGGGGAGAAACACTTTTTTTAAAAAGCGGGACGATGAGACGTTTCCAAGTGATGGGCAACACTCATCTGTGTGGGGGGATGTATGTGTGTGTTTTTATTTTGTATTTTTTTCTAGCCTTTATCCCAAAATTAGGTAAGGCCAAAATCATCAAAAAAATACAAAAAGATGAAAATGAGGGAATTTACCCAGCAAGATACATGAAGTACAAAGTTTTTAAACAAGGGATACATGAAATGCACAAAAAATTCTTTTTGAGAAACAATTTTTCTTAATTCAGAGGAGGTTAAAGATGCAAAACCACAACTAAAAAAATTTGATTATTATGGATGAATTCCAAAAATTTACCAGCATTAGTTCGTGATCTAAACCCTTAATGACTGGATTTTAACCCCTTTTTTTTTTCAATTTTTTATTTTCTTTTGGGGTTTTTTTCAAAATTTTCACCCATATTACAGCAGGGTTTTTCATTATAAATGAATGAGTCTTATAACTTATTTACTGAAAGATGGCACCCAGAACTTACTAAAGTCCCCGGACATTATAAAATTAAGCTTAATATTTTCAAATTGAAGAAGAAAGCCTATAGTGACAAAGTGAAGAAAGTTGCTGAACAAAGTTAATTTTTAAAACTGTTTTGTTTGGGCTCCCAAAAGGGGAATTTTTTTAAAAAAAGCGGTTTTGAGATTACTTGAAAATTTAAATAATGTATCATTTTTCTTGGGGAGGGTCACCAGTGAGAAAAAGTAAGAACCCCCCCATATTATAATACTGAATGTATGTTTTCGCCAATAGTATGGATAAAACAAAATATAAATCAAGGAGGAGAACCATACACTGAATAGAGTGACAAACAAGAATTTCTAAAATTTTTAAAAAAAAATCCTAATGTTTGTTCAACTTTTCTTTATATTCAAAAAAAAAGATGAACATACTGGCAAATGAAAAACATTGTTTGAAAATTTCTGGGGTTGACCACACAAGGGGCGGGAAGTGCAAAAATTTTTTAGGAATATTGACCACATTAAGAAAGGAATAAAAATAATTGTTGTAAAGATTAAAATTACCCCCCGGGGAGGGAAATAAAAAAATTAAAAAATATTAAATTTTTTGACCAGAGAAATATTAAATGCTAAAAAAAACTTTGTTACATTTTTCCACTCTAAACATAAACATTTATAACTTCAAAAAGCCTTATCAGATCGGTTTAACTTTTTTAAACGGTCAACTATTATTAGGTGAAGAGTAAAATATTTTAAAAATGCAGGTTCCTCATAATAAAACAAAAAAAATGCGAGAAATTTCAGATTTCTCTTAGATTCATTCCTTTTAAAATTCTATTCATTCCTGTAAAGTAAAAATTGTTTTATAGAAAGTCCAACATGATAAAAAACCAAATTTTCCAATGAACATCAACACGAAAGTTTTTAAATATCAGAGACGATATTATGAGGATAAACCTGAATACAACGAGTCAAAATCTATTTTATAAATTTTTAGGTTTGCTCCAAACAATTATTGAAACGAAATCAAAATAATCATTGAATGAAAAAGGGAAATTTAAAAAATTTGTAACACAAACCTTTCTTTCTGGAAAAAAAAACCTGAAAAATTTTAAACGATTATAGGGATTTTCCAGTTATCAAAGAGATTCTATTGATTTAAAAACCATAAAATAAAAAATGTCAAAAAGAATTTATACTTTTTCCCCCACGTAAGACGCATCGATTTTAAGAGAGAGGAACACTGGGAAATGTATCAAAATGTTTAAAACAATCAAAATTTACACTGTTTTACAGACATCATTGCCAAATGAATCTAAACATTTAATACCTCTTCCGCACCTTTTTCAACGACTGAAACATTCGACGGTTTAGATTTTGCCCAGACTAATCCAGATGTTTTAATGGGCAAACTTATCCCGGCATCTGACACAATTGTTTCCGAGAATTTGTGTTTCTACTGGGGTCAGGATAAAACCCGATGATAAGAGGAGGAGATCCCAAGGGAAACCCAAGAAGAGCAATGGTTCCACGTATTTTTCAGGATAAAATTGCAATATTTACCAACAGACTGACACCCTGCTAACACTCACAACTCAACATAATACCACCAGTAGAAAGACAAAATTTTACTGGTTGATATCACCTACCAAACGACTAAAATTTTTATTTATATACTGCGCAACTAATAAAATAATATCAATAACTTTGAGTTTCCTTTTTTTTCCCTGGCTTCCTGAAGTAAGTGGGAAAGTTTTTAAGCCACAGTTCCTGCATTCAGAGATCATAGAAGAATTTGGAAAATATGTCATTCCCAATGAAGGCCCACACAGAAACAGACAGACAAACACAAGCCCCACACACAGAGGGGGGTGATTGTATACATGGACTGAAGGTTCAACACAGCCTTGGGAAAAAAATAGTAAAACTAGAGGTTTAGGTACAAAAACAGGAAGGGATGCAATGGGTCAGAAACCCCCAGGAGGCAACATGATTATTGTCACGGGGATGAACGGGGCCCGGGCAGGGAATCCACAGGGTCATCCAGGACCACATATTTTTTTATATGAATTACATGACGGAAGGGGGTAGGGGAAAGGGCCCCCGTTGAGATGTGAATTTTTGAGAGAATTAAACGGGTGAGGACAGGCAATACAAGAGACTTTGACGAAAAGTTTTGGGTTTAGCAACTGACCCCGAATTTAACCCCACCAAATGCAAAGGGAAAAAGATCGGCAAGGTTTGGGAGGTGGCCAAAGACTGCAAACTTAATCGAGGTAAAGGACCTTGGGGGTGAGTATAATACCGAGCACATCTGAGGAGC
>NC_091332.1:20154366-20262801 GCF_038502225.1 Cherax quadricarinatus
GAGGTCAGTCAGAGCAGAACAGAACAGCAAGGGCAAGCACACACACAACTATTCTCAGAACCATACAACCTATCACACCATCCCAACACACACTACAGTCCATACCCACAGCCTCCACCCAACACCGAGCTATAGAATCCCACAGTATGCCACCAGGTCTCCCACCCTCACAGGCCCCCCAAACCACAGTGTTGGAAAGGAAACTGAAGGTATGGTACACAAACGCTGATGGAATAACAAATAAGTGGGAGGAGTGGCATGAAAGAGTCAAAGAAGCATCACCGGACATCATAGCTCTCACAGAAACCAAGCTT
Source organism: Cherax quadricarinatus (assembly GCF_038502225.1). Lineage (NCBI taxonomy): Eukaryota > Metazoa > Arthropoda > Malacostraca > Decapoda > Parastacidae > Cherax > Cherax quadricarinatus. The sequence continues at coordinate 20,154,681 of NC_091332.1, forward strand.
ACAGGTATGATAACAGATGCCATCTTTCCAACGGGATACCAAATCCTGAGGAAAGACAGAGGGAACAGGGGGGGGTGGAGGAGTGGCATTGCTGATCAAAAATCGCTGGAATTTTGATGAGCTGGAGAGAGGAGACAGCGGAGAAGAAAGTGATTACATAGCGGGAACGCTTCACTCTGGAGGTCCCAAGGTGGTAATAGCAGTGATGTATAACCCACCGCAGAACAGCAGGAGGCCAAGGCAAGAGTACGACGAGAGCAATAGAGCGATGGTTGACACACTGGCTAGAGTGGCCAGAAGAGCTCATGCATGCAGGGCAAAGCTCCTGATCATGGGTGACTTTAACCACAAGGAGATCGATTGGGAGAACTTGGACCCACATGGGGGCCAAGATACATGGAGGGCTAAGATGATGGAGGTGGTACTGGAAAACTTCATGTGCCAACACGTAAGGGACACTACAAGAGAGAGAGGAGAGGATGAACCAGCAAGGCTGGACTTAGTATTCACCTTGAGTAGTGCAGATATCGAGGACATCACATATGAAAGACCCCTTGGGGCCAGTGACCATGTGGTTTTAAGCTTCGAATACACAGTAGAGCTACAAGTGGAGGGAGAAGCAGGAAGGCCAGGACGAATGAAGCCAAACTACAAGAAAGGGGACTACATAGGAATGAGGAACTTCCTGAACGGGGTTCAGTGGGACAGAGAACTGGCAGGGAAGCCAGTTAATGAGATGATGGAATATGTAGCAACAAAATGCAAGGAGGCTGAGGAGAGGTTTGTACCCAAGGGTAACAGGAATAATGAAAAAGCTAGGATGAGCCCATGGTTTACCCAAAGGTGCAGGGAGGCAAAAACCAAGTGTGCTAGGGAATGGAAGAAATATAGAAGGCAAAGGACCCAGGAGAATAAGGAGAGCAGTCGTAGAGCCAGAAACGAATATGCACAGATAAGAAGGGAGGCCCAAAGACAATATGAAAATGACATAGCAGCGAAAGCCAAATCTGACCCGAAACTGTTGTACAGCCACATCAGGAGGAAAACAACAGTCAAGGACCAGGTAATCAGGCTAAGGAAGGAAGGAGGAGAGACAACAAGAAATGACCGTGAAGTATGTGAGGAACTCAACAAGAGATTCAAAGAAGTGTTCACAGAGGAGACAGAAGGGGCTCCAGAAAGACGGAGAGGTGGGGCACACCACCATGTGCTGGACACAGTGCACACAACCGAGGAAGAAGTGAAGAGGCTTCTGAGTGAGCTAGATACCTCAAAGGCAATGGGGCCAGATAACATCTCCCCATGGGTATTGAGAGAGGGAGCAGAGGCGCTATGTGTACCCCTAACAACAATATTCAATACATCTATCGAAACAGGGAGATTGCCTGAGGCATGGAAGACAGCAAATGTAGTCCCAATCTTTAAAAAAGGAGACAGACATGAAGCATTAAACTACAGACCAGTGTCACTGACATGTATAGTATGCAAAATCATGGAGAAGATTATCAGGAGAAGAGTGGTGGAACACCTAGAAAGGAATGATCTCATCAACAGCAGCCAACATGGTTTCAGGGACGGGAAATCCTGTGTCACAAACCTACTGGAGTTCTATGACATGGTGACAGCAGTAAGACAAGAGAGAGAGGGGTGGGTGGATTGCATTTTCTTGGACTGCAAGAAGGCGTTTGACACAGTTCCACACAAGAGATTAGTGCAAAAACTGGAGGACCAAGCAGGGATAACAGGGAAGGCACTACAATGGATCAGGGAATACTTGACAGGAAGACAGCAGCGAGTCATGGTACGTGGCGAGGTGTCAGAGTGGGCACCTGTGACCAGCGGGGTCCCACAGGGGTCAGTCCTAGGACCAGTGCTGTTTCTGGTATTTGTGAACGACATGACGGAAGGAATAGACTCTGAGGTGTCCCTGTTTGCAGATGACGTGAAGTTGATGAGAAGAATTCACTCGATCGAAGACCAGGCAGAACTACAAAGGGATCTGGACAGGCTGCAGACCTGGTCCAGCAATTGGCTCCTGGAGTTCAATCCCACCAAGTGCAAAGTCATGAAGATTGGGGAAGGGCAAAGAAGACCGCAGACGGAGTACAGTCTAGGGGGCCAGAGACTACAAACCTCACTCAAGGAAAAAGATCTTGGGATGAGTATAACACCAGGCACATCTCCTGAAGCGCACATCAACCAAATAACTGCTGCAGCATATGGGCGCCTAGCAAACCTCAGAACAGCATTCCGACATCTTAATAAGGAATCATTCAGGACCCTGTACACCGTGTACGTTAGGCCCATATTGGAGTATGCGGCACCAGTTTGGAACCCACACCTAGCCAAGCACGTAAAGAAACTAGAGAAAGTGCAAAGGTTTGCAACAAGACTAGTCCCAGAGCTAAGAGGTATGTCCTACGAGGAGAGGTTAAGGGAAATCAACCTGACGACACTGGAGGACAGGAGAGATAGGGGGGACATGATAACGACATACAAAATACTGAGAGGAATTGACAAGGTGGACAAAGACAGGATGTTCCAGAGATTGGACACAGTAACAAGGGGACACAGTTGGAAGCTGAAGACACAGATGAATCACAGGGATGTTAGGAAGTATTTCTTCAGCCACAGAGTAGTCAGTAAGTGGAATAGTTTGGGAAGTGATGTAGTGGAGGCAGGATCCATACATAGCTTTAAGCAGAGGTATGATAAAGCTCACGGCTCAGGGAGAGTGACCTAGTAGCGATCAGTGAAGAGGCGGGGCCAGGAGCTCGGACTCAACCCCCGCAACCTCAACTAGGTGAGTACACACACAAGCAAACAAACACACCCACACAAATACACACAAACACACACACAAACACACACACACACACAAACAAACACACACAAACACAAACACACACACAAACAAACACACACAAACACAAACACACACACACAAACAAACAAATACACACACACACACAAACAAACAAACACACACACACAAATACAAACGCACACACAAACAAACAAACAAACAAACACACGCACACACACATACAGGAGAAAGCACGATTAAGGGACATGCCGGCATACAGGAAGGTGTATCTCGACCTCGACAGAACACAAGAAGAAAGGCAGAAGCAGAGAGAGATGGTACAAAGGCGAAAGGAGGAAAGAGAGGGGATGGAGAAGACAGACAGGAGATCCCAGACCCAGGAAGATCAAATACAGCCTCCCTCACAACTTCCTATAGAAGCCTCCCAACCAGGTCAACCCCAGTGCAACCAAACACTCTAAATCAAAACACCCATGCCACATCCAATGCCCCCACCCACTACATTACAAACTCCACCCCCACAGCAACAACCCATAGTTCCTTACCAGGTCTCCCACTTCCCCAACCCCAATATACCTCCCAGACCACAGTCTTAGAAAAGAAGTTGAAGGTGTGGTATACAAATGCAGATGGAATAACAAACAAGTATGTGGAGTGGCACGAAAGAATCAAAGAGACATCCGCAGACATAATATCACTCACAGAAACAAAACTCAACAGAATAATAAGAGATTCAATCTTTCCATCCGGATACCAAATCCTCAGGAAAGACAGAGGGAGGAGAGGGGGAGGAGGAGTTGCACTATTCATTAAAAACCAGTGGGATTTTGAGAAAATGGAAGGAATGGATGGCATGGGCGAAAGGGACTACTTAGTAGGAACAATCCAGTCTGAGGGACATAAGGTGATAATTGCAGTAATGTACAACCCACCACAGAACTGCAGGAGGCCAAGAGAAGAATACGATGAGAGCAACAGAGCAATGATCGGCACACTAGCCGAGGTGGCCAGGAGAGCACACATGGGGGGAGCAAAGTTACTAGTTATGGGTGATTTCAATCACAAGGAGATTGACTGGGAAAACCTGGAAGCCCCATGGGGGTCCCGAAACATGGAGAGCCAAGATGATGGATGTGATACTGGAAAACCTCATGCATCAACATGTTAGAGACACTACCAGAGAGAGAGGAGAGGATGAACCAGCAATGCTGGACCTTGTATTCACCATGAGTAGTTCGGACATCGAGGGTATCATGTATGAAAGGCCCCTGGGAGCTAGTGATCATGTGGTTCTGTGCTTCGACTACATAGTTGAGCTCCAAGTGGAGAGAGTAGCAGGAATAGGCTGGGAAAAACCAAACTACAAAAGGGCGAACTACTCAGGCATGAGGAACTTCCTTCAAGACATTCAGTGGGAGAGGGAACTGACAGGAAAACCAGTACAAGAAATGATGGACTATGTAGCAACAAAATGCAAGGAGGCAGAGGAGAGGTTTGTTCCTAAGGGAAACAGAAATAATGGGAAGAACATAACGAGTCCTTGGTTCACCCAAAGGTGTAGGGAGGCAAAAACTAGGTGTACTAGAGAATGGAAAAGGTAGAGAAGACAGAGAACTCAGGAAAATAAAGAAATCAGCCGAAGAGCCAGAAACGAATATGCACAGATAAGAAGGGAGGCTCAGAGACAATATGAAAATGACATAGCATCAAAAGTAAAGACTGACCCGAAGCTGTTGTACAGCCACATCAGGAGGAAAACAACAGTCTAGGACCAGGTAATCAGACTGAGGAAGGGTGATGGGGAATTCACAAGAAACGACCAAGAGGTATGTCAGGAGCTCAACAGAAGATTTAAAGAGGTATTTACAGTGGAAAGCAGTAGGACTCCAGGAAATCAGAACAGGGGGGCATACCAGCAAGTGCTGGATGAGGTACATATAACCAAGGAGGAGGTGAAGAAGCTGCTATGCGAACTTGACACCTCAAAGGCGGTGGGACCAGCCAACATCTCTCCATGGGTCCTTAAAGAGGGAGCAGAGATTTTGTGTGAGCCATTAACAAAGATCTTCAACACATCATTTGAAACTGGGCAACTCCCTGAGGTATGGAAAATGGCAAATGTAGTCCCAATTTTTAAAAAGGGAGACAGACATGAGGCACTAAACTACAGACCTGTATCACTAACGTGTATAGTATGCTAGGTCATGGAGAAGATCATCAGGAGGAGAGTGGTGGGGCACCTGGAAAAAAACAAGTGTATAATTGACAACCAGCACGGTTTTAGGGAAGGAAAATCCTGTGTCACAAACCTACTAGAGTTTTATGACAAGGTGACAGAAGTAAGACAAGAGAGAGAGAGGGGTTGATCGACTGCACATTTTTGGACTGCAAGAAGGCCTTCGACACAGTTCCTCACAAGAGGTTACTGCAAAATCTAGAGGATCAGGCACACATAACAGGAAAAGCACTGCAATGGATCAGAGAATACCTGACAGGGAGGCAACAACGAGTCATGGTACGCGACGAGGTGTCAGAGTGGGCGCCTGTGACAAGCGGGGTTCCACAGGGGTCAGTCCTAGGACCTGTGCTGTTCTTGGTATATGTGAACGACATAACGGAAGGGATAGACTCAGAAGTGTCCTTGTTTGCGGATGATGCGAAGCTAATGAGAAGAATCAAATCGGATGAGGATCAGGCAGGACTACAAAGAGACCTGGACAGGCTACTAGCCTGGTCCAGCAACTGGCTCCTTGAATTTAACCCTGCCAAATGCAAAGTCATGAAGATTGGGGAAGGGCAAAGAAGACCGCAGACACAATATAGTTTAGCAGGAGTTCCTGTTTAATTTGAGCATAAAGCATACCACAGTAGTTTCTGTTTAGACTGTGCATGAAGTTAGACTGCAGTAGTTCCTGTGTAGCCTGAGCATGAAGACATACAGCAGTAGTTACTTTTAAGCCTGAGCAAGAAGCATACTGCAGTAGTTCCTGTTTAGTCTGAGCAAGAAGACATACTGCGAAGAGGCGGGGCCAGGAGCTATGAATCGACCCCTTCAACCACAAATAGGTGAGTACAAATAGGTGAGTACACACACACACACACACACACACACACACACACGCAGGACATATTTGAGCTAATATTTTTTTAGAGAATGGGGTGGGGGGTATTCAATGATGAGAAATCTTGTATGTGGAACCAAGGGTAAAAGAACTGACAGCACAACAGAAGGTGTTCCTAGACCGAGAAAGAATGTCAGCAGCTGAGAGAGAGCAGACACAGAGATGAAAGGGACAAAAAGAGAGTAGTAAACAGAGTCGAAGGGAGCAGAGTGTGCAAACACCCACTGAGCCACCCTCAGAACCCTGCAACCAAACATTCACCCCACACTCACAACTCCCAAACCACGAAACGCAGTAGAATCTCGTAGCACCCTGGCAGGACTTCTACCCCTCCTTCCCCAAACACCCCCCCCCCACCCCGAATACGGTGTTGCAAAGGAAACTGAAGGTATAGTACACTAATGCTGATGGTATAACGAGTAATTAGGAGGAGTGGCATGATAAAATCACGGCGTCACGAGATATCATAGCCCTCACAGAAACCAAGATCTCGGAAGTGATAAATCCCATAACTTTAACTGAATATCAGAGTCTGAGGAAAGACAGAGAAAAGGGGGGCAGAGAATAAGTTGTACTACTCATGAAAAACCAATTGAATTTTGAAGAGTTGGAGCGAGGGTTCAGAGAAGAAGCAAGTGACCACATAATAGAAACAATCACCAAGGTGGTGATTGCGGTGACAAAAAACCCGTCACAAAATAGCAGGAGGCAAGACAAGAATATGTTGAGAGTAAGAGAGAGATGGATGGCACACTGTCTGAAGCGGCCAGAAGAACTCATGTGGGCAGGGCAAAGTAACTGGTTATGGGTGACCTCAATCACAAAGAAATCGACTGGGAAAACCTGGAGTCACATGCTGTTCCAGAAACGTGGAGTGCTAAGATGTTGGAGTTGGTACTAAAGAGAGAGGAGAGGATAAACCAGCAAGACTAGACCTAGAATTCACCTTGAGCACTGCAGATACCGAGGACATCACATATGAAAGGCTCCTCAAACCTAAATATCACGTGGATCTAAGCTTCGAATACACAGAGTTACAAGTAGTGAGGGAGGTAGAAAGGGCAGGACGAATGAAGCCAAACTACAAGAGACAGGATTGCACAGGCATGAGGAATTTCCTTAATGAGGGTCCAGTGGGACAGAGAATTGGCAGGAAAAATGGCAAATGAGATGATGGAATGTATGACAACAATATGCAAGGAAGCAGAGGATAGGTTTGTACCTAAGGGCAACAAACAAAACGAGAAGGCCAGGACAAATCTATGGCTCACCAAAGGTGTGGAGAGGTTAAAACCTAGGGCACTAGGGAATGAAAGAAGTATAGAAGGCAAAAGACCGAGGAGAACAAGGAGAATAGTAAAAGAGCAAGAAATGAATATGCACAGGTAAGGAGGGAGCCCTGAATAAAGCCAAGTCTGACCCGAAGCTGTAGTACAGATATATCAGGAAGAAAATAACAGTCAAAGGCCAAGTAATCATGCAGAGGAAGGAAGAAGGGGAGATCACAAGAAACGATTGAGAAGTATACAAAGAGCTCAACATGAGATTCAAAGAAGTTTCAACAGTTGAGATAGAAAGGACTCCGGAAAGACAAAGAGGTGGGATAAACCGACTAGTGATGGACACGATACATATAACCGAGGAGGAGGTGAAGGGGCTGCTAAGCACACTAGATATCTCAAAGGCGATGGAGTGGAGCAACATCTCTCCATTGGTCCTGAGAGAGGGAGCAGAGGGACTCTGTATATCACTAACAACAATCTTCAACACATTTATCGAAACAGGGCGACAACCTGAGGATACAAGACAGCAAAAGTAGTCGCAATTTTTAAAAAAGGAGATTGACACTCAGTATTAAACTACAGACCAGTGTCAATGACACGTAATGTATGCAAACTCATGGAGAAGATTATCAGGAGAAGAGAAGTGAACCACATAGCAAAGAATGTGCTTATAAACGACAAGCAGCATGGATACAGCAACAGGAAGTTCTGTGACACAAACCTACTAGAGGTCCAAGACAAGGTGACAGCAGAAGACAAGAGAGACAGGGGTGGGTAGACAGCATTTGCTTTAACTGTAAAAAGGATTTTGACACAGTTCCACACAAGAGATTAGTGCAAAAGCAGTCATCGTCTCTTGTACTCCCCAGTAGTCATCGTCTCTTGTACTCCCCAGCAGTCATCGTCTCTTGTACTCCCAAGCAGTCATCGACTCTTTTACTCCCCAGTAGTCATCGTCTCTTGTACTCCCCAGTAGTCATCGTCTCTTGTACTCCCCAGTAGTCATCGTCTCTTGTACTCCCCAGCAGTCATCGTCTCTTGTACTCCCCAGTAGTCATCGTCTCTTGTACTCCCCAGTAGTCATCGTCTCTTGTACTCCCCAGCAGTCATCGTCTCTTGTACTCACCAGTAGTCATCGTCTCTTGTACTCCCCAGCAGTCATCGTCTCTTGTACTCCCCAGTAGTCATCGTCTCTTGTACTCCCAAGCAGTCATCGTCTCTTGTACTCCCCAGCAGTCATCGTCTCTTGTACTCCCCAGCAGTCATCGTCTCTTGAACTCCCCAGCAGTCATAGTCTCTTGTACTCCCAACCAGTCTTCGTCTCTTGTACTCCCCAGTAGTCATCGTCTCTTGTACTCCCCAGTAGTCATCGTCTCTTGTACTCCCCAGTAGTCATCGTCTCTTGTACTCCCCAGCAGTCATCGTCTCTTGTACTCCCCAGTAGTCATCGTCTCTTGTACTCCCCAGTAGTCATCGTCTCTTGTACTCCCCAGTAGTCATCGTCTCTTGTACTCCCCAGTAGTCATCGTCTCTTGTACTCCCCAGTAGTCATCGTCTCTTGTACTCCCCAGCAGTCATCGTCTCTTGTACTCCCCAGTAGTCATCGTCTCTTGTACTCCCCAGTAGTCATCGTCTCTTGTACTCCCCAGCAGTCATCGTCTCTTGTACTCCCCAGCAGTCATCGTCTCTTGTACTCCCAAGCAGTCATCGTCTCTTGTACTCCCCAGTAGTCATCGTCTCTTGTACTCCCCAGTAGTCATCGTCTCTTGTACTCCCCAGTAGTCATCGTCTCTTGTACTCCCCAGCAGTCATCGTCTCTTGTACTCCCCAGTAGTCATCGTCTCTGGTACTCCCCAGTAGTCATCGTCTCTCGTTCTCCCCCGCAGTCATCGTCTCTTGTACTCCCCAGTAGTCATCGTCTCTTGTACTCCCCAGCAGTCATCGTCTCTTGTACTCCCAAGCAGTCATCGTCTCTTGTACTCCCCAGTAGTCATCGTCTCTTGTACTCCCCAGTAGTCATCGTCTCTTGTACTCCCCAGCAGTCATCGTCTCTTGTATTCCCCAGTAGTCATCGTCTCTTGTACTCCCCAGCAGTCATCGTCTCTTGTACTCCCCAGCAGTCATCGTCTCTTGTACTCCCCAGCAGTCATCGTCTCTTGTACTCCCCAGCAGTCATCGTCTCTTGTACACCCCAGCAGTCATCGTCTCTTGTACTCCCCAGCAGTCATCGTCTCTTGTACTCCTCAGCAGTCATCGTCTCTTGTACTCGCCAGTAGTCATCGTCTCTTGTACTCCCCAGTAGTCATCGTCTCTTGTACTCCCCAGTAGTCATCGTCTCTTGTACTCCCCAGCAGTCATCGTCTCTTGTACTCCCCAGTAGTCATCGTCTCTTGTACTCCCCAGTAGTCATCGTCTCTTGTACTCCCCAGTCATCGTCTCTTGTACTCCCCAGTCATCGTCTCTTGTACTCCCCAGCAGTCATCGTCTCTTGTACTCCCCAGGCGTCATCGTCTCTTGTACTCCCCAGGAGTCATCGTCTCTTGTACTCCCCAGCAGTCATCGTCTCTTGTACTCCCCAGCAGTCATCGTCTCTTGTACTCCCCAGCAGTCATCGTCTCTTGTACTCCCCAGCAGTCATCGTCTCTTGTACTCCCCAGCAGTCATCGTCTCTTGTACTCCCCAGTAGTCATCGTCTCTTGTACTCATCGTCTCTTGTACTCCCAGTAGCAGTCATCGTCTCTTGTACTCCCCAGCAGTCATCGTCTCTTGTACTCCCCAGCAGTCATCGTCTCTTGTAGTCATCGTCTCTTGTACTCCCCAGCAGTCATCGTCTCTTGTACTCCCCAGTAGTCATCGTCTCTTGTACTCCCCAGTAGTCATCGTCTCTTGTACTCCCCAGCAGTCATCGTCTCTTGTACTCCCCAGCAGTCATCGTCTCTTGTACTCCCCAGCAGTCATCGTCTCTTGTACTCCCCAGTCATCTCATCTTGTACTCCCCAGCAGTCATCGTCTCTTGTACTCCCCAGCAGTCATCGTCTCTTGTACTCCCCAGCAGTCATCGTCTCTTGTACTCCCCAGTAGTCATCGTCTCTTGTACTCCCCAGCAGTCATCGTCTCTTGTACTCCCCAGCAGTCATCGTCTCTTGTACTCCCCAGTAGTCATCGTCTCTTGTACTCCCCAGCAGTCATCGTCTCTTGTACTCCCCAGCAGTCATCGTCTCTTGTACTCCTCAGCAGTCATCGTCTCTTGTACTCCCCAGCAGTCATCGTCTCTTGTATTCCCCAGCAGTCATCGTCTCTTGTACTCCCCAGCAGTCATCGTCTCTTGTACTCCCCAGCAGTCATCGTCTCTTGTACTCCCCAGCAGTCATCGTCTCTTGTACTCCCCAGCAGTCATCGTCTCTTGTACTCCCCAGCAGTCATCGTCTCTTGTACTCCCCAGCAGTCATCGTCTCTTGTACTCCCCAGCAGTCATCGTCTCTTGTACTCGTCTCTTGTACTCCCCAGCAGTCATCGTCTCTTGTACTCCCCAGCAGTCATCGTCTCTTGTACTCCCCAGCAGTCATCGTCTCTTGTACTCCCCAGCAGTCATCGTCTCTTGTACTCCCCAGCAGTCATCGTCTCTTGTACTCCCCAGCAGTCATCGTCTCTTGTACTCCCCAGCAGTCATCGTCTCTTGTACTCCCCAGCAGTCATCGTCTCTTGTACTCCCCAGCAGTCATCGTCTCTTGTACTCCCCAGCAGTCATCGTCTCTTGTACTCCCCAGCAGTCATCGTCTCTTGTACTCCCCAGCAGTCATCGTCTCTTTTACTCCCCAGCAGTCATCGTCTCTTGTACTCCCCAGCCCGTCTCTTGTACTCCCCAGCAGTCATCGTCTCTTGTACTCCCCAGCAGTCATCGTCTCTTGTACTCCCCAGTAGTCATCGTCTCTTGTACTCCCCAGCAGTCATCGTCTCTTGTACTCCCCAGCAGTCATCGTCTCTTGTACTCCCCAGCAGTCATCGTCTCTTGTACTCCCCAGTAGTCATCGTCTCTTGTACTCCCCAGCAGTCATCGTCTCTTGTTCTCCCCAGCAGTCATCGTCTCTTGTACTCCCCAGCAGTCATCGTCTCTTGTATTCCCCAGCAGTCATCGTCTCTTGTACTCCCCAGCAGTCATCGTCTCTTGTATTCCCCAGCAGTCATCGTCTCTTGTACTCCCCAGCAGTCATCGTCTCTTGTACTCCCCAGCAGTCATCGTCTCTTGTACTCCCCAGCAGTCATCGTCTCTTGTACTCCCCAGCAGTCATCGTCTCTTGTACTCCCCAGCAGTCATCGTCTCTTGTACTCCCCAGCAGTCATCGTCTCTTGTACTCCCCAGCAGTCATCGTCTCTTGTACTCCCCAGCAGTCATCGTCTCTTGTACTCCCCAGCAGTCATCGTCTCTTGTACTCCCCAGCAGTCATCGTCTCTTGTACTCCCCAGTAGTCATCGTCTCTTGTACTCCCCAGCAGTCATCGTCTCTTGTACTCCCCAGCAGTCATCGTCTCTTGTACTCCCCAGCAGTCATCGTCTCTTGTACTCCCCAGCAGTCATCGTCTCTTGTACTCCCCAGCAGTCATCGTCTCTTGTACTCCCCAGCAGTCATCGTCTCTTGTACTCCCCAGCAGTCATCGTCTCTTGTACTCCCCAGTAGTCATCGTCTCTTGTACTCCCCAGCAGTCATCGTCTCTTGTACTCCCCAGCAGTCATCGTCTCTTGTACTCCCCAGCAGTCATCGTCTCTTGTACTCCCCAGCAGTCATCGTCTCTTGTACTCCCCAGCAGTCATCGTCTCTTGTACTCCCCAGCAGTCATCGTCTCTTGTACTCCCCAGTAGTCAGTCATCGTCTCTTGTACTCCCCCGCAGTCATCGTCTCTTGTACTCCCCAGCAGTCATCTTCTCTTGTACTCCCCAGCAGTCATCGTCTCTTGTACTCCCCAGCAGTCATCGTCTCTTGTACTCCCCAGCAGTCATCGTCTCTTGTACTCCCCAGCAGTCATCGTCTCTTGTACTCCCCAGGAGTCATCGTCTCTTGTACTCCCCAGCAGTCATCGTCTCTTGTACTCCCCAGCAGTCATCGTCTCTTGTACTCCCCAGCAGTCATCGTCTCTTGTACTCCCCAGCAGTCATCGTCTCTTGTACTCCCCAGCAGTCATCGTCTCTTGTACTCCCCAGTAGTCATCGTCTCTTGTACTCCCCAGCAGTCATCGTCTCTTGTACTCCCCAGCAGTCATCGTCTCTTGTACTCCCCAGCAGTCATCGTCTCTTGTACTCCCCAGCAGTCATCGTCTCTTGTACTCCCCAGTAGTCATCGTCTCTTGTACTCCCCAGCAGTCATCGTCTCTTGTACTCCCCAGCAGTCATCGTCTCTTGTACTCCCCAGCAGTCATCGTCTCTTGTACTCCCCAGCAGTCATCGTCTCTTGTACTCCCCAGCAGTCATCGTCTCTTGTACTCCCCAGCAGTCATCGTCTCTTGTACTCCCCAGCAGTCATCGTCATCGTCTCTTGTACTCCCCAGCAGTCATCGTCTCTTGTACTCCCAGTCAGTGATCGTCTCTTGTACTCCCAAGCAGTCATCGTCTCTTGTACTCCCCAGCAGTCATCGTCTCTTGTACTCCCCAGCAGTCATCGTCTCTTGTACTCCCCAGCAGTCATCGTCTCTTGTACTCCCCAGCAGTCATCGTCTCTTGTACTCCCCAGCAGTCATCGTCTCTTGTACTCCCCAGTCATCGTCTATTGTACTCCCCAGCAGTCATCGTCTCTTGTACTCCCCAGCAGTCATCGTCTCTTGTACTCCCCAGCAGTCATCGTCTCTTGTACTCCCCAGCAGTCATCGTCTCTTGTACTCCCCAGCAGTCATCGTCTCTTGTACTCCCCAGTCATCGTCTCTTGTACTCCCCAGCAGTCATCGTCTCTTGTACTCCCCAGCAGTCATCGTCTCTTGTACTCCCCAGGAGTCATCGACTCTTGTACTCCCCAGCAGTCATCTTCTGTTGTACGCCCCAGCAGTCATCGTCTCTTGTACTCCCTAGTAGTCATCGTCTCTTGTACTCCCCAGCAGTCATCGTCTCTTGTACTCCCCAGCAGTCATCGTCTCTTGTACTCCCCAGCAGTCATCGTCTCTTGTACTCCCCAGCAGTCATCGTCTCTTGTACTCCCCAGTAGTCATCGTCTCTTGTACTCCCCAGTCATCGTCTCTTGTACTCCCCAGTCTCGTTCTTGTACTCCCCAGCAGTCATCGTCTCTTGTACTCCCCAGCAGTCATCGTCTCTTGTACTCCCCAGCAGTCATCGTCTCTTGTACTCCCCAGCAGTCATCGTCTCTTGTACTCCCCAGTAGTCATCGTCTCTTGTACTCCCCAGCAGTCATCGTCTCTTGTACTCCCCAGCAGTCATCGTCTCTTGTACTCCCCAGCAGTCATCGTCTCTTGTACTCCCCAGCAGTCATCGTCTCTTGTACTCCCCAGTAGTCATCGTCTCTTGTACTCCCCAGCAGTCATCGTCTCTTGTACTCCCCAGCAGTCATCGTCTCTTGTACTCCCAGCAGTCATCGTCTCTTGTACTCCCCAGCAGTCATCGTCTCTTGTACTCCCCAGCAGTCATCTCCCCAGTCTCTTGTACTCCCCAGCAGTCATCGTCTCTTGTACTCCCCAGCAGTCAGTCATCGTCTCTTGTACTCCCCAGCAGTCATCGTCTCTTGTACTCCCCAGTAGTCATCGTCTCTTGTACTCCCCAGCAGTCATCGTCTCTTGTACTCCCCAGCAGTCAGTCATCATCTCTTGTACTCCCCAGCAGTCATCGTCTCTTGTACTCCCCAGCAGTCATCGTCTCTTGTACTCCCCAGCAGTCATCATCTCTTGTACTCCCCAGCAGTCATCGTCTCTTGTACTCCCCAGCAGTCATCGTCTCTTGTACTCCCCAGCAGTCATCGTCTCTTGTACTCCCCAGCAGTCATCGTCTCTTGTACTCCCCAGCAGTCATCGTCTCTTGTACTCCCCAGTAGTCATCGTCTCTTGTACTCCCCAGCAGTCATCGTCTCTTGTACTCCCCAGCAGTCATCGTCTCTTGTACTCCCCAGTAGTCATCGTCTCTTGTACTCCCCAGCAGTCATCGGCACTGTCGTCAATCGTTGTCAGGTATTATCCAGCACATGAGTATTATCCAGCACATGAGTATTATCCAGCACATGAGTATTATCCAGCACATGAGTATTATCCAGCGCATGAATATTATCCAGCACATGAGTATTATCTACCACTTGAATATTATCCAGCACATGAGTATTATCCAGCGCATGAATATTATCCAGCACATGAGTATTATCCAGCACATGAGTATTATCTACCACTTGAATATTATCCAGCACATGAGTATTATCCAGCGCATGAATATTATCCAGCACATGAGTATTATCTACCACTTGAATATTATCCAGCACATGAATATTTTCCAGCACATGATCGAGTGAAATGCTTTCATTAGTGTTAATGCACAGATTTTTTTTTAATTTATTGTATACACCGAGATGTGTATATCAATTTATAACCTGAAGGTTCGTCTGTCACTGTATTTACTGATAATATTTTAATCCCACAATGTAGTAGGTTCGTAGACATCAACCATCCAGGGAGGTACTACCATTCTGTGGTAGTTGGTTGGTAGACAGCAACCACCCAGGGAGGTACTACCATTCTGTCGTAGTAGGTTGGTAGACAGCAACCACCCAGGGAGGTACTACCATCCTGTGGTAGTAGGTTGGTAGACAGCAACCACCCAGGGAGGTACTACCGTCCTGTGGTAGTAGGTTGGTAGAAAGCAACCACCCAGGGAGGTACTACCATCCTGTGGTAGTAGGTTGGTAGACAGCAACCACCCAGGGAGGTACTACCATCCTGTGGTAGTGGGTTGGTAGACAGCAACCACCCAGGGAGGTACTACCATCCTGTGGTAGTGGGTTAGTAGACAGCAACCACCCAGGGAGGTACTACCGTCCTGTGGTAGTGGGTTGGTAGACAGCAACCACCCAGGGAGGTACTACCATTCTGTGGTAGTAGGTTGGTAGACAGCAACCACCCAGGGAGGTACTACCATCCTGTGGTAGTGGGTTAGTAGACAGCAACTACCCAGGGAGGTACTACCGTCCTGTGGTAGTGGGTTGGTAGACAGCAACCACCCAGGGAGGTACTACCATTCTGTGGTAGTAGGTTGGTAGACAGCAACCACCCAGGGAGGTACTACCATTCTGTGGTAGTAGGTTGGTAGACAGCAACCACCCAGGGAGGTACTACCATTCTGTGGTAGTAGGTTGGTAGACAGCAACCACCCAGGGAGGTACTACCGTCCTGTGGTAGTAGGTTGGTAGAAAGCAACCACCCAGGGAGGTACTACCATCCTGTGGTAGTAGGTTGGTAGACAGCAACCACCCAGGGAGGTACTACCATCCTGTGGTAGTGGGTTGGTAGACAGCAACCACCCAGGGAGGTACTACCATCCTGTGGTAGTGGGTTAGTAGACAGCAACCACCCAGGGAGGTACTACCGTCCTGTGGTAGTGGGTTGGTAGACAGCAACCACCCAGGGAGGTACTACCATTCTGTGGTAGTAGGTTGGTAGACAGCAACCACCCAGGGAGGTACTACCATCCTGTGGTAGTGGGTTAGTAGACAGCAACCACCCAGGGAGGTACTACCATTCTGTGGTAGTAGGTTGGTAGACAGCAACCATCCAGGGAGGTACTACCATCCTGTGGTAGTGGGTTGGTAGACAGCAACCACCCAGGGGGGTACTACCATCCTGTGGTAGTAGGTTGGTAGACAACAACCACCCAGGGGGGTATTACCATCCTGTGGTAGTAGGTTGGTAGACAACAACCACCCAGGGAGGTACTACCATTCCGTGGTAGTAGGTTGGTAGACAGCAACCACCCTGGGAGGTACTACCGTCCTGTGGTAGTAAGATGGTAGACAGCAACCATCCAAGGAGGTACTACCGTCCTCTGCTAGCGGGTTGGTAGACAGTAACCACGAAGGGAGGTACTACCCTGCTGTGGTAGTTGGTTGGTAGACAGCAACCACCCAGGGAGGTACTACCATCCTGTGGTAGTAGGTTGGTAGACAGCAACCACCCAGGGAGGTACTACCATTCTGTGGTAGTAGGTTGGTAGACAGCAACCACCCAGGGAGGTACTACCATCCTGTGGTAGTAGGTTGGTAGACAGCAACCACCCAGGGAGGTACTACCATCCTGTGGTAGTGGGTTGGTAGACATCAACCATCCAGGGAGGTACTACCATCCTGTGGTAGTGGGTTAGTAGACATCAACCATCCAGGGAGGTACTACCGTCCTGTGGTAGTAGGTTGGTAGACATCAACCATCCAGGGAGGTACTACCATCCTGTGGTAGTGGGTTAGTAGACATCAACCATCCAGGGAGGTACTACCATTCTGTGGTAGTTGGTTGGTAGACATCAACCATCCAGGGAGGTACTACCATTCTGTGGTAGTAGGTTGGTAGACAGCAACCACCCAGGGAGGTACTACCGGTACTACCCTCCTGTGGTAGTAGGTTGGTAGACAGCAACCACCCAGGGTGGTACTACCGTCCTGTGGTAGTAGGTTGGTAGACAGCAACCAACCAGGGAGGTACTACCATTCTGTGGTAGTTGGTTGGTAGACATCAACCATCCAGGGAGGTACTACCATTCTGTGGTAGTAGGTTCGTAGACATCAACCATCCAGGGAGGTACTACCATTCTGTGGTAGTTGGTTGGTAGACATCAACCATCCAGGGAGGTACTACCATTCTGTGGTAGTTGGTTGGTAGACATCAACCATCCAGGGAGGTACTACCATTCTGTGGTAGTTGGTTGGTAGACATCAACCATCCAGGGAGGTACTACCATTCTGTGGTAGTTGGTTGGTAGACATCAACCATCCAGGGAGGTACTACCATTCTGTGGTAGTTGGTTGGTAGACATCAACCATCCAGGGAGGTACTACCATTCTGTGGTAGTTGGTTGGTAGACATCAACCATCCAGGGAGGTACTACCATTCTGTGGTAGTTGGTTGGTAGACATCAACCATCCAGGGAGGTACTACCATTCTGTGGTAGTTGGTTGGTAGACATCAACCATCCAGGGAGGTACTACCATTCTGTGGTAGTTGGTTGGTAGACATCAACCATCCAGGGAGGTACTACCATTCTGTGGTAGTTGGTTGGTAGACATCAACCATCCAGGGAGGTACTACCATTCTGTGGTAGTTGGTTGGTAGACATCAACCATCCAGGGAGGTACTACCATTCTGTGGTAGTTGGTTGGTAGACATCAACCATCCAGGGAGGTACTACCATTCTGTGGTAGTAGGTTGGTAGACAGCAACCACCCAGGGAGGTACTTCCATCCTGTTGTAGTTGGTTGATAGACATCAACCATCCACGGAGGCACTACCGTTCTGTTGTAGTAGGCTGGTTGACAGGAACCATCATGGGAGGTGCTCCCTTCCTGTAGTAGTAGGTTGGTAGACAACAACAAAAGATCAACACCATGCCCAGCTCTTCTAATGCAGGGTAGGTGCCTGACCCAGAGCTTGCAGCTCACAAGACTGCCATTCCCATTACCCCCATGGGGCGGGGATGGCAGACCAGAGAGACTTGGCTTCTCCCTACGAGCCCCATGAGTGCAGGGAATGTGGCTAGTCCTGGGGACAATTTGTCCCAACGATGAGGAGGCACTTGTACCTCCTCCCATGGCAGACATAAGTCTTGAGATACTCCCGAGAAAGGGAGCCAAGGCCGGGCCACCACTTGAAAAGGCCCGGGCCGGGAGAGTACCGGCGAATCAAGAAGACAGCAACAACCAAGGGTGGTACTACCGTCCTGTGGTAGTAGGTTAGTAGACAGCAACCACCCAGGGAGGTACTACCGTCCTGTGATAGTAGGATGGTAGACAGCAACCACCCAGGGAGGTACTACCGTCCTGTGATAGTAGGATGGTAGACAGCAACCACCCAGGGAGGTACCACTGTCCTGTGGTAGGTTAGTAGACAGCTGTAACTTAAATAAAATGGTCCTGGCACTTAAAGGCTGCTCACACTGCTGTCTCAGGGTTATAAAATTACACTGAAGAACACTGCATCTTTTGGGCCAGTATGTATTCATATATTAAACAATATTAATTATTATTAGGAAGGAAGGAAGGACAAAAACTCACTTACATAAATATATATCTATATTAATTGTAACTTATATACAACTTACAATCTACTCCAAAAAAACCACCACACTCCAGTTCACATTAGCTCACTAGCACACTGCTAGTAATGAGTTGAACAAAATAAATCATCAGGGAGGCTCCATGACATACACCCCCGCTTTTCACTTCTGCCTGATAGACTGATTACCAGCAGGAACTGCACCATACAATTAAACACCTATAATATACACTACAAAACTTACCAAAATTACATACTTATACTACCACCCAATCATGATGACTTTACCCCCGTCCTCATCAAGGTAGGTTCCTTGATGTTTGTGACGGGCTCTTGATCGAGGAAATTGGATCTATGCTTCGGTTCCCTAAATTAAGCCTGAATACCTTCCACATTCCACCCGACAGACCCTGCATAAACCTAAGGGTTCAGCGCTAACCTTGATTATAATGTAATATAATTTACTCCCGTCACCACCCGACTCGTACACACCTCTCATCTGTTCCTGTACTGACCACTGCCTGACTGACAGGAATGAAATGCATTCTCTTTTAGTTCAATCCCGGAACCATGTTACATAAAATATTTTCTCTGCATGTCACTGCGTAACAGCAACCACCTAAAGAGGTACTACCGTCAATGGTCCAAGTCGGACCGAAACGTCGTCGTAAGCTTCTCTCTTATGTGCGGGTTATTTGTGTATCGTTCCAGTCACGGTATTGTGCCTTTTTGTTATTTATTTGTGGTAGTAGGTTGGTAGATAGCAACCACCCAGGGAGGTACTACCGTCCTGTTGTAGTACGTTGGTAGACAGCAACCACCTAGAGAGGTACTACAGTCCTGGGGTAGTAGGTTAGTCGACAGCAACCACCCAGGGAGGTACAACCGTCCAGCCGAGTGAGTGGGAAATTGAAACCTTTAATTGTTTTACAGGATGGTAGGATTGCTGGTATCTTTTTCTGTCTTAAACATGCAGTAGTTCAGGTACATCTTGCTACTTCTACTTACACTTAGCTCACACTACACATGCATGAACAAGCATATATTTACACACACACACCTATGGGTTTTCATCTATTTTCTTACTAGTTCTTGTTTTTGCTTATTTCCTCTTATCTCCATAGTGAAGTGGAACAGAATTCTTCCTCCATAAGCCATGTGTTTTGTAAGAGGAGACTAAAATGCTGGGAGCAAGAGACTAGCAACCTGTTCTTTTGTATATACTACTAAATTTTATTTTGGGACACCTGCCTTGGTGGGCCAGGCTGCCTTGAAGAGTCAACCTCCCTCCGTGGCAACCCCGCCTTGGTGCGCTACCCCACCATGGTGAGCTACTTTGTCTTGGTGAGCCAACCTTCCTCGGTGGCCCACCCCGCCTTGGTAGGCCACCTTGTCTAGTAGGGCCACCCTGCCTTGGTGGGCCACCCTGCCTTGGTGGGTCACCCTGCCTTGGTGGGTCACCCTGCCTTGGTGGGTCACCCTGCCTTGGTGGGTCACCCTGCCTTGGTGGGTCACCCTGCCTTGGTGGGTCACCCTGCTATGGTTTGCCACCCTGCCTTGGTTGGCCATCCTGCATTGGTGGGTCACCGTGCCTTGGTGGATCACTCTGCCTTAGTGGGTCACCCTGCCTTAGTGGGTCACTCTGCCTTGGTGGGTCACCGTGCCTTGGTGGGCCATCTTGCCTTCGTGGATCATCCTGCCTTGGTGGGCCAGCCTGCCTTGGTGGGCCAGCCTGCCTTGGTGGATCACCCTGCCTTGGTGGGCCATCTTGCCTTCGTGGGTCATCCTGCCTTGGTGGGCCAGCCTGCCTTGGTGGATCACGCTGACTTGGTGGGCCACCCTGCCTTGGTGGGCCACCCTGCCTTGGTGGGCCACCCTGCCTTTGTGGGCCACCCTGTCTTGGTGGGCCACCCTGCCTTGGTGGGCAACCCTTCCTTGGTGGGTCTTACTGCCTTGGTGGGCCACCCCACCTTGGTGGTCCACCCTGCCTTGGTGGGGTGGACCACCGCCATCAGTACAAATTATCAGTACAAATTATCAATACAAATTCCAGGACATAACTTGAAGACAGTAGGACTATATACAGAAGATGAGGTAATCAGTCCCTCAACCTAGGAGTAGGTGCGAAGAGCACCATAGTCGTGTAGATTCTGAAGCAGAAACAAGGAGCCTGGCGCTTATATACTAGCGACAGGTCAGGTGTAGCAGACGAGGGCATAGTCACTGGTAGGCGGGATTCCCCAGTGGAAGTAGGTCCTTCCCGAAGAGATGAGTTAGTTGTAGTAGTAGTTGTCGTAGTCGTTAAGGTTATGTACATGTCCTCAGAATCAAGATTCCATGATGTTGCAGTGTCTGACAAGTTGTGCAAGAATGGTATATAATACCGTCAACATGAAAGTAAGACACATGTGCAACATCTGGGTATCTTTACTGTAGACGTTTCGCCATCCAGTGGCTTTATCAATACAAACACCAGGACATAACTTGGTGGGTCACGCTGCCTTTGTGGGGTCACTCTGCCTTGGTGAGTCACGGAAAGATTTAAATCCAAATCGTTTTATTTAAATTTTACTGATTGTTAGTAAATGTTCGAGCTGTAGACATTCTATCATTTTTATACCACTTTTCTGCTGATGGATTTTACTGTATTCACCAGAAAAAAACAAGAAATAGATCGACTTGAAACTCTTTAAATCCTATTTTCAAAAATGAATAAAGAAGCATCGTGAAAGACAGTGAATATGTATGGAATATTTTCACCTTCAAAGACAGACTAAAGAATTTTCTCGTATCTGACTTAAGATTAATAGAAATTTTTAAAGATGCAGCGAATCAGCCCTTGATTTATTAATCGAGAAAAAAGAAATACAAATAAAGAAGAATTAACTCGTCCTGAAAGTGTGAAAGGTTGGGTTTGAGACATATCTGTTTAGCATGAACAATAAGACATACTGCACCTGTTTAGCCTGAGCAAGAAGACATACTGCAGTAGTTCCTGTTTAGCCTGAGCAAGAAGACATATTACAGTAGTTCCTGTTTAGCCTGAGCAAGAAGACATACTGCAGTAGTTCCTGTTTAGCCTGAGCAAGAAGACATACTGCAGTAGTTCCTGTTTAGTCTGAGCAAGAAGTCTACTGCAGTAGTTCCTGTTTAGCCTGAGCAAGAAACATACTGCAAAAGTTCCTGTTAAGCCTGAGCAAGAAGACATATTACAGTAGTTCCTGTTTAGCCTGAGCAAGAAGACATACTGCAGTAGTTCCTGTTTAGCCTGAGCAAGAAGACATACTGCAGTAGTTCCTGTTTAGTCTGAGCAAGAAGTCTACTGCAGTAGTTCCTGTTTAGCCTGAGCAAGAAACATACTGCAAAAGTTCCTGTTAAGCCTGAGCAAGAAGCATACCGCAGTAGTTCCTGCTTATCCTGATCAAGAAGGTTTACTGCAGTAGTTCCTGTTTAGCCTAAGCAAGAATACATACTGCAGTACTTCCTGTTTAACCTGAACATAAAGACATACTGCAGTAATTCCTCTTTATCCTGAGCAAGACATACTGCAGCAGTTCCTGATTAGCCTGACCAAGAAGACTTACTGCAGTAGTTCCTGTTTTCCCTGAGCATGAAGACATACTGCAGTAGTTCCTGTTTAGCCTGATCAAGAAGTCATACTGCAGTAGTTCGTTTTTGTCTGAGCAAGACATTCTGCAGTAGTTCCTCTTTAGCCAGTGCATGAAAACATACTGCAGTACTTCCTGTTTAGCAAGAGCATGAAGACATACTGCAGAAGTTCCTGTTTGGCCTTAGCAAGAAGACATATTGCAGTAGTTCCTGTTTGGCCTGAGCATGAAGACACACTGCAGTAGTTCCTGTTTTGCCAGAGCAAGAAGACATACTGTAGTAATTTCTGTTCAGCCTGAGGAAGAAGCAAAGCGCAGTAGTTCCTGTTTAGCTCGAGCAAGGCATAGTGCAGTAGTTCCTGTTTATCCTGACAAGAAGAATACTGCAGTAGTTCCGGTTATGCCTGATCAAGACATACTGCAGTAGTTTCTTATTAGCCTGAGCAGGACATACTGCAGTAGTTCCTGTTTAGCCAGAGCAAGAAGCATACAGCGGTAGTTCCTGTTTAGCCAGAGCAAGGAGACAATCTGCAGTAGTTCCTGTTTAGCCTGAGCAAGGAGACATATTGCAGTAGTTCCTGTTCAGCCTCAGCCAGGAGCATACATCAGTAGTTCCTGTTTAGCCTGAGCAAGACATACTGCAGTAGTTCCTGTGTAGCCTGAGCATGAAGACATACAGCAGTAGTTACTTTTAAGCCTGAGCAAGAAGCATACTGCAGTAGTTCCTGTTTAGTCTGAGCAAGAAGCATACTGCAGTAGTTCCTGTTTAGCCTGTGCAAGAAGACATACTGCAGTAGTTCCTGTTTAGCCTGAGCAAGAAGAAATACTGCAGTAACTCCTGTTTAGCCTGAGCAAGAAGACATACTGCAGTATCTCCTGATTAGCCTGAGCAAGAAGGCATACTGCAGTAGTTCCTGTTTAGTCTGAGCAAAAAGACATACTGCAGTAACTCCTGTTTAGCCTGAGCAAGAAAGCATTCTGCAGTAGCTCCTATTTAGCCTGAGCAAGAAGGCGTACTGCAGTAGTTCCTGTTTATTCTGAGCAAGAAGCATACTGAAGTATTTCCTGTTTAGCCTGAGCAAGACATACTGCAGTAGTTCCTGTTTAGCCTGTGCAAAAAGCATACTGCAGTAGTTCTCTCTCCTTATTAATTAATCAAATGTAGTTTCTCATTATGGATATAGAAGCATTGAAAAGTTTGCGTATGAAGTGAAGTTATGACACTTGCTGCTGTTTATAATTAGCTGATATTATAACTGCAGAAACGCTATTTTGTTAAATCGGTGCATATGCACAATAATTTAATATTATTTTGTGTCGGTTTTATTTCTCTTGATGACTGATTTTCTCAGTACTTTGTCAAATGTTCTAATCACAATACATGTCACTTGACCTGATCTGGTCCTGTTTTCACTTGTCTTGATTTAACTTTTGAAACTTTTTTCCCTTGGCCTCTCTTTACAGTTTTCTGTTATTTTCTCCAACACACGTGTCCTTCTATTATTTCCCCTCTTCTTTTGTCATATAATTTAGTTTTCTTAAAATTTCTCCTAACTATGACTTGATAATGATCCTGAAAGAGTTAAAGCGCTCTCTAAAATTTCCTATTCAAAATGAGGATTATTTTAATTTGTGAAGATTTTTTAAAGTGAGTGTGTTAGTTGTGAGTGTTAGTCTCACACACACACACAGGGAGGGCACCGCAATGGATCAGAGAATACCTAACAGGGAGGCAACAACGAGTCATGGTACGTGAAGAGGTATGACAGTGGGCGCCTATGACGAGCGGGGTCCCACAGGGGTCAGTTCTAGGACCAATGCTATTTTTGATATATGTGAATGACATGATGGAAGGGGTAGACTCTGAAGTGTCCCTGTTCGCAGATGATGTGAAGCAGATGAGAAGAATTAAGTCAGATGAGGATCTCGCAGGACTACAAAGAGATCTAGACAGACTGGACACGTGGTTCAGAAACTGACTTCTCGAATTCACCGCTGCCAAATGCAAAGTCATGAAGATTGGGGAAGGGCAAAGAAGACTGCAGACAGAGTATAAGGTAGGTGGACAAAAACTGCAAACCTCACTCAAGGAGAAAGATCTTGGGGTGATCATAACACAGAACACGTCTCCGGAGGCACACATCAACCAGATAACTGCTGCAGCATATGGGCGCATGGCAAACCTGGGAATAACGTTCCGATACCTTAGTAAGGAATCGCTCAGGACACCGTACACTGTGTACGTCAGGCCCATACTGGAGTATGCAGCACCAGTTTGGAAACCACACCTGGTCAAGCACGTCATGAAGTTAGAGAAAGTTACAAAGGTTTGCAACAAGGCTAGTTCCAGAGCTTAGGGGAATGTCCTACGATGAAAGGTTGAGGGAAATCGGACTAACGACACTGGAGAACAGAAGAGTCAGGGGAGACATGATAACCACATACAAGATACAGCGTGGAATAGATAAGTTGGACAGAGACAGGATGTTCCAGAGAGGGGACACAGAAACAAGGGGTCACAATTTGAAGCTGAAGACTCAGACGAGTCACAGGGATGTTAGGAAATGTTTCTTCAGTCATAGAGACGTCAGGAAGTGGAATAGCCTAGCAAGTGACATAGTGAAGGCAGGAACCATACATAGCTTTAAGACGAGGTATGACAAAGCTCAGGAAGCAGAGAGAGAGAGAGAGAGAGAGAGGATGTAGTAGCGATCAGTGAAGAGGCAGGGCCAGGAGCTGAGTCTCAACCCCTGCAACCACAATTAGGTGAGTACACACACACACACACACACACACACACACACACACACACACACACACACACACACACACACACACACACGAACTGAAGCTCATTTCTTTCAACAAACCGGCTGTATCCCACCAAGTAGAATATATAACACACATTTATTATCAAAAATTGTTATAACTGACCATAATTTTTAAAGGGGTGAACCGGTACGCCAGCGGAAGCCCTCGATCAGGTAACCGAAAGCTCCAACGGCTGGTCAACATCTAAGACCCGCGTTAGGAAACACTTGTCCTTTTTCCTGACGAACCTTACCTAACCTAACCTCTAACACACAAACGCGCATTAGCTATTTATCTCCCTGTCTGATTGATAATTCACATTAAGCTCGTATCCTAAATTGGAGTTAGAATTGCTGTCACCTTGGGAACTCCGAGAAGAGCAGTTTGTCACTATGCTATCAACGCAGTTTTTATGGCTCTTGCATGTTGTTGAAGATGATGCAGCTTTACCTTGAACAAAATTACATGGATTCACAGACCAAGGATATTCAGGACATATTTGGCTCAAGATATGGGAGGTGTATGAAAGAAACTGTGACGTAGGCAAATTATGGGACTGTTTTGTGGGAAAATATTAAAGTTGCCTTATAAGAATGAACTAGAATTCAACAGTGATAAAAGACTGCCACCGGATAGTCATGTACATAAAATCACGAGAGACTTCAATGCCAAAACTATAAACCATATAAATAACGTGTATTGTGTAAAAATTGCATAGGACCGAGAGTTTTCGATCAATAACAGAACACCAACATTTGAAGACACGTCTTCTTCGTGGGTATTTTCCACCGTGATTGTTTTATTGTTAGATGAATAAAAATAATTGTTTTTTGTTTTTAACTCATTTTAAAGTAATACTTCCAGAAATTTTTTGCCCTAACAGCTTTTTTTTCCATTCCTCCACCTAAGGAATCTTAAATCGAAAGTTCCATGCAAGATAATGGAACTAAATGTGAAATGCCTCCGATATTAAAGAACAAATACGCCTTGCAGAACAACCTCTGTTAGTTTTATGAGTTCATATGAGTTTATAGAGTTAAAATATAACTTAAGTCATTAGCAGAGTAAAACTTTGTTACATAAGAGCCTATTTTTCAACGTCTGTTGTCTCATGAAGCAAAGTTATGCTTAGTGTCCGTTTGGTACTATTTTCAAGTAATGAACAATTTTCTCTCTCTGTTATCTGAACTCTTGAGCTGATGTGAATTTGCATACTGTGGCTTTTATTCGAGAACAATGATCAAATTCTGAGTTCCAGTTTTAACTATCGTTAAGAGGTGTTCAGCAGCTCACTGCACACGAGTCTTTAGCGAACAGGTAAAGCATACCAAGAAGTCTGTTCATCAAATAACAAAAAAAGGCACAATACCGTGACTGGAACGATACACAAATAACCCGCACATGGAAAAGTGGAGCTTACGACGACGTTTCGGTCCGACTTGGACTATTTACAAAGTCACACTAAATTGTCCAAGTAGGACCGAAAGGTCGTCGTAAGCTCCTCTCTTCTGTGTGCAGGTTATTTGTGTATGGTTTGTTCATTGGTTCACGTCTGTTTACTTTCTTGCCCGGTATCCATATTTCATTTTCTTAGTAAGTTTTGAAATGATTAACTGTTAAGTTTCCAAACAATGCATTTCAAAGTAAGGAATGCACTTTTAAAAATGAATTTAAATATTTTTCTTGGCTTAAGACCAAGAATGTTGAAAAATATGAATGATGGGATCTAGTAGTGTTAGTATTTGTGACTGATTGAACGGTATGTTCCACTGTCCTCCTAGAATTACGGTTTCATAGTGATTTATATGTGTAGATTATTTAGGCTGTTATAGACTGTTTAAAGGAACGATCGCATATATAATTTTATGCATCAATATATAAAATGTTAAATTGTATGGGTTCGAGAAGTGTTGTATTCTGGGGCCAGTATCTGAGACTGCTGGAACACTTATCGAATGCGCTGGAACACTTACCATGTTGAGTGTGTTGTGTTGTGTTATTGCTGGTACACTTGCCGAATGTGCCAGCAATTGAGCATGTGCTGTGCTGTGGTGTTAGCATCTGTGAATATGGTGGAACACTTGTTGAGTTTGCATTGTTTATCGTAGCTATTTGGTGATAAAGAGAACTCGATCCAAGGCATTTATGCTCTCTATTCGACTCTTTAATCAGATGTCCTCTCAGTCATGGATTAGCCCTTCCGAATTAATATAATTATAATTGTTTTAATTAGTGTCATGTTATATTTGTAATGTATGCCAATACACATGTCTAACATCTGGGTATCTTTATTGGTAGACATTTTGCCATCCAGTGACTATCCAAACAATACAAGGACATTATATCCTTGTAGTGTTTTGACAAAGCTTTGTTTCGAATTAGGCACATGTTACATATATCTAATTCTTCATCAAAGCGACAGATATACAGTGAGAAGTATTTAGCATTGAATGAACAATGGAAATAAGTCGTACTGCTTGACCTTACAAGATTATCCAAGGTCAAATTCTTCATTTACTATGTAAAAACATTTAATATACAAAACCATTTAATATGTAAAAAATATTTACTAAGCTAATCAATTTACTATGTAAAACTAATAAATTATTTACGAGTTTTAGAAAAATACTAACTTAGAATCTTTCGTACTTGCTTTATTATGTATCTACTTGCTTACTATCTTCTTTGCTTGATTACATACATTTCTTACTGACTTATTTACCTATTTACTTCTTACTTAGATACAGAATTAGTTACATATGTGCTGGGGGGATCGATACCATGCCTAACCCTTCTAGGGTAGGGTAGGTGCCTGAGCCCGAGCCTTTAGCTCATAAGACTGTCATTCCCATTTGCCCTCTTGTGGCGGGGATGGCAGACTAGAGAGGCCTAGCTTGTGGCTAGGCCTGGGGACAGTTGGTCCCAAAGATGAGGAGGTACTTGTGCCTCCTCCCATGGGAGACTTAGGTCTCAGACACTCCCTAAAGAGGGAGCCAAAGCCGGGCCACCACTTGGAAAAGGCCCGGGCCGGGAGAATACCGGCGAATCTTTAATAATATGTTCTGGACTATTTACCTATTTCTTTACTTAGTAACTTGGTCTACTTACTTGCTTGTTGCTTGCTATTTGATTACTTATTTACCCTTATACCGACCGACAAAATTATTTATACACTTACTTATTTACATATTTTTTACTTACCATCTTATTTGTATGGTTACTTAAAAACATACATACCACACTACCTACTTAATTATTTAGGCAGTTACTACTTATTCATTTACTTATTTTAATTCCTTACCTGTATACAACGTCTCTCTGTATCCCTTTCATGAGATCTTTATTTCAGATAGTGTTTGGTGTATATATATACAAATATATATATATATATATATATATATATATATATATATATATATATATATATATATATATATATATATATATATATATATATATATATATATTTTATTGTGCCCATTTCATTTTAGTTCCTGCTCGTTGGACAAGTACAACAAACAGGGAATAGAATAAAATTAGCCTAGAGTCATCCACACCAACGTATGTCCTTGAGTAGCGAGTACAACATTCAGTTGACTCAATGTTGTACTCAGTTCCGCTGGGTGCGCTACTCTTAAGGATTGTTTGGTCCCGTGGGTAAAGGCGTCATGAGTTTTCGTCTACCATGAGGGAGGCCAAAGCAGCATGGGTTCGAGTCCTTGGCTAGTCGCAGTGTTGTTTATATATATATATATATATATATATATATATATATATATATATATATATATATATATATATATTTATATATATATATATATATATATATATATATATATATATATATATATAAATATATATATATATATATATATATATATATATATATATATAATATATATATATATATATATATTATATAGGGCAAGGAGGAACAACATCTTGTAGGAGTGAGGAAGAGCCAGTTGTGAGTGTAGGGGAAGTTCGTGAGGCAGTAGGTAAAATGAAAGGGAGTAAGGCAGCCGGGATTGATGCGATAAAGATAGAAATCTTAAAAGCAGGTGGGGATATAGTTTTGGAGTGGTTGGTGCAATTAGTTAATAAATGTATGGAAGAGGGTAAGGTACCTAGGGATTGGCAGAGAGCATGCATAGTTCCTTTGTATAAAGGCAAACGGGATAAAAAGAGAGTGCAAAAATTATAGGGGAATAAGTCTGCTGAGTATACCTGGTAAGGTGTATGGTAGTTATTATTGAAAGAATTAAGAGTAAGACGGAGAGTAGGATAGCAGATGCACAATGAGGCTTTAGGAAAGGTAGGTGGTGTGTGGACCAGGTGTTTACAGTGAAACATATAAGTGAACAGTATTTAGATAAGGCTAAAGAGGTCTTTGTGGCATTTATGGATTTGGAAAAGGCGTATGACAGGGTGGATAGGGGGGCAATGTGGCAGATGTTGCAGGTGTATGGTGTAGGAGGTAGGTTACTGAAAGCAGTGAAGAGTTTTTACGAGGATAGTGAGGCTCAAGTTAGAGTATGTAGGAAAGAGGGAAATTATTTCCCAGTAAAAGTAGGCCTTAGACAAGGATGTGTGATGTCACCGTGGTTGTTTAATATATTTATAGATGGGGTTATAAGAGAAGTAAATGCGAGGGTCTTGGCAAAAGGCGTGGAGGTAAAAGATAAAGAATCACACATAAAGTGGAGTTGTCACAGTTGTTTGCTGATGACACTGTGCTTTTGGGAGATTCTAAGAGAAGGCAGAGATTGGGGTGAATTTGTAGGGGTGCAAAAAAAAATTGAAAGTGAATACAGGAAAGAGTAAGGTTATGAGGATAAAAAAAAGATTAGCTGATGAAAGTTTGGGATATCAGAGAGGGAGAGAGTATGGAGGAGGTGAATGTACCAGATATTTGGGAGGAGTCAGGGATGGCTATGAAGGATGAGGTGAAAAAGAATGATGAGGGAAAAGGGGGTGAGGGTGCATTTAGGAGTTGGGAGAAAAGAATTTTGCCCTTTGGAGGCAAAGAGGGGAATGTAGAGAGTATATTTTTACCAACCCCTTTATATGGGTGTGAAGCAGGGGGTGATAAATTTTCAGGAGGAGAAGGGGGAGGCAGTGGAGATGTCAGTCTGAGAGCAATGTGTGGTGTGAATATAATGGAAAATTTCAGTTTGGAAGTTGGGAGGAGGTGTGGATTACCTAAACTGGTCCAGAGGGCTGAGGAAGGGCGGGAGGTGGTTCAGACATGTGGAGAAATGGAGCGAAACAGAATAACTTCGAGGATCAGTCGTGGGGAAAATGGGGGGGGCTCCCTGGGAAAGGTTGGAGGGGGGGGGTAAAGGGGGTTTTTGTGCGAGGGTTTGGACTTCCAGCAGGCATGTTTGAGCGTGTTTGATGGGAGGAATGGAGACAAATGGTTTTTAAATTTTAATGCTGTTGGGTTGGCAAAACATTTATGGGGGTTTCGGGAACCCGGCGGGCCCGACTTGAGTCCTGAGAAAAGACAGTGCCTGCACTCTGAAGGAGGGGTGTAATGTTTTTTAAAAATTAGGAAAAAACCCCTGGCAAGACAGTGATGGAGTGAATGATGGGGAAAAAATTTTTTTTTTTCCCCCCCCCTGCCTTGGGGGGAATCGGGCCCGTGGATAATAAAAATATATATATATATATATATATATATATATATATATATATATATATATATATATATATATATATATATATATATATATATATATAGCAAAATAATCACTCTGAATAGAGAAATTTAGTAAGTTGTGATCACATTATCATGGTCCATGAAAATATATATGGGTCAGAGCTATTCAATAACGGCAAGCGCGCATATTAACCGAAACCTCACCTCAAGCCATTATTTCTGTCCAGCGTATTATTACCTTCGGCTCAGCCCTATTAATTATAAATGGACTACGCAGCAAAACTGTGCGGAAATATTCGAGCATATTGTCAAAACTGCTTTTATGAAACAAGACTTCACCATATTCTAATGATCATGGGACTTCAGCTGATTATCATTTCTTCCGAAACAATATTTGTCAAAATTAACAATACATTGTCTGTCCAGCTCCCAATGCCATATTTATGTTGTTTTATCTTAGTTCGAGATTTTTACCAGTTTGACTGCAATAGTCTTTATCGCAAATTTGTCACATCCATCAAAGTTATTTCTTGAGTGAGCTCTAATCAAAAGTTTTATCGTATCAAGATTTGAATACAACTTAATAAAAATCTTGCAGTTATAAAGCACAACCAAAACATGGTAAGGACCAACATAGTTTAACAGTATTGGCTGCTCCGATTAAAGTAAGTACTCTCTAGTACATTTATCAATTTACATTTCAAGTTTTTTAAATCATTTCATTTCATAAATTTTGATATTTCTTGATTCATGAATCAGACTACAACAAAATATTTGATGAGAAACAGACAGTTGACTTGTCTGATTATGGACAGGACATGTAGCTGTAGTTTTCAAATTTTGTTCTGAATTACATTACCTCTACAATTAAACATCTAGAAAGGCAATATTGCTTTCAACTCAACAGTAAAGTTTAGAATGGGCTGGGCTATTTATTTCAAGAAAATGGTGTATATCTACATTTTGGCAGCAAGACACGTGTCATCACATCATATTCGAATATTTAAGTTTATTAGGGCGACAGTACCTGTTTCAAAATTACGTATAGTTATATAATATAGTGAGATTTGATATTACAGCCAGCAAAACTTACATATCAACAATGCAAAGCTTGTCAAGTTTAATGATAGAACAGCAATGGTAAACATAAAGCAACGTTCTTTCAGATAAGAACTTAATAAATCATCAACAGGGAACTTCGTAAACATGAGTAATATCGTAACACAACCATGCTGCACCACTAAGTCAGTCAAGGAGCGCATCAATCAGCTCATGTTGTTTTTAACACAAGTTGAGTTTGTCAATACAGCTTCGTAAGTCAACAATATTTGACACGAAATCGACTTATGGAGCACATTGTCTTACTGATCTCAGTTTGTGTGTTTATTAGTTCATATATGGGTAAAAGAGGATATAAAGTAAATTGCCTGACTAATTCATCTTCGTCTTTCAGCAGAAGTTTGATTGTTTTATTGAAAATGCTGCCAATAGTTTTCTAGATTTTCAGTTTCTCAGTATCATCTAAGAGATTATTCATCTTTTCTTGGTAATCATTTTCATACACGTATTTATTTCAGTCTGCTTAGTAGCGCAACTTTTATTGTTATTGCTGTATCATAAGACTTAAGAATGCTAGGGCACTGGGAATGTTTCAACATGAGTTGCATACCATTCCTCATTAACACAATTATCAGAGATAAAATCGCAGTTCTTCGTTGCTTTCTTGCAATGAACATTCTGAAGAGTCGTGTGGTATCCATTAATGCAATAAGATCACATTAATGCAATAAGATCATATATCTTTTGTTTCACAGTTTTCTTCTGCACTGATCAAGTCCCACAAGTTAAAAATTCGACTTAATTTTTTAAAAAATTGTTTAAATGAACAAGTTCTGCCCAAGTCTCTTTTACCCAATAGACTCCTTGACATGAGAGATCGTCCTTTTGATGATTTTATGAGAATTATTCTTCAGAAACATATTGAAATAACTAAAATACAGGAGAAGGAAGCATTCAAAATATTGAGAAACAAAAAATACTCTTTTAATCAGGCCATTCCATCAGAATGGAAACACAGTATGTTGGATCATAGCTATAATAAACTCAGAAGAATTTGTAATGAACTCAAGAGCAAACTACAAAGAAAATTAGACATTTTAATTGAAAATAGTGATTGGACAAAGCATGCTAATAACAATTTTGTAATTAACTTATCAGATGAAATTTTGACAAACATACAACTGCTGCTCTAGGTTTTGGCCTAAGTTTTGCAACTTCAAAAAAACTTAATAATGTTGAAATTGCAAAAGCCTTTTGTAACTTTGAAAAATTTTCTGATTTATCCTCTGATGAAATTAATATTAGTAAAGGAATGGTATACAGCTCTATGTTAAAACCAAACATTCCCAATTGCCCTCAAAGATTCTTTAAGTCTTATGATACACTTAATAACAATAAAAATTTGCGCCTTACTAAAGCAGACAAAATAAATGCAATAGTAATTATGAAAGAAAATGATTACCAAGAAAAAATGAATAATCTCTTAGATGATACTGAAACCTATTCTAAACTTAGGAAAAATCCCCTAGAAACCGTTAACAGCAATTTCAATAAAACAATAAAACTTCTACTGAAAGGCAAAGATGAATTAGTCAAACAATTTACTTCCACTAATCCATCTTTACCTTACATGTATGGACTAATAAAAACACACAAACCTGGGAATCCAGTCAGACCAATTATTAGCTCCATAGGGTCAGTTTCATATAAATTATCCAAATGGCTTGTTGATATTTTGAGCCCTATTGTTGGCAAAATTTCTAACTTTAATGTTAAAAACAACATAGACTTGGTTGATAAATTAAGCTCCTTGGCTGACATAAATGATTTTAACATGGTTAGTTTTGATGTTACTTCCGTGTTTACGAAAGTTTCTGTTGATGATTTATTAAGTTTCTTATGTGAAGAACTCGTTAACTATGATTTACCATTGCCTGTTCCTACTATCATTAAACTTATTAAACTTTGCATTGTTGATGCAAAATTTGTATTTAATGATAAGTTTTACACTCAGAAGTTTGGTATGGCAATGGGAAATCCTCTTTCACCTGTTCTTAGTAACCTATACATGGAACTTTTTGAAACAAGGTTGCTTAACACAATCCTCCCTAATAGAGCTAAATGGTTCAGATATGTTGATGATATTTTGTGTCTTATGCCCAAAAATGTAGATATACACCATTTTCTTGGAAAATTAAATAGCTTAGCCCATTCTATAAACTTTACTGTTGAGTTTGAAGAAAATAACTCATTGCCTTTTCTAGATGTTTTAATTATTAAGGGTAATAATGATTCAAATTTAAAATTTACAGAAAACCTACAAATAACTGTTCCTATGTCCACTATTATTCCTCGCATCAAGATAGAGTCAAACTGTCTGTTTTCTCATCAATGTTTTTGAGAGCTTTACGAATTTGTAGTCCTGAGTTCATAGATGAGGAAATATCCAAAATTTATGAAATAGGTAATGATTTAAAATACCCAAGAAATGTAATTGATAAATCTTTTAAAGTTGCTAGGAACACTTTTTATAATCCAAAAAAGGGCAACCAGCCTTATTCAACTAAAAATATGTTGGTTCTCCCTTACCATGAAAACTTGGTTGATATGCCTTCTCTTCTTAAGACTTTTAATATTAAAGTTGTATTCAAAAATCTTGATACAGTAAAAAAACTTTTGATTAAGAATTCCCCCCAAAATGCTGATGGATGTGTCTATAAGTTTCCTTGTAAAATTTGCGATAAAGTTTATTACGGTCAAACTGGTAAAAATCTCGAACTAAGATTAAAACAACATAAATATAGCATTAGAACTGGACAAGATTCCAATGCTCTATTTATTCATGTAAGAGATTTTAACCATCCAATTGATTTTCAAAAAGTTGAGAAAGTAGTATCAAGCAAGTCCATGGTCGACAGGAATATAATTGAATCTTGTTTCATAAAAAGCAGTTTTGACAATAATATGAATATTTCCTTTGGTTTATATAAATTAGATCCATTTATAATTAATAGAATTTGGGTAGAATTTAATAATACACTGGGCAAATAAATAGCTTGGGGGTGAGTTTTGCAAAGGACCTATGCAAGTTGGCTCGCCGCGCGTCACGTGTTTAACCGTTGTGGGATCTGATAGTGAGGTGCTGGCCGACCCCTTATATAGCTTCCTTGGATGCTTCACTTTCATAGTTCCTTGATAATGTGAGTAGTCACGAAAGCGCTTGGAATTTCTCTATTCTTTCAGAGTGGTTGTTTTGCATATTTCGAAATCACCTGTTTACTGTGATCTTATTGCATATATATATATATATATATATATATATATATATATATATATATATATATATATATATATATATATATATATATATATATGCAAGGAATTCGCGAGAGCAGGCGAAATATACACAAACACTGATCTCTGGCTGTAGGAGACTCGAACCTATGAACCTTAGGACAAGGTACGCAGTGCTTTACTAATCTACCCACACTGGACAATACCTTGGCGTGTAGCATGCGCTACACGTTTGATCCAAGGCACCCAGCTTTCAGGGAGAAGGCTTACAGCTTTTCATCTAATCCCCTGCATGCATCAGCCTTACTAGAGCTTTTAACAATGCAAGGAATTCGCGAGAGCAGGCGAAATATACACAAACACTGATCTCTGGCCGAAGGAGACTCGAACCTTCGAACCTTAGGACAAGGTACGCAGTGCTTTACTAATCTATCCACACTGGACAATAACTTGGGGTGTAGCTTGCGCTTCACGTTTGATCCAAGGCAGCCAGCTTTCAGGGAGAAGGCTGCTCTCGCGAATTCCTTGCATTGTTAAAATCTCTAGTAAGGCTGATGCATGCAGGGGATGAGATGAAAAGCTGTAAGCCTTCTCCCTGAAAGCTGGCTGCCTTGGATAAAACGTGTAGCGCAAGCTTCATGCTAAGGTACTGTCCAGTGTGGGTAGATTGCTAAAGCACTGCGTACCTTGTCCTAAGGTTCGTAGGTTCGAGTCTCCTTCAGCCAGAGATCAGTGTTTATATATATATATATATATATATATATATATATATATATATATATATATATATATATATATATATATATATATATATATATATATATATATATATATATATATATATATATATATATATATATATATATATATATATATATATATATATAAAACACTGATCTCTGGCTGAAGGAGACCCTGCTCACACTCCAACAGCTCGTCAGGCCCCAAAATCCATTTGTCTCCATTCATTCCTATCTAACACGCTCACACATGCTTGCTGGAAGCCCAAGCCCCTCGCCCACAAAACCTCCTATACCCTCTCCCTCCAATCTTTTCGAGGACGACCCCTCCCTCGCTTTCCTTCCCTTACAGATTTATACGCTCTCCAAGTCATTCTACTTCGATGCATTCTCTCTAAATGACCAAACCACCTCAACAAGCCCTCTTCAGTCCTGTGACTAACACTTAGTAATTCTACACCTCCTCCTAATTCCCACACTCCGAATTCTCTGCATAATAATTGCGCCACACATTACCCTTATACAGAATATCTCCACCGTCCCCAGCCGCCTCCTCGCTGCAGCATTTACAACCCATGCTTCACACCAATATAAGAGTGATGGTACCACTATACTTTCGTATATTCCCTTCTTCGTTGCCATAGATAACGTTTTTTGTCTCCACAGATACCTCAATGCATCACTCACCTTTTTTTTTAGGGAAATGCTACAAGCTAAGTCAAAGAGTAAATAATGGACTGTAATGGGACTTATCTTGAAAGACAGCTCTCGCCTACATAGCCGTCCCTGTAGGTGATGTCTTGAGAAGCTGTTGTATTCACTCCCTAGGGGCTGTGAAAAAAATGTAATTATAATTACCCCCTAAGGGTAATTATACTTACCCTTAGGGGGTGTTTTGTCAGCATATCTCAGAAACTGATTGCTGACGGAAATCTATGCTCACATGGGTTGGGATAAAAAGCCCGCCCATAACAGGGTTTATGATCGTATCTTTGTTCTCAACTGTGCAGTCAATTGAACTACAATACATCATAGTTTCGGACCTTTATTAATAACCCGGGTATCAGTGTCTTAACTAAAGCAGATGTGTTCTTTGAAGAATGTCGCACTACACTCTGTCAGGATCGCAACACTCGTTATTACTCTGTCATTACATTGTTCATCAAGCATTGTTTATTATTCACAGTCTTATCACTAAAGATGCACAAAAATGCACGGATCAGTGTTCTTTGTTCATTATCCGGTGTCAATGTGTCCCTTGGCAGGGTTAAAAGCAGTCTAAGCTAAGGCGCCCCTCGCCATACTTCATTGCCACCAGCTACAAAGAAAAAGCTGACATAGCATGTTTCCCCTGCTTGCCAAACTTCCACCATGAAGCAAAGTAAAATGTTTGATTCTTGTTGTCTGGGCATAGACAACAATGTACACTATCTTTAACACGGTAATAAAGTGGGTGCAAGATTTTCCTTAATTGTCCTGCTAAGGTAAGAGATTGATTCTCTCTCATTAAACTGCACAATTTGTAACACTGGTCTCTTGTAAGGAGTTTTATGACCTGTAACTGGTACACGCTGGTTAAACATCTGCTTGTAATTACTTGGGAAGTAAACAAGATGCTTACCCCTTCTGAGAGGGTAAGCCCCTCAGGGCTGAAAAGGACTGAAGGGGCTGATATCCCCCTTCTGGAGAAAATTTCTCCACATTTTTTCCTTCATCAATTCTATGGTTAATCTCAATCTTCATAACCCAATGCACTGAGAACTTGGCTCCCAAATATCTGAAAACATTCACTCCTTCCATATTCCCTCTCTCGAATATGATATCCAATTTTTCTTTATCTAATTCGTTTGAAACCCTCATCACCTTACTCTTATCGATGTTCACTTTCATCTTTCTACCTTCACACACCGTCCCAAACTCGTTCACAAACCTTTGCAACTTTTCTGTAGACTCTCCCATATGCGGAGTATCATCAGTAAAAAGCAAATTGATCAAATTTCATTTTGTATTTGATTCCCCATAATTTGATCACACCTCTCTCCGCATCACCCTAGTATTTACTTCTTTTACAACTCTATCTATAAATACATTAAACAACCAAGGCGACATTACATATCCCTGTCTAAGGCCTACTTTTACTGGGAAGTAACCTCCCTCTCTCTACCCACCCTAACCTGAGCATCACTATCGTCATTAAAACTCTTTACAGCTTTTAGTAACTTACTACCTATTCCATACACTTGCAACATTACAGACACACACACACACATTATATATATATATATATATATATATATATATATATATATATATATATATAATGAAAGAGGGTAAGGCAACCGGGATTGATGGGATAAAGATAGAAATGTTAAAAGGAGGTGGGCATATAGTTTTGGAGTGGTTGGTGCAATTATTTAATAAATGTATGGAAGAGGGTAAGGTACCTAGGGATTGGCAGAGAGC
This sequence comes from Cherax quadricarinatus, assembly GCF_038502225.1. Lineage (NCBI taxonomy): Eukaryota > Metazoa > Arthropoda > Malacostraca > Decapoda > Parastacidae > Cherax > Cherax quadricarinatus. Next base: position 20,192,781 of record NC_091332.1, read on the forward strand.
ATGCATAGTTCCTTTGTATAAAGGCAAAGGGGATAAAAGAGAGTGCAAAAATTATAGGGGGATAAGTCTGTTGAGTATACCTGGTAAAGTGTATGGTAGAGTTATTATTGAAAGAATTAAGAGTAAGACTGAGAATAGGATAGCAGATGAACAAGGAGGCTTTAGGAAACGTAGGGGGTGTGTGGACCAGGTGTTTACAGTGAAACATATAAGTGAACAGTATTTAGATAAGGCTAAAGAGGTCTTTGTGGCATTTACGGATTTGGAAAAGGCGTATGACAGGGTGGATAGGGGGGCAATGTGGCAGATGTTACAAGTGTATGGTGTAGGAGGTAGGTTACAGAAAGCAGTGAAGAGTTTTTACGAGGATAGTGAGGCTCAAGTTAGAGAATGTAGGAAAGAGGGAAATTATTTTCCAGTAAAAGTAGGCCTTAGACAAGGATGTGTGATGTCACCGTGGTTGTTTAATATATTTATAGATGGGGTTGTAAGAGAAGTAAATGCGAGGGTCTTGGCAAGAGGCATGGAGTTAAAAGATAAAGAATCACACACAAAGTGGGAGTTGTCACATCTGCTCTTTGCTGATGACACTGTGCTCTTGGGAGATTCTGAAGAGAAGTTGCAGAGATTGGTGGATGAATTTGGTAGGGTGTGCAAAAGAAGAAAATTAAAGGTGAATACAGGAAAGAGTAAGGTTATGAGGATAACAAAAAGATTAGGTGATGAAAGATTGAATATCAGATTGGAGGGAGAGAGTATGGAGGAGGTGAATGTATTCACATATTTGGGAGTGGACGTGTCAGCAGATGGGTCTATGAAAGATGAGGTGAATCATAGAATTGATGAGGGGAAAAGAGTGAGTGGTGCACTTAGGAGTCTGTGGAGACAAAGAACTTTGTCCTTGGAGGCAAAGAGGGGAATGTATGAGAGTATAGTTTTACCAACGCTCTTATATGGGTGTGAAGCATGGGTGATGAATGTTGCAGCGAGGAGAAGGCTGGAGGCAGTGGAGATGTCATGTCTGAGGGCAATGTGTGGTGTGAATATAATGCAGAGAATTCGTAGTTTGGAAGTTAGGAGGAGGTGCGGGATTACCAAAACTGTTGTCCAGAGGGCTGAGGAAGGGTTGTTGAGGTGGTTCGGACATGTAAAGAGAATGGAGCGAAACAGAATTACTTCAAGAGTGTATCAGTCAGTAGTGGAAGGAAGGCAGGGTAGGGGTCGGCCTAGGAAAGGTTGGAGAGAGGGGGTAAAGGAGGTTTTGTATGCGAGGGGCTTGGACTTCCAGCAGGTATGCGTGAGCGTGTTTGATAGGAGTGAATGGAGACAAATGGTTTTTAATACTTGACGTGCTGTTGGAGTGTGAGCAAAGTAACATTTATGAAAGGGTTCAGGGAAACCGGCAGGCCGGACTTGAGTCCTGGAGATGGGAAGTACAGTGCCTGCACTCTGAAGGAGGGGTGTTAATGTTGCAGTTTAAAAACTGTAGTGTAAAGCACCCTTCTGGCAAGACAGTGATGGAGTGAATGATGGTGAAAGTTTTTCTTTTTCGGGCCACTCTTCCTTGGTGGGAATCGGCCAGTGATAATAAAATAAATAAATATATATATATATATATATATATATATATATATATATATATATATATATATATATATATATATATATATATATATATATAATTGTTTCTACGTCCATACCAGGACTTGAACCTGTATCAGAGTCCACAGTACTTTATCACTAAGCTAGACCCAAGATATGTATGGGCGCTTAGCAGAAGATAAGCGATGTTACCCCATACCCCCGGGCACCAAGCTCGTTTTGAACGTTATTTCATCGAATACTGCCACATGCAGTTGACAACGAGAGATTTTAAATGCTTAACAATTCACCGACAGGCGAAATTCTTTACAAACATTGTCTCTACATCCACAGCAGGACTCGAACCTGCTAACTCTGCATCAGAGTCCACAGTACTTGACCACTGAGCTAGACCCAGGATAAGTATGGGCGCTTAGCCGAATATAAGCGATGTTACCCAATACCCAGTGGCACCAAGCTCGTTTTGAAAGTTATTTCATCGAATCATGCCACATGCAGGTCTACCTCAGTGGAAAAGTACTGTGGACTCTGATAAAGAGTTAGCAGGCTCGAGTCCTGCTGTGGACGTAGAGACAATGTTTGTGAATAATTTTGCCTGTTTGCGAATTGTTAAGTATATTTATATATATATATATATATATATATATATATATATATATATATATATATATATATATATATATATATATATATATATATATATATATATATATATTATCACACTGGCCGATTCCCACCAAGGCAGGGTGGCCCGAAAAAGAAAAACTTTCACCATCATTCACTCCATCGCTGACTTGCCAGAAGGGTGCTTTACACTACAGTTTTTAAACTGCAACATTAACACCCCTCCTTCAGAGTGCAGGCACTGTACTTCCCATCTCCAGGACTTAAGTCCAGCCTGCCGGTTTCCCTGAACCCCTTCATAAATGTTACTTTGCTCACACTCCAACAGCACGTCAAGTATTAAAAACCATTCGTCTCCATTCACTCCTATCAAACACGCTCACGCACGCCTGCTGGAAGTCCAAGCCCCTCGCACACAAAACCTCCTTTACCCCCTCCCTCCAACCTTTCCTAGGCCGACCCCTACCCTGCCTTCCTTCCACTACAGACTGATACACTCTTGAAGTCATTCTGTTTCGCTCCATTCTCTCTACATGTCCGAACCACCTCAACAACCCTTCCTCAGCCCTCTGGACAACAGTTTTGGTAATCCTACACCTCCTCCTAACTTCCAAACTACGAATTCTCTGCATTATATTCACACAACACATTGCCCTCAGACATGACATCTCCACTGCCTCCAGCCCTCTCCTCGCTGCAACATTCATCACATGTGCTTCACACCCATATAAGAGTGTTGGTAAAACTATACTCTCATACATTCCCCTCTTTGCCTCCAAGGACAAAGCTCTTTGTCTCCACAGACTCCTAAGTGCACCACTCACCCTTTTCCCCTCATCAATTCTATGATTCACCTCATCCTTCATAGACCCATCCGGTGACACGTCCACTCCCAAATATCTGAATAGATTCACCTCCTCCATACTCTCTCCCTCCAATCTGATATCCAATCTTTCTTCACCTAATATTTTTGTTATCCTCATAACCTTACTCTTTCCTGTATTCACTTTTAATTTTCTTCTTTTGCACACCCTACCAAATTCACCCACCAATCTCTGCAACTTCTCTTCAGAATCTCCCAAGAGCACAGTGTCATCAGCAAAGAGCAACTGTGACAACTCCCACTTTATGTGTGATTCTTTATCTTTTAACTCCACGCCTCTTGTCAAGACCCTCGCATTTACTTCTCTTACAACCCCATCTATAAATATATTAAACAACCACGGTGACATCACACATCCTTGTCTAAGGCCTACTTTTACTGGGAAATAATTTCCCTCTTTCCTATGTACTCTAACTTGAGCCTCACTATCCTCGTAAAAACTCTTCACTGCTTTCAGTAATGTACCTCCTACACCATATACCTGCAACATCTGCCACATTGCCCCCCTATCCACCCTGTCATACGCCTTTTCCAAATCCATAAATGCCACAAAGACCTCTTTAGCCTTATCTAAATACTGTTCACTTATATGTTTCACTGTAAACACCTGGTCCACACACCCCGTACCTTTCCTAAAGCCTCCTTGTTCATCTGCTATCCTATTCTCAGTCTTACTTTTAATTCTTTCAATAATAACTCTACCATACACTTTACCAGGTATTCTCAACAGACTTATCCCCCTATAATTTTTGCACTCTCTTTTGTCCCCTTTGCCTTTATACAAAGGAACTATGCATGCTCTCTGCCAATCCCTAGGTACCTTACCCTCTTCCATACATTTATTAAATAATTGCACCAACCACTCCAAAACTATATGCCCACCTCCTTTTAACATTTCTATCTTTATCCCATCAATCCCGGCTGCCTTACCCCCTTTCATTTTACCTACTGCCTCACGAACTTCCCCCACACTCACCAATGGCTCTTCCTCACTCCTACAAGATGTTACTCCTCCTTGCCCTATACATGAAATCACAGCTTCCCTATCTTCATCAACATTTAACAATTCCTCAAAATATTCCCTCCATCTTCCAAATACCTCTAACTCTCCATTTAATAACTCTCCTCTCCTGTTTTTAACTGACAAATCCATTTGTTCTCTAGGCTTCCTTAACTTGTTAATCTAACTCCAAAACTTTTTCTTATTTTCAACAAAATTTGTTGATAACATCTCACCCTCTCTCTCATTTGCTTTCTTTTTACATTGCTTCACCACTCTCTTAACCTCTCTCTTTTTCTCCATATACTCTTCCCTCCTTGCATCACTTCTACTTTGTAAAAACTTCTCATATGCTAACTTTTTCTCCCATACTACTCTCTTTACATCATCATTCCACCAATCGCTCCTCTTCCCTCCCTCACCCACTTTCCTGTAACCACAAACTTCTGCTGAACACCCTAACACTACATTTTTAAACCTACCCCATTCCTCTTCGACCCCATTGCCTATGCTCTCATTAGCCCATCTATCCTCCAATAGCTGTTTATATCTTTCCCTAACTGCCTCCTCTTTTAGTTTATAAACCTTCACCTCTCTCTTCCCTGATGCTTCTATTCTCCTTGTATCCCATCTACTTTTTACTCTCAGTGTAGCTACAACTAGAAAGTGATCTGATATATCTGTGGCCCCTCTATAAACATGTACATCCTGAAGTCTACTCAACAGTCTTTTATCTACCAATACATAATCCAACAAACTACTGTCATTTCACCCTACATCATATCTTGTATACTTATTTATCCTCTTTTTCTTAAAATATGTATTACCTATAACTAAACCCCTTTCTATACAAAGTTCAATCAAAGGGCTCAAATTATCATTTACACCTGGCACCCCAAACTTACCTACCACACCCTCTCTAAAAGTTTCTCCTACTTTAGCATTCAGGTCCCCTACCACAATTACTCTCTCACTTGGTTCAAAGGCTCCTATACATTCACTTAACATCTCCCAAAATCTCTCTCTCTCCTCTGCATTTCTCTCTTCTCCAGGTGCATACACGCTTATTATGACCCACTTCTCGCATCCAACCTTTACTTTAATCCACATAATTCTTGCATTTACACATTCATATTCTCTTTTCTCCTTCCATAACTGATCATTCAACATTACTGCTACCCCTTCCTTTGCTCTAACTCTCTCCGGTACTCCAGATTTAATCCCATTTATTTCCCCCCACCGAAACTCCCCTACCCCCTTCAGCTTTGTTTCGCTTAGGGCCAGGACATCCAACTTCTTTTCATTCATAACATCAGCAATCATCTGTTTCTTGTCATCTGCACTACATCCACGCACATTCAAGCATCCCAGTTTTATAAAGTTTTTCTTCTTCTCTTTTTTAGTAAATGTCTACAGGAGAAGGGGTTACTAGCCCATTGCTCCCGGCATTTTAGTCGCCTCATACGACACGCATGGCTTACGGAGGAAAGATTCTTTTCCACTTCCCCATGGACAACAGAAGAAATAAAGAAGAACAAGAGCTATGTAGAAAAAGGAGAAAAACCTAGATGTATGTATATATATATGCATGTGCATGTCTGTGAAGTGTGACCAAAGTGTAAGTTGGAGTAGCAAGATATCCCTGTTATCTAGCGTGTTTATGAGACAGAAAAAGACACCAGCAATCCTACCATCATGCAAAACAGTTACAGGTTTCTGTTTCACAGTCATCTGGCAGGACGGTAGTACTTCCCTGGGTGGTTGCTGTCTACCAACCTAATACCTTATATATATATATATATATATATATATATATATATATATATATATATATATATATATATATATATATATATATATATATATATATATATATTCGTGCCGAATAGGCAGAAATTGCGATCTTGGCTTAAATAGCAACGCTCATCTTGCCAAATAGGACAAGTGAAAGATTGTGTATGCAATAATTTCGCCAAAATCATTCTGAACCTGACGAAAAAAATATATTTCACTGGGTTTGTTTACTTTTAAATTACTGTAAACAAATCTAAAATATATTTAGTTGGTTTACGCTAAAATAAATTGTTCTTGTTATAATAAGGTTAGGTAAGTTTTCTAACAATCTTTTGGTGCAAAATTAAAAAAATTTACATTAACATTAATGAAAAAAATATATCTTTAAACGTATAAGAGAAAATTTCAGAAAGGACTTAATTTTAAATGAGTTCTTTCTAATTGACCAGTTTTGCATATTCGGCACGACATTATATATATATACATAATATACATATATATATGTATTTATATATATATATATATATATATATATATATATATATATATATATATATATATATATATATATATATATATATATATATATATATATATATATACATAACAGCCACTGTGAAATAATAGAGAAATTCCAAGCACTTTCGTGACTACTCACTTTATCAAGGAAAAATAAAAGTAATGCCTCAAAGGAATGCATATAAAGGGTCTAGACCACACCTCACTATCACATCCCACAACAAAGCAAGTGAGGTGTGGTCTAGACCCTTTATATGCCTTCCTTTGAGGAATGCATATAGAAGGTCTAATGTGATAATGTGAGTAGTCATGAAAGTGCTTGGAATTTCTCTATTCTTTCACAGTGGTTGTTTTGCATATTCTGAAATCACCTGTTTACTGTGATTTTATTGCATGCATATATATATATATATATATATATATATATATATATATATATATATATATATATATATATATATATATATATATATATATATATATATATATATATATATATATATATATATATATGGCTTCAGGAAGAAATCCAAATATTCTTCCTTGAAGCCTTTTTATCCACTTCTCCGAGGCTATGGGTCCCACAATTTACACCAGAGGTGGACCCCATCCTATATATATATATATATATATATATATATATATATATATATATATATATATATATATATATATATATATATATATATATATATATATATATATATATATATATATATATATATATATATATATATATATATGTCGTGCCGAATAGGCAGAACTTGCGATCTTGGCTTAAATAGCAACGCTCATCTTGCCATAGAGGACAAGTGAAAATTTGTGTATGCAATAATTTTGCCAAAATCTTTCTGAACCTAACGAAAAAAAATATATTTGATTGTGTTTGTTTAGAATTAATTATTGTAAACGTATTTAAAATATATTTAGTTGGGTTAGGCTAAAATAAATTGCTCTTGTTATAATAAGGTTAGGTAAGTTTTCGAAGATTCTTTTGGAGCAAAATTATAAATTTTTACATTAACATTAATGAAAAAATATATCTATAAACGTATAAAAAAAAATTTCAGAAAGGGCTTAATTTTAAATGAGTTCTTGCTAATTGACCAGTTTTACATATTCGGCACGAAATTATATATATATATATATATATATATATATATATATATATATATATATATATATATATATATATATATATATATATATATATATATATATATATATATATATATATATATATATATATATATATATATATATATATATATATATATATATATATATATATATATATATATATATATATATATATATATATATATATATATATATATATATATATATATATATATATATATATATATATATATATATAAGTAGTACCGAAGGCGGCTCAGTGGCTTCTGCAGCTCAGTGGCTTCCTTTTCCTGAGCGGCTCCTCCTGAAAAGGGCTGCAGCTGAGGGGCTTCCTTTACGTGAGTGGCTCCTTTTCCTGAGTGGCTCCTTCTCACACCTATATGCTAATGAGATTGACCTCGCCCTCGAGACCACCTCACCCTTGAGACCACCTCGCCCTCGAGACCACCTCACCCTCTACCCCCACCCGCGCCCCCCGCGCCACCCACCCGCGCCCCCCGCGCCACCCACCCGCGCCACCCACCCGCGCCCCCCGCGCCCCCCACCCACGCCCCCTGCGCCCCACGAGCCCCCCACCTGCGCCCCCCACCCGCGCCCCCCACCCGCGCCCCCCACCCGCGCCCCCCACCCGCGCCACCCACCCGCGCCCCTTGCGCCCCCCACCCGCGCCCCCCGCGCCCCCCGCGCCCCCCACCCGCGCCCCCCCAGCGCCCCCCCAGCGGTCCCCGCCCGTCGCGCCGACCCGGCCGCCCGCCCACGCCCCCTCGCGCCCGCCCGTCGCGCCCGCCCGTGCCTTCTGCTGCACCTTCTGCAGCGTCGTTCGGATTGCCCCCACGCTCCGAATTTTTTTCAGATTTTTTTCGAATTTTTTCTTTTTTAATTTCTTGTGCTCTCCTCGGATGAAGTTTTTTGGATTGCCCCTCCCACTTTCACCCCCATCCCAATTTTTTTTTTTAATTTCATTTTCTTGTGCTCTCCATCTCCTCGGATCAAATTTTTGAGGTTCCCCTCTCCCACTTTCACCCCCATCCCACCCCCACTCCCCGAATTTTTTTCCGATTTTTTTTCATTTTCTTATGATCTCCATCTCCTCGGATCAAATTTTTGAGGTTCCCCCTCCCACTTTCACCCTCATCCCAATTTTTTTTTTAATTTAATTTTCTTATGATCTCCTCGGATCAAGTTTTTTTTGGATTCACCCCTCTCAGGGTAAGCATTCAAATGAACTCCTATGGGGCATGGTACTCTCTCTTACTACAGGTCTAAACAAGTGTGACGTCACCCCACCTATGTTTACTCGGCGGTCAGTGATGTCACGTGATAACCTCACACATACAAGCTGAATCTTGTCGACTTCCCCTTATGTCAGTGGCGTCACGTGATGACCTCACACCCAGGCTGAATCTTGTCGACTTCCCCCTATGTCAGTGACGTCACGTGATGACCGCACACACAGGTTGAATCTTGTCGACTCCCCCCTACACATTTTTCACTCTTAACCCAGGATAACCCAAATAATTTCACATTTTTTGTCGTTAATACCCACAACAATCCACAATTTCTTTACAAAATACAACACAAGTCTAGACATTTTTCTCGTTTTAACTATTTCATCTCAGGTCACTCCCCACGAAGTAACCTTCTCTCTCTCCTTCTCCCCACCCTCCCAAGCCCTCACACTCCCACCAACACCTCACAATTTTCACTCATAACCCACAATTTTTCTCGTTTTAACTATTTCATCAGAAAAAGTCACCACAACACTTACAACCACTTTTCGATTAATTCACTAGTCACAATTTTACATATTACGATGTTAATACGCACACACACCTCACTTTACTTTGAACACCTTCAAAACACTCATAAATCATTTGAATACTCACAAAAATACCTTTGAACATTTCCAAACAACACTGAAACACTTCCAAAATATCATTTTGAATACTCCAAAAACATCATTCGAATACCCCCAAATCACCACTGAATACTCCCAGAACACCTTCATAAATACTCTTGCACATCATTTGAACACCTTCAAAAACACCTTTGAATAGTCTCAAACACCATTTGAGTACTGCTAATACACCACTGAATACAGTCAAAACACCACCAAAATCACCATAAACTAAGATCAACATCACAGACTAACACCCATTTTCACACAAATCCTCTCAAATCACTATAACCAAGACGATCCCACTCACCTCCAACTAAGATATAACATGAACGCAAAAAAACATGAACACAATCCAAACACACACGATCACTCACAACCCACATCACCCACAACCTACAACACCCACATCCCACAACACCCACAACCCACAACACCCACAACCCACAACCACAACCCACAATTTTTTCTCGTTTTAACTAATTTCACCAGAAAAAGTGACAACAACAACCCACTTACAACATCTTTTTGGTATCTCTAGTTCGACAACAACACCCACAACCCACAACATCCACTTCCCACAACACCCCACAGCCCACATCACCCACACCCCACAACACCCACAACGTCAACCCACAACTTATAATCACTTTTCAGCATCTCTTGCTCGACAACATCACCCACAACCCACAACACCCCACAACCCACAACACCCAAATCCCACAACACCCACAACCCACATTTTTTTCTAGTTTTAACTAATTTCATCAGAAAAAGTCACAACAACAACCCACAACTTATAACCACTTTTTCGGTATCTCTAGTTCGACAACAACGCCCACAATCCACAACACCCACATCCCACAACACCCACATCCCACAACACCCACAACCCACATTTTTTCTCGTTTTAACTAATTTCATCAGAAAAGTCACAACAACAACCCACAACTTATAACCACTTTTTCGGTATCTCTAGTTCGACAACAACGCCCAAAACCCACAACACCCACATCCCACAACACCCACATCCCACAACACCCACAACCCACAACACCCACAACCCACAACACCCACAACAACCCACAACTTATAACCACTTTTTCGGTATCTCTAGTTCGACAACAACGCCCAAAACCCACAACACCCACATCCCACAACACCCACATCCCACAACACCCACAACCCACAACACCCACAACAACCCACAACTTATAACCACTTTCTCGGTATCTCTAGTTCGACAACAACGCCCAAAACCCACAACACCCACATCCCACAACACCCACATCCCACAACACCCACAACCCACAATTTTTTCTCGTTTTAACTAATTTCATCAGAAAAAGTCACATCATGAGTGGATGTGGGTGGGTGTGAGTTGGACCTGATAGCTTGTGCTACCAGGTCGGTTGCCGTGTTCCACCCTTAAGTCAATGTGACCTGACCTGACTAGGTTGGGTGCATTGGCTTAAGCCGGTAGGAGACTTGGACCTGCCTCGCATGGGCCAGTAGGCCCGCTGCAGTGTTCCTTCGCTCTTATGTTCTTATGTTCTTATTAGCTTTATCATACCTCTGCTTAAAGCTATGTGTGGATCCTGCCTCCACTACATCGCTTCCCAAACTATTTCACCTCCTGACTACTCTGCGACTGAAGAAATACTTCCTAACATCCCCGTGATTCATCTGCCTTCAAATTCCAACTGTGTCCTCTTGTTGCTGTGTCCTATCTCTGGAACATCCTGTCTTTGTCCACCTTGTCAATTCTTTTCAGTATTTTATATGTTATCAAGTCATCTCTATCTCTCCTGTCCTCCAGTGTCGTCAGGTAGATTTTCCCTTAACCTCTCCTCGTAGGACATACCGCTTAGCTCTGGGACTAGTCTTGTTGCAAATCTTTGCACTTTCTCTAGTTTCTTTACGTGCTTGGCTAGGTGTGGGTTCCTAACTGGTGCTGCATGCTCCAATATGGGCCTAACGTACACAGTGAACAGGGTCCTGAACGATTCCTTATTAAGATGTCGGAATGCTGTTCTTAGGTTTGATAGGCGCCCGTATGCTGCAGCAGTTATTTGGTTGATATTCGCCTCAGGAGATGTGCTCAGTGTTATACTCACCCCAAGATCTTTTTCCTTGAGTGAAGTGTTTATGAACATGTGGTGATGTTAATGATCATGTGATGTTTATGATCATGTGGTGATGTTAATGATGTTGTGGTGGTGTTAATGATGATTTGGGAGCGGTGATGATGATGTGGTGGTGTTTATGGTGATGTGGTTGTGTTTATTATCATGTGATCTTTATGATGATGTGATGTTTATGATCATGTGGTGATGTTTATGATCGTGTGGCGATGTTTATGATCATATGGTAGTGTTTATGATCATGTGGTGATGCTTAAGACCATGTAGTGGAGTTTATGATCATGTGGTGGAATCATTGATATATATTATAAACAACAACGGGCCCAAGACTGATCCCTGTGGAACGCCACTTGTTACAGATCCCCACTCGGATTTAACCCCATTTATGGACACTCTCTGCTTCCTGTCAGTGAGCCATGACTCGATCCACGAGAGCACTTTTCCCCCAATGCCATGAGCTGCCACTTTCTTTAACAGTCTATGGTGCGGAACTCTATCAAAAGCCTTACTAAAATCTAAGTAAATAATATCAAATTCTTTATCGTGGTCAACAGCCTCAAAAGCTTTACTGAAGAAAGTTAATAAATTAGTTAGACAAGACCGGCCTCTTGTGAATCCATGCTGAGTATCATTAATCAAGCTATGCTTATCGAGATGGCTTCTTATAATCTCAGCTATAATTGACTCCAGTAATTTGCCTACAATTGAGGTCAGGCCTATTGGGCGGTAATTTGACGGTAACGACTTGTCCCCTGTTTTAAAAATAGGAATTACATTAGCCATCTTCCACATATCAGACACTACACCTGTTTGAAGAGATAAATTAAAAATATTAGTTAATGGTTCACAGAGTTCCATTTTGCATTCCTTAAGAACCCTTGAAAAAACCTCATCAGGACCCGGCGACTTATTTTGCTTCAGTCTGTGTATCTGCTTCACAACCATTTCACTAGTGACTGTGATGTTACATAATTTATCTTCTAGCCCACTATAAAAATTAATTACTGGAATATTGTTAGTGTCTTCCTGTGTAAAAACTGAGAGAAAATAATTATTAAAAATCGAGCACATTTCATTCTTTTTCTCAGTAAGGTGCCCATAGTTATTTTTAAGGGGACCTATCTTATCTCTAACTTTTGTTCTATAGACCTGGAAAAAACTTTTTGGGTTAGTTTTAGAATCCCTAGCAACTTTAATTTCATAGTCCCTTTTAGCTTTTCTTATCCCCTTTTTAATGTCCCTCTTAATGTCAATATACTGATTCATAAGATGACCCTCACCTCTTTTGATACGCCTATAAATTCCTTTCTTATGCCCTAGTAGATATTTGAGCCTATTATTCATCCATTTTGGGTCATTTCTATTTGATCTAATTTCTTTATATGGGATAAACGTTCTTTGATCAGCATGTATAGTGTTCAGAAAACTGTCATATTGATAGCTCACTTCGTTACCCCAGTCAACAGATGATAAGTGTTCTCTAAGCCCATCGTAATCTGCTAAGCGAAAATCTTGGACTGTTACTGAGTTATCGCTACTATCGTACTTCCATTCAATGCTAAATGTAATTGATTTGTGGTCGCTAGCACCCAGTTCCTCTGAAATTTCTAAATTATTAACAAGGATTCATTGTTTGCCATAACTAAGTCAAGCAGGTTATTTCCCCTTGTAGGTTCTGTCACAAACTGCTTCAAAAAACAATCCTGAACTACTTCTAAGAAGTCGTATGATTCTAAATTCCCAGTCAAGAAATTCCAATCAATATGACTAAAGTTAAAGTCTCCTAGAATTACTACATTATCGTGCCTTGTGGCCTTAACAATTTCCTCCCATAGTAGTCTCCCTTGGTCCCTATCTAAGTTTGAGGGACGGTATATCACTCCTAAAATCAGTTTTTCATGCCCCTCTGAAAATTCTATCCAAACAGACTCTGTATGTGTTACTTCAGACTTAATACCCGTTTTTATGCAACAGTTCAAGCGATCTCGGACATACAATGCCACCCCACCCCCCTTCCCGATACTTCTATCTACTTGGAACAATTTAAAACCCTGAATATGACATTCCTCAGGCATGTCCCGACTTTTTGAATTAAACCTCGTCTCAGTTAAGGCAAATACATCAATGTTACCTGCACTAGCAACTAATCTCAACTCATCCATCTTATTCCTAGCACTACGGCAATTAGCATAATAAACATTGAAAGACTCTCCTTTCTCTTTACCCTTCCTGCTCATTTCTGTTTTTCTACTAAACCTATTACTGTCCTTATCACCCAAAGTCCCTGGCTTTTCAATATCTACCTCGTTCTGCTTATTACTAGTTCCCTAGAACTCGTAATATTACTACACTGGGACTTCACTGTTTTCCTGCCAAAACCCATACCACTAACTATTCCTAGTTTAAAGTCCTAACTGCTCCCTCCACTGCAGTTGCCAGTGCTACCACCCCAGACCTAGATAAGTGAACCCCATCCCTGGCATACATGTCATTTCTGCCATAGAAGAGGTCCCAGTTGTCAATGAATGTTACCGCATTTTCCTTACAGTATTTGTCCAGCCAGCAATTGACACCAATTGCCCTGGACAACCATTCATTTCCAACTCCTCTCCTTGGCAAAATACCACATATGACAGGGTTCCCACCCTTACTCCTAATTATTTCTATTGCTGACCTATACCTGCTAATCAGGTCTTCACTCCTACGTCTGCCAACATCGTTGCCTCCAGCACTGAGACAGATAATAGGATTGCTCCCATTACCTCTCATGATGTCATCCAGATGGCTAACAATATCCTCCATCCCAGCCCCAGGAAAGCAAACTCTCTGTCTCCTACTCCTGTCCTTCAAGCAGAACGCCCTATCCATATACCTAACTTAGCTATCCCCAACAACAACAATATTCTTACCTTCCTTGGTGTCGTTCGTTGTGTTGTTCCCAGTAGTCGACTCACATTCGTCGGGTAGCACTGAGAATGTATTAGATGTTTCCACAACAGTTTCCACGGCAGTCTCTTTCTTCTTCATCGTTTCTACCTTTTCATTCGTCTTCTTGATCGTCAACTTCGTTCCATGCTGTCCAGCCACTTACCAGTTTCCCTTCTTGACCTGAGGACTCAAAACAGGAGGACTACTTCGAATCTTCTTGTTTTCCTCGGTCAGTCGCCGAATCTCCAACTTCGCCATCCTCAATTCTTCCTTAAGCTGTTGGTAAAGTTGCTCGATGGAGGGCATCTTGCTTCAAGTCGTAGAGAGCGCGCAAACAGGTCTTCACAGAGCTAAGTACACGTCAACACTGCGCAAAAGCCAACTCAATCAGGAGCTACTGCGCAGCACGTCCGCACGGCCCAATAGCGATGCGAACACAATGTTCGCATCGCTATTGGGCCGTGCGGACGTGCTGCGCAGTAGCTCCTGATTGAGTTGGCTTTTGTGCAGCGGTGACGTGTACTTAGCTCTGTGAAGACCTGTTTGCGTGCTCTCTACGAATTGAAGCAAGATGCCCTCCATCGACCAACTTTACCAACAGCTTAAGGAAGAATTGAGGATGGCGAAGATGGAGATTCGGCGACTGACCGAGGAAAACAAGAAGATTCGTAGTAGTCCTCCTGTTTTGAGTCCTCAGGTCAAGAAGGGAAACTGGTCAGTGGCTGGACAGCAGGGAACGAAGTTGACGATCAAGAAGACGAATGGAAAGGTAGAAATGATGAAGAAGAAAGAGACTGCCGTGGAAACTGTTGTGGAAACATCTAATACATTCTCAGTGTTACCCGACGAATGTGAGTCGACTACTGGGAACATCACGACGAACGACACCAAGGAAGATAAGAATATTGTTGTTGTTGGGGATAGCCAAGTTAGGTATATGGATAGGGTGTTCTGCTTGAAGGACAGGAGTAGGAGACAGAGAGTTTGCTTTCCTGGGGCTGGGATGGAGGATATTGTTAGCCATCTGGATGACATCTTGAGAGGTAATGGGAGCAATCCTATTATCTGTCTCAGTGCTGGAGGCAACGATGTTGGCAGACGTAGGAGTGAAGACCTGATTAGCAGGTATAGGTCAGCAATAGAAATAATTAGGAGTAAGGGTGGGAACCCTGTCATATGTGGTATTTTGCCAAGGAGAGGAGTTGGAAATGAATGGTTGTCCAGGGCAATTGGTGTCAATTGCTGGCTGGACAAATACTGTAAGGAAAATGCAGTAACATTCATTGACAACTGGGACCTCTTCTATGGCAGAAATGACATGTATGCCAGGGATGGGGTTCACTTATCTAGGTCTGGGGTGGTAGCACTGGCAACTGCAGTGGAGGGAGCAGTTAGGACTTTAAACTAGGAATAGTTAGTGGTATGGGTTTTGGCAGGAAAACAGTGAAGTCCCAGTGTAGTAATATTACGAGTTCTAGGGGAACTAGTAATAAGCAGAACGAGGTAGATATTGAAAAGCCAGGGACTTTGGGTGATAAGGACAGTAATAGGTTTAGTAGAAAAACAGAAATGAGCAGGAAGGGTAAAGAGAAAGGAGAGTCTTTCAATGTTTATTATGCTAATTGCCGTAGTGCTAGGAATAAGATGGACGAGTTGAGATTAGTTGCTAGTGCAGGTAACATTGATGTATTTGCCTTAACTGAGACGTGGTTTAATTCAAAAAGTCGGGACATGCCTGCGGAATGTCATATTCAGGGTTTTAAATTGTTCCAAGTAGATAGAAGTATCGGGAAGGGGGGTGGGGTGGCATTGTATGTCCGAGATCGCTTGAACTGTTGCATAAAAACGGGTATTAAGTCTGAAGTAACACATACAGAGTCTGTTTGGATAGAATTTTCAGAGGGGCATGAAAAACTGATTTTAGGAGTGATATACCGTCCCCCAAACTTAGATAGGGACCAAGGGAGACTACTATGGGAGGAAATTGTTAAGGCCACAAGGCACGATAATGTAGTAATTCTAGGAGACTTTAACTTTAGTCATATTGATTGGAATTTCTTGACTGGGAATTTAGAATCATATGACTTCTTAGAAGTAGTTCAGGATTGTTTTTTGAAGCAGTTTGTGACAGAACCTACAAGGGGAAATAACCTGCTTGACTTAGTTATGGCAAACAATGAATCCCTTGTTAATAATTTAGAAATTTCAGAGGAACTGGGTGCTAGCGACCACAAATCAATTACATTTAGCATTGAATGGAAGTACGATAGTAGCGATAACTCAGTAACAGTCCCAGATTTTCGCTTAGCAGATTACGATGGGCTTAGAGAACACTTATCATCTGTTGACTGGGGTAACGAAGTGAGCTATCAATATGACAGTTTTCTGAACACTATACATGCTGCTCAAAGAACGTTTATCCCATATAAAGAAATTAGATCAAATAGAAATGACCCAAAATGGATGAATAATAGGCTCAAATATCTACTAGGGCATAAGAAAGGAATTTATAGGCGTATCAAAAGAGGTGAGGGTCATCTTATGAATCAGTATATTGACATTAAGAGGGACATTAAAAAGGGGATAAGAAAAGCTAAAAGGGACTATGAAATTAAAGTTGCTAGGGATTCTAAAACTAACCCAAAAAGTTTTTTCCAGGTCTATAGAACAAAAGTTAGAGATAAGATAGGTCCCCTTAAAAATAACTATGGGCACCTTACTGACAAAGAGAATGAAATGTGCTCGATTTTTAATAATTATTTTCTCTCAGTTTTTACACAGGAAGACACTAACAATATTCCAGTAATTAATTTTTATAGTGGGCTAGAAGAAGATAAATTATGTAACATCACAGTCACTAGTGAAATGGTTGTGAAGCAGATAGACAGACTGAAGCAAAATAAGTCGCCGGGTCCTGATGAGGTTTTTTCAAGGGTTCTTAAGGAATGCAAAATGGAACTCTGTGAACCATTAACTAATATTTTTAATTTATCTCTTCAAACAGGTGTAGTGTCTGATATGTGGAAGATGGCTAATGTAATTCCTATTTTTAAAACAGGGGACAAGTCGTTACCGTCAAATTACCGCCCAATAAGCCTGACCTCAATTGTAGGCAAATTACTAGAGTCAATTATAGCTGAGATTATAAGAAGCCATCTCGATAAGCATAGCTTGATTAATGATACTCAGCATGGATTCACAAGAGGCCGGTCTTGTCTAACTAATTTATTAACTTTCTTCAGTAAAGCTTTTGAGGCTGTTGACCACGATAAAGAATTTGATATTATTTACTTAGATTTTAGTAAGGCTTTTGATAGAGTTCCTCACCATAGACTGTTAAAGAAAGTGGCAGCTCATGGCATTGGGGGAAAAGTGCTCTCGTGGATCGAGTCATGGCTCACTGACAGGAAGCAGAGAGTGTCCATAAATGGGGTTAAATCCGAGTGGGGATCTGTAACAAGTGGTGTTCCACAGGGATCAGTCTTGGGCCCGTTGTTGTTTATAATATATATCAATGATCTTGATGAGGGAATTACTAGTGATATGAGCAAATTCGCCGATGACACAAAGATAGGTAGGATAATTGATTCAAACGTAGATGTTATGGAACTTCAGGAGGATTTAAACAAACTCTATTCTTGGTCAGAAAAGTGGCAGATGCAGTTCAATGTAGATAAATGCAAGGTTCTGAAGCTTGGGAGTGCCCATAACCCTAGTACTTATAAGTTAAATGATGTAGAACTTAGCCATACAGATTGCGAAAAGGACTTGGGGGTTATGGTGAGCAGCAACCTTAAACCAAGACAGCAATGCCTAAGCGTACATAATAAGGCAAATAGATTACTGGGATTTATATCAAGAAGTGTAAGCAACAGAAGTCCAGAGGTCATACTGCAGCTTTATACATCATTAGTAAGGCCTCACCTAGATTATGCAGCTCAGTTCTGGTCTCCATATTACAGAATGGACATAAATTCGTTAGAAAACATTCAGCGTAGGATGACTAAATTAATACATAGCATTAGAAATCTTCCTTATGAAGAAAGATTGAAGACTCTTAAGTTACATTCACTTGTTAGACGAAGAATGAGGGGAGACCTGATCGAAGTGTATAAGTGGAAGATAGGTATTAATAAATGGGATATTAATAAGGTCTTGAGGATGTCTCTCCAAGAGAGAACCCGCAGTAATGGATTTAAATTAGATAAGTTTAGATTTAGAAAGGACATAGGAAAGTATTGGTTTGGAAATAGGGTAGTTGATGAGTGGAACAGTCTACCTAGTTGGGTTATTGAGGCTGGGACTTTGGGTAGTTTCAAATTTAGGTTGGATAAGTACATGAGTGGGAGGGGTTGGATTTGAGTGGGACTTTCACATCAGAGCTTATTTCTTGGGTGGCATTGAAAATTGGGTTGGGCAAATGTTTTGTTAGTGGGATGAATTGTAAAGGACCTGCCTAGTATGGGCCAACAGGCCTCCTGCAGTGTTCCTCCTTTCTTATGTTCTTATGTTCTTATGTTCCATTGTACATTTTCCAGAGCATTTGTATCCATTCTGTAATACGGTGACCAAAACTGTGCAACATAATCTAAATGAGGCCTAACCAAGGATGTATAGAGTTGAAGAACAACCTGAGGACTCCTATTATTTATGCTTCTTGATATGAAGCCAAGGATTCTATTAGCTTTATTGCGAACACTTATGCACTGTTGTCTTGGTTTCAGATTACTGCTAACCAGAACTCCTAGATCTTTTTCACAATCCGTAATATTAAGATATACATTATTTAGTTTGTATGTTGCGTGGTTATTGTCCTGTCCAACATTTAGAACTTTGCATGTGTCTATATTAAACTGCATCTGCTACTTCTCCGACCACTGCATCAGTCTATTCAAATCTTCCTGGAGTGCTCTAATGTCCTCGTCAGAATGAATTCGCCTGCCTATTTTCGTGACATCGGCAAACTTGCTGATGACACTTGCTTTATGCCCTCATCCATGTCGTTTATGTAGATTGTGAACAGTAGTGGGCCCAACACTGACCCCTGTGGAGCACCGCTCGTGTCGCTTCCCCACTCTGATTTCTCCCCATTTACGCAAACTCTCTGCTGCCTATTTCTCAACCATGCCTCTATCCAGGAAAAAAGTTCTCCTCCTATTCCACGTGCCTTAATTTTTTTCAATAGTCTCTGATGTGGGACCCTGTCAAAAGCCTTATTGAAGTCCATATCCACAATATCATATTCATTACCATGATCTACCTCCTCAAATACCTTAGTGAAGAAAGTTATTAAATTTGTAAGGCAAGAACGCCTCTTTGTAAAACCATACTGAGATTCGTTGATTAATTTGCGCTTTTCAAGGTGGCTACGAACTGCCTCAGCAATTATTGATTCCATAAATTTTCCCACTATGGAGGTTAGGCTTATTGGTCTATTGTTCGAAGCTAAGGACCTGTCACCTGCTTTGAAAACAGGTATCACATTTGCCATTTTCCACTAATCTGGCACCATGCCAGTCTGTAGTGATATATTGAAAAGATTAGCCAGAGGTTTGCTAATCTCCTCTTTACATTCCTTTAGAACCCTTGCATTCAGTTCATCAGGGCCTGGTGATTTGTTAGGTTTTAATTTATAAATTTGCCTAAGGATCATGTCACTTGTGTCCCGAATCGTGCATAGTTTATTATCATCCTGTTCTACATAATTTATTATTTCTGGAATATCGCTAGTATCTTCCTGTGTAAAAACTGAGAGTAAGTATGTGTTAAAAATTCTACACATTTCGTTATCACTGTCCGTGAGTTGACCTGAGGAACTTTTGAGTGGGCCTATCTTGTCCCTGATCTTACTTCTGTATACCTGAAAGAATCCTTTTGGGCTAGTTTTCGATTTTCTTGCAACTTTATCCTCATAATCTCTTTTTGCTTTTATTCCCTTTTTTATTTCTCTCTAACTGAATATAATGTTTTCTTAATTGCACCTCTCCTCTTTTGATTTGCCTATATATTCCTCTCTTTTGACCAATGTGATGTTTAAATCTATTGTTCATCCATTTAGGATCATTTTTGCTTGATCTGATTTTCCTGTTTGGAACATAAGTACTCTGAGCAGCTATGCCCTGGAAAACGTCATATCGGCAATCACCACCACGTACCTGACCCATAGTCAGGTCATTCCAGTTCAGCCCACCCAAATAATTTTTCAGTCCTATGAAATCAGCCAAGCAGAAGTCAGTTACAGAGACTTGATTGCGATTATTTGGGGAATTCCATGATATATTAAAACTGAGTGATTTGTGATCACTTTCCCCAAGTTCATCATTAACCTCAAGATTATTAATTAGCGTTTCCCTGCTGGCAAGAACCAAGTGAAGCAGGTTATTTCCTCTAGTTGGCTCTGTCACAAACTGTTTTAAAAAACAATCCTGAATCGTATCAAGAAAGTCACTTGACTCTAAATTTCCTGTCAAATAATGTCAGTCAATCTGTCTATAGTTGAAATCTCCCATTATCACAACATTTTCGTATGTAGAGGCCTTACGAATTTCATCCCATACAAGTTTACCGCACTCCCGATCAAGATTTGGGGCCCTGTAAATCACACCCAAAATTAGCTTTTCACGGCCCTCGAGAAGCTGTAACCAAACAGATTCAGTGGCTGACGCTTCTAATTTTTATATCTTGTCTTACACAACAATTTAAATTGTCTCTGACGTACATCGCTACTCCACCACCCTTCCTACTGACCCTGTCAGTGTGGAATAATTTATAGCCTTGTATGTGACATTCAGAAGGCATCTCTCTTTCAAATTGAGCCAGGTCTCTGTTATAGCAATGATAACTATGTTTCCTACACTTGCAATTAATCTTTGCTCATCTATCTTATTTCCTACACTCCTGCTATTAGTATAATAGACCCTAAGGGAGCTAGTCCCTTGCTGCCCTCTGCTTTCTCCCCTTGTTTTCTGACCTGATCTCTTGCTGTTATTTATAACTTCATGATGAATGTCTTTTATACATTTATTGTTTTCAACCCTAGTGTTGCATCCTGACTGTTTCCCCCACACACCCATACCTCTATCTTCTATCAGTTTAAAATCCAAGGCATTTCACCAATGGCCCTCTCGATTGAGTTTGCAATAGCTACCACCCCTGCCCCACAAAGATGTACCCCATCCCTTGCATACACATCATGTTTTCCATAAAAGTTGTCAATGAATGGGATTGCAAGTTTCTTGCAGTATCTGTCTAGCCAGCAATTTACACCAATTGCCCTAGACAACCATTCATTGCCCACTCCCTTTCTAGGCAAGATGCTACATATGATTGGGACCCCTCCCTTCGATTTAATTAAATCTATAGCTGACCTGTACTTATCTAGCAGCTCTTCTCTCCTACCCTTCCCAATATCATTTCCACCAGCACTGAGACAGATAATAGGCTTGTTCCCATTACCTGACATGATATTATCCAACCTGTTGACTATGTCATTAACACCAGCTCCTGAGAAACACACTATCTCTTACCTTCTTATTCCTATTACAGAAAGCACGGTCCACATATCTTACCTGTGAGTCACCAACCACAATTATGTGCTTACCTCTATTTGCAGGGGAAGTAGTACCTTTACCTTCACTGGCCACTGAAGTACACTCATCCTGAAGAACAGAGAAGCGATTTCCTACCTTTAAATCTTAACTTTCCTTATTTTGATGCTCTTCCCATTACTGGGAACCACTTGCCACTTGCAGCAGGTGCTGGGCTGCACCTCACTGCTGGTAGCCGATGCTTCCGCTCCACCTACAGCTTCCTCGCAGCGAGAGACAGACTGCACCTCGCTGCTGGTAGCCTCATTCCCCTCCACAATTCCAGCCACCTCACACTCGCTCCCAACCCCATTGAGGTGAACCTTCAGCCTCGTAATTTCCTTCTGGAGAAGAAAGACTTCCTCCTTCAACTCTCCCACATTAATTTTTAAAACTGCAAATGCAAGCCATGGCTTTTTAACCGTCCACACTAATCCCCAAAGCAGCTCAGAGCCTGTGACCTCGCGTGACGACTGACCACTGAATAATAGTTCTGTAGCTGTATGTTAATTTTATAGCTGCCCAAAATGTAGTGTACTCTACTTTATAGAAATAAAATTGTCTTTAGTGAGTGGTAGTGATGAGGAGGATGTCATGGATAGAAGTCTCCTATTGGAAAATTGGTTGATGATTGGCGTACTTACTTGAAATAATAACTATTTTATATATAATTTGAAATGACGGTATTTTCAGCAATTTTTTAAGGGTGAAGTGTTTTGCATAGAAAAACTAACTTTTACATAAATTTCTCACTCGAAATTATTACTTTAGGCTGATTTATATAGATCAACAATATGTTTTTGAAGATCTGCCAAGGTTGAAGAACTGAGTCACTGATGCAATATCTGGGAATCTTTACTGAAGAAATGTTTCGCCACACAGTGGCTTCATCAGTCCAATACAAAGTAGAAATGGGTAAGGAGAGGAGGAGATTGACGTAATCAGCCCCTCAGCCTGGAATCGATATGTTCAGTCTATCACTCTTGTAGGAAGTTCAGCATAGGGCCAGAGAAGTGGCTTACATACTGCAATCAGGTGAGTCGAAGCAGGAGGTGGCGGGATCACAGTGGGACTTACCACTAGTGTAAGTAGGTTGTCGTCCAAAGGTTGGACAAGCGTTGAAGAAGTCTTTGCGCCTAGATGCCATGATGTTGCAGTGTCTGACAGATGTGATGAATGGTTTTGAAAACTGGCTTATATACAGCCTGCAGTATGTCAGCCACCTCTCTGGCCCTATGCTGCACTTCCTACAAAAGAGATGGACTGTACACATCGATTCCAGGCTGAGGGACTGATTACTTCATTCTCCGCCTCTCCTTACCCATTTCTACTTTGTATTGGACTGATGAAGCCACTGTGTGGCGAAACGTTTCTTCAATAAAGATTTTCAGATGTTGCATAAGTGACTCAGATATTCAACTTGTCGGTTTTCAAAACCATTCACCACATCTGCCAAAGTTTTTGAATAATTTGGTAATTTTTTATCAGTTAATATTTATAAGCAAAATGTTTTTCTTGGATCACAAGATACAAAGAGCTAGATTTTTGGGTTACGGTTATGAACTTCTCGTAGCACTGAGATAGAGATGGGTTCAGTTTGAGGGATACACTTTTCTCGTAACTCTGAGATACAGGGAGTTGCAGTGTTCGGTTGTAGGGATAAAGTTCTTGATTTAGAGAGACACAGGGCTCAAGTTTGGAGTCTTGGGGGATACCTTTCTCAGATCATTTACTTGAAGGGAACTTTTTTTTTTTTTTTAAATAAGATAAATGCCTTTCTCAGATCCTTGAGGCATGAGGAACTGGGGTTTAGGATTATGGTGATAAGTTACATAAATCATTGA
Organism: Cherax quadricarinatus; assembly: GCF_038502225.1. NCBI lineage: Eukaryota > Metazoa > Arthropoda > Malacostraca > Decapoda > Parastacidae > Cherax > Cherax quadricarinatus. The sequence continues at coordinate 20,216,742 of NC_091332.1, forward strand.
GATTCAGGAGGCTGTATATTTTACTGCATAGATATCTTTATCGGGTCATTAGGTAAAGGGTTTTAGAATCATTTGAGTAACCAGCAGCAGCAAAAGCAGCAGTAACCATAGGAGCAGCAGCAGTAGTAGAAGCAGCAGTAACAGGAGCAGCAGCAACAACAGCAGCAGCAGCAGCATCAACAACAACAACAGCTTCAACAACAGCAGTAGTAGTAGTAGTAACAGCAACAGTAGCAGCAGCAGCAACAACAACAATAGCTGCAGCAGCAGTGTTCAAGGACGCTGGGAGTTTTGATTATGGGTAATTCCTCTCTCAAATCATTGAGGCACATGGAGCTGGAGGTTTGTATTATGGGGATGACTTCATGGTATTGTAGAAAGATCCAAACACATCTTGTATTAAAAGACACATGTATACAGTTCAGGATATATTTATTAAAGGAAACGTTTCACCACGTGTTTCTTCTTCAGTCCTAATACATCGATAATTATATATATATAGTTATCTTAGTTTTCTTTATATTGGGACTGAAGAAGTCACTAGCGGCAAAACGTTTCCTTTAACCCTTTGAGGGTCGACAGGCCCTCTCCGAAACTCGTTCTCAGGGTCGGCCAAATTTAAAAAAAAAAAAATTATTTTCTCTTATGAAAAGATAGAGAATCTTTTCCCGATCATAACGACACCAAAAGTTTGAAATTTGATAGAAAACTTACGGAATTATGCTCTCGCAAAGTTAGCGGTCTCGGCGATGTTTACGGATCGGCGATTTTGCCCACTTTGAGCCCCATTTTCGGCCAATTTCACTGTACTAGTCGACAAAAAACATGAATATTTCGCTAGAACTCCATTTTTTCTATCGAATGGGTGCAAGAAACCACCCATTTATAAATTCAGCTATCCAGTACAGTGGTCACAAATTTAGGAATTTTGCCAATTTCACACAAATTTCAAAAGATGCCAATTTCGGAATAGGGTCCAGAATAAACAAGAAAGACATTCCTGGCACTAAAATGACATTTCCTCTAGTCATTAGTCACGTCTCAAGGCCCCTCTTATATTCTTTTGCTTTCCACTTTGAATTTTTATTCTCACAAAAAATATAAGATTTACTGTTATGCAGACTACTGCATTAGTGTAAAAAATGGTATAAATATTATTGGTGCACTTGTGAAAGAATATTAGACTCACCAGTTGACGTGTATTGCACGCTTGGCACGATTTGTTTACTTTTGAAGTTTGGTAAAAATCGAACATTTCTGCTACTTTGAGCTCAATTTCAAGGCACCTTTCATTGTAAAACCAGTCAAAATCATCTCAATTTCAGTAATATGTCTTCCATTCTATAAAATGAGACCAAGAAAACTAGAATACAACAATAAATACCATACGAAAATACACTGCAAAGTCGCTGATTTATTAAAAAAAAATGGAAAAAGTTTTTTTTTTCTCATTATGCACTGTGCGCTGCAGGATTTTTTTTAGACTGTGCACACTGACCACATAGACCCATTCTTTCATATGAAGGCCTACCAGCTTTCTCCCACTAGATTTGAGGTCGCTAGAATTTATGAGTACTAGTACGTCAAAAACCCCTACGCGTAAGACGTACTAGTACGACGAAAACCCTCAAAGGGTTAATAATTGTCCTGAACTATACGCAAGTGTCCTTTTCTACATCTTGTCAGTATCATAACATTTCTTACATCTTGCATAATTAATTTCATGCTCTCTCTGTAATTAATTGTTTTAGTGGTGGGAAGAATGTGTCGCTATGTATCAGGAAGCGGATGAAATAAAGTTTTCTTCAACACTTGAATGGTCACTAACCTTAGACCAAATTCAACAGCCTTATGTGATTATTACCCAGTGCTAAGATTCGTACTTAAAGATCACTATGTCCACATTGAACAGCTCGAGGATTCCAGTAATGTTAACCTTGGTGGGACCTCCTCCTCGGTGCGCAGTTGCTGTCGTCCTGTTAGTAACGGAAATCCTGCCACCAGATCCGGCCAGTAAGAGATTATTATCTGTCATATACCCAAATATCCTTCCGCTTAGCAACAAATGTCCTCCAGATAATTGCAGTTGTTATAGATCATACCCTTGACGAATAAGACGTATGGGTAACTTGTTGGTATCTTTAAAAGATATCGACTTGTCTTATTCATCATCTAAACAGTACTATTATTCTTTGCTCTAAATACACTTCTTCAACCAAGAGAACTGATGTCTATTGTCATATTCGATTGAGATGACAAACCTGTACTTAGAGCTAATGACATCACATGACCAAGGCATAATTAAAATGCCTTGGAAGCTGCCACCATTCCTAGACCTCAGTAAATGGATAGTACTTTATGACGGCTCATTGAAATGGTGAAAATGGCATCATTGTATTTTATAATGTTCTAAGAAATTCATACTTAAACATATAAAGCGACAAGAGTTAGAGAAGCAACACTGTCAGTACTTGACCGAAATGTGTGATAAAAAAAAGTACAGTTTAATGCAAGACGCTGTAAGCAATGAAAATATGACCTTGGAACAACACAGAAATCCAACCAATGAAAAAAATTATCAGAGATTAAAGCAGACCAGGGATAAATTTACAAATGTAAAAAAAAAACTTTGAAAAAGAAATAGAACAGAACAAGAAGGTAAATCTTTAATTCAAGTTTGCAAAAACCGAAGTGAAAGCTGAAGACAAAATACAAAGTACTAAAGATGAGTGCAAAAAAATCACAGAAATAAAGTTAGAAATACGAATGGTATAAGATACATAATCGGTGTGTTGACAAGATAAGCTATTTCAAACTTATCATATTTTAATATCAGGAAACTAAAATGCAAGATATTGAATATACTGATGCAAAAATAAATTATTACAAGGTGATGGAATGAAGAAAACCACGAGAACCAGATGGGATAGAACCCTGGGTTTAAAAATGTGCATTACAATGCTAACCACTTTGGAAAACTTTTAATAACTCATTTCAAACAGGTAAATCGGCAGATAAAAGAAAAAAGCTTCATATTGTGTCAGTATTTATGAAAGATGACAGGAAAGTTTCTTTGAACTGCTCGTCTGCTTTACCGACAAGTACTATAGTAATATTATTTGAAATGGTTTGAGAGAATTGTTTGTTAAACACTCAGAGGACAAATAACTCGTTAACGTTCAGGATTTAGGTATCTATAAACTCATGTATATACAATTTATTAGTTAATTATATCAGGGATAGTAATTTTTTTCAAGACAAGTAAACTGGCTGACAGTATCGCACTACAGTTCAAGACTGCTGTTGACACAGTGTCCTTGAAACACTAATGAAAAAAATGCAAAGTATAGGTAAAATAAAAGGAAAATTATTGAAGCGAAGGAGACATTTTTTGTCTGAGGAAAATACAAACATTTATGAGAGGAAACATGTTTTCTTTGGAAGTTGTCACACCACTGAAAAGTACATAGTTACAATACAAGTGTGCTTTAGTGCCTGTGAAATGATTTATTAAAAACATTAATTCTTTTTCTTTAGAAAAAAATCAGAATTTAAGTGCACTGTTGGGAAAAAAATCAGAATTTATGTGCAATATTGGAAACAAATTATTGTTTTTGGACTTCTGAAAATCACTGAACATGTTTTTCACTTCGTGTTGTTGTCTGCATTTGATAGGCAAAGAGTAGATTACACTAGCACGGGGCACCCCTTGGTGCGGAGCCCAACTAGGCGCAATCGGTTCAGTTGGCTTAAGGCTGACCAAAGGAACTTCCGACGACGTTTCGGTCTGATTTGGACCATTTACAAAGTCACACTAACGATAAGGAGAGATGGAGGGAGCATATATAGGCCAACAGACAGGTAAGGGACAAGAGAGGTAGTGGCAGAGGTAATAGTAGAAGTAGTAGTAGTGACAGTGAAGTCAGTCAAAGACTAAGAAAGAGGACAACTGCAAGGGACCTAGGGGTCCACGAAAGGTAGGAATAGGAACACAAAGGAAATATAATAATGGACCGAACACCAAAGGCAGAAGAATGAAAACCAAAAGGAGAAAGAGGAATGAGGAAAATGGAAGAAGGTGAAGGGGAAAAAAAGAATCAGGTTAAGTCATCGGTGTTCTGAAATTTGGAGCATTTTACAATGTTATGGGAAAGGAAGGCAACTGCTGAGACAAAGCCAGGACTAACATTCATACGATGAAAGTTATGTATAAGGGAGGATTCAACCGGACGGCGACTGTGAAAGTTAGAAATGAAGTAGACAGTTCTAGCAAAAGACCAGTCAACAGGATGACTGTGATCTCTCACAAGACAGAAAAGAGCATTGTTGGTGTCGGCAAGCCTAACACTACTTTTGTGCTCCCTGAGTCTGTCAGAAACAGAACGGCCAGCTTCTCCAAAGTACTGAAGAGGACAGGAGGAACAAGAAATAGAGTAGACACCAGGAGCATCTATGAGGGAGGAGAGGTATAAACTAGATTGGTGCGAAGAGTGTTAGTCTGGCGAAAAGTAAGTTTTATGTCTAAGGAACGGAGAGAGTTGCTGAGATTAGAAAGTCTGAAAATACAGGGAAGGCAGAGGACAGGAGAGTTCCCAGGAGTAGAGAGTCTGGGAGAGAAGAAAGTCCGTTTAGCACGTGAGAAGGCAGAGTCTATGAAATGGGAAGGGTAGCCAAGACGGGAAAATAAATTATGAAGAGTGGAAATTTCTGATTCAAGGAACTGAGGATCACAAATGCGGAGAACACGGAGAAAGGGGGAGATAAGAACACTTTTCTTAACAAAGGGAACATGATAAGAAAATTAATGAATGTACATGCCATTGCACTACACGGAAAAAGCAAAACCTGTATCTGAGAGGTGGATATGAACATCAAGGAAAGGAAGCAAGGAATTTGATTCCCATTCAGCTTTAAACTTAATAGAAGGGGCAAGATTATTAAGAGCATCAAGAAATGGTTGGAAGAGACTAGTCATGAGACCAAAGAGCAAAGATGTCATCTACATAGCTGAGCCAGAGAGAAGGGCGCACAGCAATAGTAACAACATAAGAACATAAGAAAGAAGGAACACTGCAGCAGGCCTACTGACCCATGCAAAGCAGGTCCATGTCCTCCCGGATTAGGCCAATGACTCACCTAGTCAGATCACTTTCACTTCAGAAAGGAGCAAGGCATCAGACATAGTAGCACAAGCTAGTCAGGTCCAACCCACACCCACCCACACCCCTTCATGTATTTATCTAACCTATTTTTAAAACAACGCAACAAACTCGGAAGTTTGTTCCATTCATCCACAACTCTATTACCAAACCAGTGCTTTCCTATATCCTTTCTGAATCTGAATTTTTCCAACTTGAAACCATTGCTCCTGTCTTGGTTGGAAATTTTCAGCACGCTGTTTACATCCCCTTTATTTATTCCTGTTTTCCATACACCTTCCTGTTTTATACACCTCGATCATATCTCCCTAATTCTACACCTTTTGAGAGAGAGCAGATTCAGGGCCCTCAGTCTATCCTCATAGGGAAGATTTCTGATACATAGGATTAACTTTGTCATCCTCCTCTGTACGTGTTCCAGAGCATTTATATCCGCTCTGTAATATGGTGACCAGAACTGTGCAGCTTAATCTAAATGAGGCTTATCCAGGGATATATAGAGTTGAACAACCTGAGGACTTCTATTATTTATACTTCTAGATATGAAGCCAAGGATTCTGTTAGCTTTATTGCGAACACTAATGCACTGTTGTCTTGGTTTTATATTATTGCTAACCAGAACTCCTAAATTCTTTTCGCAATCAGTAGTATTAAGATCTACATTATTTAGTTTAAATGTTGCATGGTTATTGCCCTGCCCAACATTTAGAACTTTGCATTTGTCTATATTAAACTGCATCTGCCACTTCTCCGACCATTACATCAGTCTATTCAAATCATCCAGGAGTGCTCAAGTGTCCTCATTAGAATGAACTGGCCGGCCTATTTTGGTGTCATCAGCAAATTTGCTTATGTCGCTATTTATTCCCTCAGCTATGTCGTTTATGCAAATTGTGAAGAATAACTGGTCCAACACTTACCCTTGCGGAACATCGCTTGTGACGTGCCCCCATTCTAATTTCTCCCCATTTATGCAAACTCTCTGCTGCCTATTTGTTAGCCATGCCTCTACCCAGGAGAAAAATTCTTCTCCTACTCCGTGTGTCTTATGTTTCCTAAATAGCCTCTGATGTGGAACTCTCTCGAAAGCCTTACTGAAGTCCATATACACAATATCCTATTCATTACCATGATCTATCTCCTAAAACACCTTAGTGAATAAAGTTAATAAAATCGTAAGACAGGAACGCTATGCTATGTCATGAGTATTTGTCAATGCCTTAATCTGTAACTTGTAAATGTCTTCTGGAGGGAAAAATAATATCGTCCAAGACCATCTATGAAATACGTTGTGGAGGGGAAGTGGTCTCCTGATAACGTGTTGCGTTAAACGTGAATGAGAAAGGAATGTTAGATCCAGTATTAGAATCGCTTAGGATGTGTCGAAGTCATTTGGCCTATGGCTGCAAGATATTTTCTCCAGTAATACTCAGACAATCCTAAAATCTACGCAGCGTAGTGGGAGAAACCGGGATCCTCATCGTCGTAGAATAAAGGAGAGCAGCATCGAAGGTTTCAGGGTTATCGCAGGTATTAGAGTCAGTCAACCAGGTGTTGACCGAAAGTGATACCGGCTTCTGAGAAAGTTTACTGGGTTTGCCAGGGTGAGGAGTGTGTGCTGCAGAGATCAGGGACACCGGAGAAGACAGCATGAGGATAACATTAAATGGCAGATTTTTTATAAGGAGAGGGGGGTGGGTAAAAACGACAGCTCCAGGGGAAAAAAATAAAAGAAACCATAAACTTGCCCCTTAAACCACGATCTGCTTCGGTGCTACAGGCAGTGCTGAAGCTCCATGGATACCATCTTCTACACTACCCTGCTACCAGGATTCTTACACACCATTCGTCAACTGGCACAAACTCTTCAACTGGCTGTGATAGGCTCCACCAATAGTAGATGTGAGCGACCAACAACATTTGTTGACTGTCACACTGGGAATCATATCACGTTCACTGTCTCCCCTGATCTGGAAGCGGACTATGAGCTGAATTACTCTGTGGAAATATTTCTCCAACAAGGAGGGGGAGGAAAAGCGTATCTATCTGGCATTTAGATTTGACTCGAGGAAGACAATAGGTCTAATACTTTTGATCCCTACGAAGCTCCAAGGGACCCCTTTCCCCTTAATTGAAAAGTTGTTTTGAACCACTTCATATCCCCACTCCATATCCCCAACAAGGCGATAAATAGAAATGGAACATTTCAGTGTATTCCTTCTTCACATTCATACATGTTCTACAAAGATTGAAAAGCAGCTAAAAATGTGAGAAATTATCATTGAAATTAAACCTCTTCTATCTTTAAGATGGATCAAGATGTTGGGAAAATAAAAATTCTTTGGTAAGCTCGATCATGGAGATTTTTTCTAGTATTGTTAATTTCTGGTATTTTGGTGTATCATCATTGGCGTTTGTGCATGCTAGAAAAATATGTCCTTACCTACTCTGTTATATAAAAAACATAAAATTCACTAAATGTTTACAATCATTGTGAAAACTTGAAGTAGTGAAGCAACGTTACTTCCCCATCCACACGATATTCCACAACTTAATTAAGTACGAGGATAATGAAGATTAATTGTTAACCTCTGTGGCTGGAGCAACTTTTTTTTTTTTTATTTAAATAGAAGTACATATTTAAAAATCGAGAATTTTGTAAACTTCTCAACATCACTTTTAGTGTAGATAAAATGTGACTGAATTTCAATTACAAACAGAGACTGTGACATCTTTCACTGTCGTATATCTCCTGGTGGAAACGTAGGATCTGACCATATCCCTGTTATAATACAACTACAAACTTCTCCATTTAGAATACCTGTAACTCCTTAACCCAATCTTAACACCCTAGGATTTGACCCCTTCAGGGCATATCTGGGTGAGGATGAAATTGTGTCTTTGGAAAATCTACCTTCCAGTGCAATTGATGATGCAATCAGGTCCCTGCATAATCGAATAATTGAAGCTACCAATGCATCTTGCCAATTAGCTTCCACAAAGATATACCAACAATATAAACCTACTAGAGAAATTAGAGACACTTTAAGAAATTATCAAGCAGAATGTCGAAGGCATCTTCAAACGCGACAACCACCAGCAGCTATACTGCACCGATTAAGGCAAGAATTAATTAACATGATTAGTCAACACAAACGAGACATATGGAAATTTCTAGTTCTTCAAGCTAATCAATATAAACGTGAACCAGCAAAATTTTGGAGTAAGATCCGACAACTTTTAGGGGGAAAGCACAAGGTTCCTAACTACCTAGTTCATACTTTCACTGATGAGGATGATGAAGATGTTGAAATTAAACTTGACGATCCACAGGATCAGGCTAATTTGATGGGTGATATATGGGAGAAAATTCTCTCTCATAGTAACAGTCGTCAATTTAATAATAATCATTATCAGTTAGTAAATGAATGGAGAGATGAGAACTTGGATGATCTACAACCACTACCTACCATCGATACTTCAACTCTTGAAGATACCCACCCGCTTACTAGACCTATTACATTACTAGAGATAAGTCAGGTTATTGGAAAAATGAGAAATAGAGCCCCTGGCCTCTCTGGAATAACAATGAAACAAATAAAGTACCTACCTAGAAATTGCAAACAGTCCTTGGTAAATATCTTTAATGCCATCTTGGCCTCAGGACATTTCCCAGTTGTTTTTAAGACTGCTAGGATGATCTTTCTTGCTAAGCCCAATAAAGACATCCACCAACCTGGGAACTATAGACCTATATCTTTACTTGAAGTCACTGGAAAAGTTCTTGAGAAAGTCATTTCCAACAGATTGAATTACTATATGGAGTTTAATCACTTGTTTACTGAAAAATAATTTGGCTTTAGAACACATAGAGGTACCAATCATGCAATCAATGTTATATTTGACACTGTAGCAAGTCTAAAACAGCAGGGCAATCTTGCCTTAATTGCCACCAGAGATGTTCATAAAGCTTTTGATAGCTTATGGCGTGATGGCCTTATATACAAACTCATTGACCTACCAGACCATAACTGGACTTTTCTCAGAGTAATTTATAATTTCTTAACTCAAAGAAAAATCATTCCCACCTTTCATGGCAAGTCGACAGAACCTTTTATACCGACGGCTGGTGTCCCACAAGGTTCTTGTCTCAGTCCACTTCTGTTTAACATTTATGTGAATGACCTTCCTCAACCAGAGTTTAATGACACAATTGTGACACAGTTTGCAGATGATGTTATTCATGTCGTCTCATCAACTCCAGTAACAGGAAAATACAAGTATGAGAGAGTCATAGAAAAAATGAATATTGAACTTCGTCGAACATCTAATTGGGAGAAGAAATGGAGAATTACGACTAATCCTGACAAGGTCCTTGTTAGCACGATAGGATGTTTTGCATCAACCATCGAAGATAAAGGGGGCATCTCCATCAGAGGTACACCTGTACCCATTAGAAACACTAACAAGATCTTGGGATATGAAATAGACAGGCTGCTCCACATGTAACTAAAAAGATCAACACAGCCAAAGCTGGTCTTAGCAGACTCTTTCGATTCAATCAAGCCCCTCAACATGTCAAAAAATATCTGTATAAAATGATAATAAGACCTATACTCGAATACCCTTGTGTCCCAATGTCATTAACAACAAAGACCAACATGCTACGGTTACAAAGGGTCCAGAATAGAGCTCTTCGCTTTATTACCGATACCAGGAGGAGAGACAGAGTTAAAATGGCAGATTTACACACACAACAAGATATTACTGCCATAAATGTACGCCTTGACACCCTAAAAAAGAAACAACTTTATACAATGCAAGAACTATACATGCCAGATAGAGAACATCCTATACAAGTGATAAATACCACCGATTACACCATCAATACTCCGCCTCACAGGACTCAAAGAATGACTCTCCCACAGAGGGTGCGTGGTTTTATTCATAACGATGATTACCCTCGACCCATGATTTTGAGCAACTTACCTGATGAAGAAGATTGGATACCACCAGAACCTTTCTATGTATACTGAGAAAATCATCGCCCCCAATTAGGGAGACATCTTAAATAACTTTCTAATGTAAAATTATGCTATTGACTATTGTTGGACACCACCATTAAGAAGCTATTGTCACGAACTTATAAACTGGCCAGAAAATTATCGCCTTTCTCGTCGTATAAAGATCCGTTGTGCAATCGCGGAAAAAAAAAAAAAAAAAAAAAGCGATTGCAACTTGTATAAATACTACCAATTCAGAATCATGTACTTATATACCTATTATATCTATGTGACTCTGATGGGTTAGTATTATACTCCTTAAAGAATATCTTATCAATTCACATACACTTTTTAAATTACACCAAAGTGGTTGGGCCACTTACCTTTTATATCCTACCTCTCCCCCCCCTCCCACCCTTTTCCAATATTTCCATCCTTACCCATCCTTCTTCCTTACCCATCTTACCAAAGCTCTGGTCATCAGAACCGAAAACAGCTACAGTTAATACCCGTCAAGACAAAATCATTTAAGAATAAAATAATCACAGAAAATAATATTTTCACACGAATACGTCAGCCAAGACTTCAATAACATTTCCACTTAACCCATCAAATAGGCCGCTAATACAGAAATTCATTACTTATTGTTATACTATTCTCAGTGATTACTTAAATTAATATCAAATCTAAACAAGTCGTACTTATAAAAAACAATGTTTGATATTTTCATCTTAGGTAAAACATATCTCAATTTTTTCCTGCCACAACAGTGCCAGGTCCCAGCCACAATAGTGCCAGGTTCTCGCCACAATAGTGCCAGGTTCTCGCCACAATAGTGCCAGGTTCCCGCCACAACAGTGCTAGGTTCCCGTCACAACAGTGCCAGGTTCGTAAACAGGTTCACAACAGTGCCAGGTTCGTGCCAGACTAAACACTGTGATAATGACATTCTGGGAATATTGACAAAAAAAAATAGCAGTTCTGCTAGCAATGACATATTACTTTTTAGGATAAAACTGTAGAGTTCAACGCTGAATTAATTATGAACAACTCTTTGCTTTACAGGTTTGTGTTGTTCTCTGCACACAAGACTGAATTTTGTGCAGTTACTGAAAATGACAAGTGTCAACTTATTGGTGGTCCTAATCCTACACACCTTAAATAAATCCAGGTGACTACTGTCACACTCTAGTAAACTCTGGTGTAGACTTTTGGTAACCAGGTAACCACGATCACCTGAGATAGTCTGGAACATACTATATTTCCCACAAGTTCCACATTACAAGCTATCAGAAGCAGCACCAACAATAATTCCCAAGTGTTGATATAACTGACAGCAACATTGTGCTAACTATTTAGATGCATTTGAAGTAGAATATAGATATACCTGTCATGCTGTGCGAAAGTTGTCCCACGATGACCAGTAATCCACACTTACCTGTAAAAGAAAACAAGGAAATTTATATTAATCATCTTGATCTATTCTATCATCCACACCTAAATATCCTAATCAATTTACATAACTATTGCAAATTATTTCATTCGACACACCCACCTGGGCAGGAGTCACCCTTTAACTCTAGGGCAACCAGAGCTTCGTAATCAAGTGTTACTGGAGGCTGATTATTATTATAATCAAAAGTAAATGCTAAACTACCGGGGTCATACAGAGGTGCAGGGTAGAGGTTGTAAGGTCAGTGAAGAGTGCTAAAGTGTAATCAAAGGCTGTGTAATAATTCTGTTGCTGTCAAAAAGTCAAAGCGGAAGTCTGTGTCAAAGGAGGGGCCGTCAGGAAGGAGGGAAGATAAAGTAAGGGCGTGAAAGCAGCAACGACGTCGGACGTAAATTTTGCATGCTCGCTGATATACTGAACAGTTCAACAGAATATGGCAAACTGGAATTGGAACCTAACAATACACACACACAGTGGAACTGGATGCCTCTCCACGAGATACCCATGAGGGAGACGTATGTGCCCGATGCAAAGATGAGAAAGCTTCGTCTCACAACCTGTTATGCCAACGTATTAAAAAGAAAAACACAAATTTTGTTGTGCAACTCAACAATTTATGATAGCAGAAGACTAGTGAAATACCGTTGGACCGATACTTTAAATTCGTGAAGTAATGCTTCTATCCAGTCTTTGTAATCTACTGTAATGAAACCATAAACAATGTTCAGTGCTCGAAGCAGCTAGTTGACTCACCATCAGTAGGAAAAGAATCAATGGGAGAATAGACTTCTGTAAATGATGACTAATTATGCTGCTATGTCAACCTCATTCAGTTAATAATAAAAAAAATGAGTTAAAATAAAATTGGAACACCTTGTTCTTTAACATTTTTAAGTTTCAATTTGGAGTTGGTCTTCTATTTGCAGCTTAAGCTTCTTGCGGTTTCTAATACGGAAATTTCATCCCAACGCTGCATGAATTATTTTAATGCACCAGCTGCCTTTTTACTGGAACTCTGCCTTCACTGTCATTACCTGGTACTCTCTCTTCAATGTCATTACCTGGTACTCTGCCTTCACTGTCATTACCTGGTACTCCAGCGAAGTCACCAACGCGTCATCGAACCATTTTGGCCAAACATTTAAATTTAAGGCGGTATTACCACAACTGATAAATTTAACTATTTATATTCATAATAACCAAAATTATTTCAGTAACAAAACTTGAGTCCATTCTTGCTTTCCAAGGTTGTAATTTGCTTTAGTTACTAGCATGAAGAATACCTTATTCTGTACAACGTGCATAATAATATGCAGCCATTATGTATTTATTCCAAAAACCCAGCCAAACCTATCATAACCTAGACCAGTCGTGAAACTCTCTGTATGGTAACATTAGGTAAGTTTATTAACAAATAATCCGAACTATTATACAAATTTACGAGTATGACAACGTTCGACAGAACCAACCAAAGTAGAAGACTAGAACAAAAATACAGAAATTGTGAAAAGATTAGTAGATTAGACAAAAGCCAGGTTAAGTAACGAGTTTCCTGAAACTGAGAGCAAATGACAATGCAATGAGAAAGGAAGATATTTATATATAACCATGACTAGACTAAATTTCAAGTTTGGAATGTGATGCTTCAACAAGATGGCGTCTGTGAAGACTAGAAACTTAGACAGTTTTGGCAGAGGACCAGTTAAAAGAATAACAAAAATGTCTAACATAACAAAAAAAGCATTGCTAGTGTGGACAAGGCTCTAGTAATGATGATTCCGACCAGATGTGGAAAATAACTCTTATGTACAGTCCACGACACTTATTAAAGGAAACGTTTCGTTACTTATGGTTAAACGTTTCACGTTGAACTATGACTGACTATCTAACTCATCTTGTTGAAGCATCCCTTATACATAGAGCAAGCTTTCACTCTACAAATGCCTTCCTTACTCATTACAATGTCAAGTGCTCTAAACTTCAAAACACTTGTGACTTGACCTGACCTTAGTCTCCTCCTTTCCTTACCTCGTCGCCATTCCTACATTTTCATTGCCTTTCCTATTTTCTGCTTAGATGTGTTCCGTCCTGTTTTTTGTTTGTCCTGCAGGGGATTTTGTCCTACCCTATGAGTCAGCAGCTTTCCTGCAGTACTCCTGCTTATTTTTATTCCTTATATATAGACTACCTTCATTATTACTACTACTGTTTCTTCGTTAATACAACGTTAATACAATCCATCTCTCCTTACCGCTAGTGTGACTTTGTAAATGGCCCAAATCGGACCAAAACGTCGTCGTAAGCTCCTCAGTGCCTGCCTTCAGCCAACTGAACCGAATGCTCCCAATTGGGCCCCGCGCCTAGGGGTGCCCCGCGCTAGTGTAATCTACTCTTGGCTTGTCAAGTACACACAACACGAAGTAAAAAAAATGTTAAGTGATTTTTAGAAGTCCAAGAAAGACAATTTGTTTCCAATATTGCACTTAAATTCTGATTTTTCTTTTTTGTTTCCAACATTGCACTTAAATTCTGATTTTTCTTCTGAAGAAAAATTAATTAATATATTTAATAAATCATTTCACAGGCACTAAAGCAAGTGGTATTGTGACTATGTGCTTTTCAGAGGTGATATACAATTTTGTGTTACTAGCTTACAGCTGCTAACTCGCATACATTTTTTATGCGCACACTTTGCTTACTTTCCATACATGGTGGCCACCAAAATGGTTTCCAGTTGGGTCCTGCACCTCCTAAGGCCGGCTCTGTGTGCGAGTTATTTGTGTACTATTTTGTAAGTCCCCAAGTGTAGCACACAAGTTTCAAACAAATTCTTTTGCATGTATCTTCCTTGACACTTGTGACAACTTTTGCATGTATCTTCCTTGACACTTGTGACAACTTCCGAAGAAAACATGTTTCCTCTCATAAATGTTTGTATTTTCCTCAGACAAAAAATATCTCCTTCGTCTCGATAATTTTCCTTTTATTTTACCTATATTTTGCACTTTTTTTTCATTAGTGTTTCAAGGGCACTGTGTCAACAGCAGTCTTGAACTGTTGTGCGATACTGTCAGCCAGTTTACTTGTCTTCAAAAAATAACTAACTCTGACATAATTAACTAATAAATTATATATACATGAAGTTATAGATACCTAAATCCTAATCGTTAACGAGTTATTTGTTCTCTGAGTGATTAACAAACAATTCTCTAAAAAACTTTTCAAATATTATTACTTTAGTTCTTGTCAGTAAAGCAGACGAGCAGTTCAAAGAAACTTTCTTGTCATCTTTCATAAATATTGACACAATATGAGCCTTTTTTCTTTTATCTGCCGATTTGCCGTTTTGAAATGAGTTATTAAAGGTTTTCCAAAGTGGTTAGTATTGTAATGCACATTTTTAAACCCAGGGTTTTATCCCATCTGGTTCTCTTGCTTTTCTTCAAGTAAACATCTTGTAATAATTTACTTATTAAATCAGTGTCTTCAGTGTCTCGTATTTTAGTTTCTTGATATTAAAATGTAATAAATTTAAAATGGCTCATCTCGTCAACACAACGATTTCTTATTTTATACCTTTCGGATTTCTAACTTTATTTCTGTGAGTTTTTCAGTCGTCTTTAGAACTTTGTCTTTTGTCTTCAGCTTTCACTTCGGTTTTTGCAAACTTGAATTAAAGTTTTACCTTCATGTTGTTCTGTTAATGTTTTTTCTTATATGTGTAAATTCATCCCTGGTCTGCTTGAATCTCAGATAATTTTTTTTTTCATTGGTTGGATTTCTGTGTTGTTCCAGGGTCATATTTTTCATTGCTTTCAGCATCTTATATTAAACTATACTTTTTTTTATCACACATTTCTTTACTAGTAAATTGTTTAAGTTCAAATCTTACAAGAGTCATTTAGCAAATCTTGTCTGTTCCATGTAATATTTTGTTAAATTTTCTTTCTCAAAAATCTTGTTTTAATTCGGAGTTTTTTTTATTTTATTTATTTTAAGCATTCGTGTTGATTTTTTTTTTAGCCTGCTAGATAATTTTTTTGCAGCATTAGCTATTTCTTACAGAACATGATGACTCTGTCCAAATTAGTTTTAAATAATTTACACCGAAAATTTCTTCGTCTGTTTAAGTAAATGTTCGGTCAAGCATTGACAGTGTTGCTTCTCTGACTTTTGTCGCTTTATATGTGTAAGCATAAAATTCCTGTGTGTGAGTGTCCTCGCTGAATAACCACACAGTCTTAGAACATTATAAAATACAATAACATCATTTTCACCATTTCAATGAGCCATCATAAAGTACTATCCATTTACTGTGGTCTAGGTATGGTGTCAACTTCTGAGGCATTTTAATTATGCCTAGATCATGTGATGTCATTAGCTCTAAGTACATGTTTGTCATCTCAAGCGAATATGACAATAGTCATCAGTTCTCATGGTCGAAGACGTGTAATTAGAGCAAAGAATAATAGTACAGGTTAGATGATGAATAAGACATGTCGATATCTTTTAAAGATACCAACAAGTTACCCATACGTCTTATTCATCAAGGGTATAATCTATAACGATTGCAGTCATCTGGACGACATATGATGCTAAATGGAAGGATATTTGGGTATATGACAGAAAATAATCTCTTACTGGCCGGATCTGGTGGCAGGATTTCCGTTGCTAACAGGACGACAGCAACTGCGCACCAAGGAGGAGGTCCCACCAAGGTTAACATTACTGGAATCCTCGAGCTGTTCAGTGTGGACATAGTGATCTTTAAGTACGAATCTTAGCACTGGGTAATAATCACATAAGGCTATTTTATTTGGTCATAGGTTAGCGACCATTCAAGCGTGGAAGAAAACTTCATTTCGTCCGCTTCCTGATACATAGCGACACATTCTTCCCACCACTAAAACAAGTAATTACAGACAGAGCATGAAATTAATTATGCAAAACGTAACAAATGGTATGCTGATACTGACAAGATGTGGAAAAGGACACTTACGTATAGTTCAGGACATTTATTAAAGGAAACGTTTCGCCACGAGCGGCTTCTTCAGTCCCAATATAGAGAAAACTAAAAAATCTATGTATGCTCGTTACTAAGTTATCTATGTATTACGACCGAAGAAGAAACAAGTGGTGAAACGTTTCCTTTAGTAAATATCCTGAATTGTATACATGTGTCTTTTAATACAAGATGTGTTTGGATCTTTCTACAATTCCATGAAATCATCCCCATAATACCAACCTCCAGCTCCATGTGCCTCAATGATTTGAGTTAGGAATTACCTATAATCAAAATTCCTAGCGTCCTTGTACACTGCTGCTGCTGCTATTGTTGTTGTTGCTGCCACTTCTTGCTGTTACTACTACTGCTGTTGTTGATACTGCTGCTGTTTCTGCTGCTCCTGTTACTGCTGCTTCTCCTACTGCTGCTGCTCCTACTGTTACTGCTGCTTTTACTGCTGCTGGTTACTCAAATGATTCTAAAACCCTCTACCTAATGACCCGATAAAGATATCTATGCAGTAAAATATACAGCCTCCTGAATCTCAATGATTTATGTAACTTATCACCATAATCCTAAACCCCAGTTCCTCATACCTCAAGGATCTGAGAAAGGCATTTCTCTTATTTAAAATAAAAGCAGCTCCCTTCAAGTAAATGATCAGAGAAAGGTATCCCCCAAGACCCCAAACTAGAGCCACGAGTCTCTCTAAATAAAGAACTTTATCCCTATAACCGAACACTGCAACTCCCTGTATCTCAGAGTTACGAGAAAAGTGTATCCCTCAAACTGAACCCATCTCTATCTCAGTGCTACGAGAAGCTCATACCCGTTACCCAAAAATCTAGCTATATGTACTTTGTGATCCAAGAAAAGCATTTTGCTTATAAACATTAACTGATAAAAAATTACCAAAATATTCGAAAACTTTGGCAGATGTGGTGAATGGTTTTGAAAACTAACAAGTTGAATAACTGAGTCACTCATGCAACATCTGGAAATCTTTATTGAAGAAACGTTTCGCCACACAGTGGCTTCATCAGTCCATTGTGCAAGAATGGTATATAATACCGACAAGATGAAATTAAGACACATGTGCAACATCTGGGTATCTTTATTGTAGACGTTTCGCCATCCAGTGGCTTTATCAATACAAATTCTAGGACATAACTTGAAGACAGTAGGACTATGTACAGAAGATGAGGTAATCAATCCCTCAACCTAGGAGTAGGTGCGAAGAGCACCGTAGTCTTGGAGATTCTGAAGCAGAAGGAAGGAGGCTGGCGCTTATATAGTAACGTCAGGTGTAGCAGACGAGGGCATAGTCACTGGTAGGCGGGATTCCCCAGTGGAATAAATAACAAAAAGGCACAATACCGTGACTGGAACGATACACAAATAACCCGCACATAAAAGAGAGAAGCTTACGACGACGTTTCGGTCCGACTTGGACCATTGACAAAGTAGGTCCTTCCCAAAGAGATGGGTTAGTTGTAGTAGTAGTTGCCGTAGCCGTGAAGGTTATATACATGTCCTCAGAATCAAGATTCCATGAGGTTGAGGGACTGATTACCTCATTTTCTGTATATAGTCCTACTTTCTTCAAGTTATGTCCTAGAATTTGTATTGATAAAGCCACTGGATGGCGAAACGTCTACAATAAAGATACCCAGATGTTGCACATGTGTCTTAATTTCATCTTGTCTGTATTATATACCATTCTTACACAACTTGTCAGACAGTGCAACATCATGGAATCTTGATTCTGAGGACATGTACATAACCTTCACGACTACGGCAACTACTACAACTAACCCATCTCTTTGGGAAGGACCTACTTCCACTGGGGAATCCCGCCTACCAGTGACTATGCCCTCGTCTACTACACCGGACGTTACTATATAAGCGCCAGGCTCCTTTCTTCTGCTTCAAAATCTCCAAGACTACGGTGCTCTTCGCACCTACTCCTAGGTTGAGGGACTGATTACCTCATCTTCTGTATATAGTCCTACTGTCTTCAAGTTATGTCCTAGAATTTGTATTGATAAAGCCACTGGAGGACGAAACGTCTACAATAAAGATACCCAGATGTTGCACATGTGTCTTAATTTCATCAGTCCATTACAAAGTAGAAATGGGTAAGGAGAGGTGGAGAATGAAGTTAACAGTTCCTCAGCCTGAAATCGATGTGTTCAGTCCACCTCTTTTGTAGGAAGTACAGCATAGGGCCAGAGAGGTGGCTGACCTACTGCAGTCAGTATATTACATTAAGTTTACCTGGAGAGAGTTCCGGGGGTCAACGCCCCCGCGGCCCGGTCTGTGACCAGACCTCCTGGTGGATCAGAGTCTGATCAACAAGGCTGTTACTGTTGGCTGCTTGAAGACAGCCAGGGGTCTATTAGTAATCCCCCTTATGTATGCTGAGAGGCAGTTGAACAGTCTCGGGCCCTGACACTTATTGTATTGTCTCTTAACGTGCTAGTAACACTTCTGCTTTTCATTGGGGGGATGTTGCATCGTCTGCCGAGTCTTTTGCATTCGTTGTGAGTGATTTTCGAGTGCAAGTTCGGTACTAGTCCCTCTAGGATTTTCCAGGTGTATATAATCATGTATTTCTCCCGCCTGCGTTCCAAGGAGTACAGGTTCAGGAACTTCAAGCGCTCCCAGTAGTTGAGGTGTTTTATCTCCGTTATGAGCGCTGTGAAGGTTCTCTGTACATTTTCTAGGTCAGCAATTTCACCTGCCTTGAAAGGTGCTGTTAGTGTGCAGCAATATTCCAGCCTAGATAGAACAAGCGACCTGAGGAGAGTCATCATGGGCTTGGCATCCTAAGTTTTGAAGGTTCTCATTATCCATCCTGTCATTTTTCTAGAAGATGCGATAGATACAATGTTATGGTCCTTGAAGGTGAGATCCACCGACATAATCACTCCCAGATCTTTGACGTTGGTTTTTCGCTCTATTTTGTGGAAGGAATTTGTTTATAAGCCAGTTTTCAAAACCATTCATCACATCTGTCAGACACTGCAACATCATGGCATCTTGGTGCAAAGACTTCTTGAACGATTGTCCAACCTTTGGACGACAACCTACTTACACCAGTGGAAGGTCCCACTGTGATCCCGCCTCCTGCTTCGACTCTCCTGACTGAACACAAGAACAAAAAAACGAAGGAACACTGCAGCAGGTCTACCGGCCCATGCGAGGCAGGTCCAAGTCTCCTACCGGCTTAAGCCAATGCACACAACGTAGTCAGGTCAGGTCACTTTGACTTAAGGGAGGAACACGGCAACCGACCTGGTAACACAAGCTTTCAGGTCCAACTCACACCCACCCACATCCACTCATGTATTTATCCAACCTATTTTTAAAGCTACACAACGTTCTGGCCTCTATAACTGTACTTGGGAGTTTGTTCCACTCATCCACAACTCTATTACCAAACCAGTACTTTCCTATATCCTTCCTGAATCTGAATTTTTCCAACTTAAAACCATTGCTGCGAGTCCTGTCTAGGCTAGATATTTT
This sequence comes from Cherax quadricarinatus, assembly GCF_038502225.1. Classification (NCBI taxonomy): domain Eukaryota; kingdom Metazoa; phylum Arthropoda; class Malacostraca; order Decapoda; family Parastacidae; genus Cherax; species Cherax quadricarinatus. Next base: position 20,236,890 of record NC_091332.1, read on the forward strand.
CAGCACACTATTTACATCCCCATTATTTATTCCTGTCTTCCATTTATACACCTCAATCATATCCCCCCTAATTCTACGTCTTTCTAGAGAGTGCAGATTCAGGGCCCTTAGTCTATCCTTATAGGGAAGGTTTCTGATATATGGGATCAACTTTGTCATCCTCCTTTGAACGTTTTCCAGAGCATTTACATCCATTCTGTAATACGGTGACCAAAACTGTGCAGCATAATCTAAATGAGGCCTAACCAAGGATGTATAGAGTTGAAGAACAACCTGAGGACTCCTATCATTTATGCTTCTTGATATGAAGCCAAGGATTCTATAAGCTTTATTGCGAACACTTATGCACTGTTGTCTTGGTTTCAGATTACTGCTAACCAGAACTCTTAAATCTTTTTCGCAATCCGTAATATTAAGATCTACATTATTTAGTTTATATGTGGCATTTATATTATCCTGTCCAACATTTAGAACTTTGCATTTGTCTATATTAAACTGCATCTGCCACTTCTCCATCCACTGCACCAGTCTATTCAAATCTTCCTGGAGTGCTCTAATGTCCTCGTCAGAATGAATTCGACGGCCTATTTTGGTGTCATCGGCAAACTTGCTGATGTCGCTCTTTATGCCCTCATCTATGTCGTTTATGTAGATTGTGAACAGCAGGGGGCCCAACACTGACCCCTGTGGAACACCGCTCGTGACGCTTACCCACTCTGATTTGTCCCCATTTATGCAAACTCTCTGCTGCCTATTTGTCAACCATGCCTCTATCCAGGAAAAAATTTCTCCTCCTATTCCATGTGCCTTAATTTTCCTCAATAGTCTCTGATGTGGGAGCCTGTCAAAGTACTTACTGAAGTCCATGTACACAATATCATATTCATTACCATGATCTCCCTCCTCAAATACCTTAGTGAAAAAAGTTAATAAATTCGTAAGGCAGGAACGCCCCTTTGTAAAACCATGCTGAGATTCGTTGATTAATTTATGCTTTTTAAGGTGGCTACGAACTGCCTCGGCAATTATTGATTCCATAAATTTTCCCACTGTGGAGGTTAGGCTTATTGGTCTATAGTTCAAAGCTAAGGACCTGTCACCTGCTTTGAAAATAGGTATCACATTTGCCATTTTCCACTTATCTGGCACCATGCCAGTTTGTAGTGATATGTTGAAAAGATTTGCCAAAGGTTTGCTAAGCTCCTCTTTGCATTCCTTTAGAACCCTTGTATACAGTTCATCAGGGCCTGGGGATTTGTTAGGTTTTAATTTATCTATTTTACTAAGGACCATGTCACTTGTGACCCTAATCGTGCACAGTTTATTATCGTCCTGTTCTACATAATTTATCATTTCTGGAATATCGCTGGTATCCTCCTTTGCAAAAACTGAGAGGAAGTATGTGTTAAAAATTCTACACATTTTCTTATCACTGTCAGTGAGCTGACCCAAGGAACTTTTGAGTGGGCCTATCTTGTCCCTGATCTTACTTCTGTATACCTGAAAGAATCCTTTTGGGTTAGTCTTCGATTCTCTTGCAACTTTAACCTCATAATCTCTTTTTGCTTTTCTAATTCCCTTTTTTATTTCTCTCTTTAACTGAATATATCGATTTCTTAATTGCCCCTCTCCTCTTTTGATTTGCCTATATATGCCTCTCTTTTGACCAATCAGATATTTTAATCTATTGTTCATCCATTTAGGATCATTTTTGCTTGATCTGATTTCCCTATTTGGAACACAATTTGACTGAGCAGCTAGAACTATGCCCTGGAAATCGTCAAGGGCCCAACACTGGCCACTGTGGAACAAGCTAGTGACGTGCCCCCATTCTGATTTCTCCCCATTTATGCAAAATCTCTGCTGCCTATCTGTCAACCATGCCTGTACTCAGGAAATTTTTTTCCTCCTATTCCGTAGCCTCTGATGTAGAACTATGGAAATCTTTACTGAAGTCCATATACACAATATCATATTGAATTCCATAATCTACCTCTTCAAACACCTTAGTGAAAAATGTTAATAAATTCGTAAGACAGGAAAGCTTCTTTGTAAAACCGTACTGAGATTCATTAATCAATTTATGCTTTTCAAGATGGCTATGAATTGCCTCGGCAATTTATTATCGTCCTGTTCTACATAATTTATTATTGTCCTGTCCAACATTTAGAACTTTGCATTTGTCTATATTAAACTGCATCTGCCACTCCTCCGACCACTGCATCAGTCTATTCAAATCTTCCTGGAGTGCTCTAATGTCCTCGTCAGAATGAATTCGACGGCCTATTTTGGTGTCATCGGCAAACTTGCTGATGTCGCTCTTTATGCCCTCATCTATGTCGTTTATGTAGACTGTGAACAGCAGGGGACCCAACACTGACCCCTGTGGAACACCGCTCATGACACTTCCCCACTCTGATTTCTCCCCATTTATGCAAACTCTCTGCTGCCTATTTGTCAACCATGCCTCCAGGAAAAAAATTCTCCTCATATTCCATGTGCCTTAATTTTCCTCAATAGTCTCTGATGTGGGACCCTGTCTAAGTCCATATACTGAAGTTCATATACACAATATCATATTCATTACCATGATCTACCTCCTCAAATACCCTAGTGAAAAAAGTTAATAAATTCGTAAGGCAGGAACGCCCCTTTGTAAAACCATGCTGAGATTCGTTGATTAATTTACGCTTTTCAAGGTGGCTACGAACTGCCTCGGCAATTATTGATTCCATAAATTTTCCCATTATGGAGGTTAGGCTTATTAGTCTATAGTTCGATGCTAAGGACCTGTCACCTGCTTTGAAAATAGGTATCACATTTGCCATTTTCCACTTATCTGGCACCATGCCAGTTTTAGTGATATGTTGAAAAGATTAGCCAAAGGTTTGGTAAGCTCCTCTTTACTTTCCTTTAGAACCCTTGCATACAGTTCATCAGGGCCTGGGGATTTGTTAGGTTTTCATTTATCTATTTGCCTAAGGACCATGTCACTTGTGACCCTAATCGTGCACAGTTTATTAACGTCCTGTTATTCATAATTTATCATTTCTGGAATATCGCTGGTATCCTGTGTAAAAACTGAGAGGAAGTATGTGTTAAAACTTCTACTCATTTCCTTATCACTGTCAGTGAGCTGACCTGAGGAACTTTTGAGTGGGCCTATCTTGTCCCTGATCTTACTTCTGTATACCTGAATGAATCCTTTTGGGTTAGTTGTCGATTCTCTTGCAACTTTAACCTCATAATCTCTTTTTGCTTTTCTAATTCCCTTTTTTATTTCTCTCTTTAACTGAATATATCGATTTCTTAATTGCCCCTCTCCTCTTTTGATTTGCCTATATATGCCTCTCTTTTGACCAATCAGATATTTTAATCTATTGTTCATCCATTTAGGATCATTTTTGTTTGATCTGATTTCCCTATTTCGAACATAATTTGACTGAGCAGCTAGAACTATGCCCTGGAAAGCGTCATATCGGCAACCATCACTACCTACCTGACCCTTAGTCAGGTCATTCCAGTTCAGCCCACCTAAGTAATTTTTCAGTCCTATGAAATCAGCCAAGCGGAAGTCAGGGACAGAGACTTGATTGCCATTATTAGGGGAATTCCATGATATATTAAAACTGAGTGATTTGTGATCACTTTCCCCAAGCTCATCATTAACCTCAAGATTATTAATTAGTGTTTCTCTGCTGGCAAGAACCAAGTCAAGGAGGTTATTTCCCCTAGTTGGCTCTGTCACAAACTGTTTTAAAAAACAGTCCTGGATCGTATCAAGAAAGTCACCTGACTCTAAATTTCCTGTCAAATTGCTCCAGTCAATCTGTCTGTAGTTGAAATCTCCCATTAGCCCAACATTTTCGTATGTAGATGCCTTACGAATTTCGTCCCATAGAAGTTTACTGTACTCCCTATCAAGATTTGGGGCCCTATAAATCACACACAAAATTAGTTTTTCTCGGCCCTCGAGAAGCTGTAACCAAACAGATTCAGTGGCTGATGCTTCTAATTTTATATCTTGTCTAACACAACAATTTAAATTGTCTCTGATATACATCGCTACTCCACCACCCTTCCTGTTGACCCTGTCAGTGTGGAATAATTTATAGCCTTATATGTGACATACAGAGGGCATCTCTCTATCTTTCAGATTGAGCCAGGTCTCTGTTATAGCAATAATAACTATGTTTCCTGCTCTTGCAATTAATCTTAGCTCATCTATCTTATTTCTTACACTCCTGCTATTAGTATAGTAAACCTTAAGGGAGCTAGTCCCTTGCTGCCCTCTGCTGTCCCCCTTTGTTTGCTGACCTGTTCTATTGTCTTTATTTATAACTTCATGCTGAATGCCTTTTATACATTTATTGTTTCCAACCCTAGTGTTGCAACCTCCTTGTTTCCCACACGCACCAATACCTCTATCTTCAATCAGTTTAAAATCATAGGCATTTCACCAATGGCCTTCTCAATTGAGTTTGCAAGTGGTACCACCCCAGCCCCAGAGAGATGTACCCCATCCCTTGCATACATATCATGTTTGCCATAAAAGTTGTTCCAGTTGTCAAGGAATGGGATTGCAAGTTCCTTGCTGTATCTGTCTAGCCAGCAATTTACACCAATTGCTCTAGACAACCATTCATTTCTTACTCCCCTTCTAGGCAAGATGCTACATATGATTGGGACCCCTCTCTTAGACTTAATGAAATCTATAGCTGACCTGTACTTATCTAGCAGCTCTTCTCTTGTGGAGAAAATTTCTCCAGGAGGGGGTATCAGCCCTTTCAGCCCCTTCAGCCCCTTTCAGCCCTGAGAGGAGCAGCCCTCTCAGAAGGGGCAAATATCTTGTTTACTGCTACAGCGAGTAATTGCCCCCAGATGCAGTACCAGTATGTGACGTGGCTCGACGCTCCGTGCAGTCCTGTGTTGCAGAGTGTATTTTAATAAGAGATAGTACATCTCTTACTTTAGCAGCACAATTAAGGAAAATCCTGCTCCCACTTTATTACCATAGTAAAGATAGTGGACATTGTTGTCTATGCTTAAGACAGGAAGAATCAAACATTCTGCTTTGCCTCATGGAGGAAGTGGCAAGGAAGCAAAAGTACTGTGTCAGCTTTTCCTTTGTGCAAGGGGCAGTAACGGCGTGGGGTGCTGTGGCGTCTTCAGATTACTTTTGACTCTACTGAGAGTGACACACGCCAGGATAACCAACAAAGAACGTTCTGTGCGTTAGTGTGAACAAAGTGTCTCATAAAACACAATAAACACTTAAGAGAAGTGTGATCAGCTTCTTTATTGTTCACAATCTTATCACTAAAGACAAATCTTGTGGAACATAGTGTACCAGTGTGCGTATTCCTAGACTATGGAAGACGTGGACATCCAAGGACACTTCAGCTTCTATCAAGTCACCGATATCTGTCGAAGGTGTGAAAAACACCATAGTTCACGCTACAAGAGCAAGGTAGGTTACGAATTTCTTGTAATACGGGGGACTGCGCAGTTCTTGAGTCGCAAGGAGTTTGTAATCAACCTATAGTCGGCAGTAAGGTGCGGACTTTTGAGTCCAAACAAGTATGTAATTTGTCAGCCATATATATTATATTATCACACTGGCCGATTCCCACCAAGGCAGGGTGGCCCGAAAAAGAAAAACTTTCACCATCATTCACTCCATCACTGTCTTGCCAGAAGGGTGCTTTACACTACAGTTTTTAAACTGCAACATTAACACCCCTCCTTCAGAGTGCAGGCACTGTACTTCCCATCTCCAGGACTCAAGTCCGGCCTGCCGGTTTCCCTGAATCCCTTCATAAATGTTACTTTGCTCACACTCCAACAGCACGTCAAGTATTAAAAACCATTTGTCTCCATTCACTCCTATCAAACACGCTCATGCATGCCTGCTGGAAGTCCAAGCCCCTCGCACACAAAACCTCCTTTACCCCCTCCCTCCAACCTTTCCTAGGCCGACCCCTACCCCGCCTTCCTTCCACTACAGACTGATACACTCTTGAAGTCATTCTGTTTCGCTCCATTCTCTCTACATGTCCGAACCACCTCAACAACCCTTCCTCAGCCCTCTGGACAACAGTTTTGGTAATCCCGCACCTCCTCCTAACTTCCAAACTACGAATTCTCTGCATTATATTCACACCACACATTGCCCTCAGACATGACATCTCCACTGCCTCCAGCCTTCTCCTCGCTGCAACATTCATCACCCATGCTTCACACCCATATAAGAGCGTTGGTAAAACTATACTCTCATACATTCCCCTCTTTGCCTCCAAGGACAAAGTTCTTTGTCTCCACAGACTCCTAAGTGCACCACTCACTCTTTTTCCCTCATCAATTCTATGATTCACCTCATCTTTCATAGACCCATCTGCTGATACGTCCACTCCCAAATATCTGAATACGTTCACCTCCTCCATACTCTCTCCCTCCAATCTGATATTCAATCTTTCATCACCTAATCTTTTTGTTATCCTCATAACCTTACTCTTTCCTGTATTCACCTTTAATTTTCTTCTTTTGCACACCCTACCAAATTCATCCACCAATCTCTGCAACTTCTCTTCAGAATCTCCCAAGAGCACAGTGTCATCAGCAAAGAGCAGCTGTGACAACTCCCACTTTGTGTGTGATTCTTTATCTTTTAACTCCACGCCTCTTGCCAAGACCCTCGCATTTACTTCTCTTACAACCCCATCTATAAATATATTAAACAACCACGGTGACATCACACATCCTTGTCTAAGGCCTACTTTTACTGGGAAAAAAATTCCCTCACTATCCTCGTAAAAACTCTTCACTGCTTTCAGTAACCTACCTCCTACACCATACACTTGCAACATCTGCCACATTGCCCCCCTATCCACCCTGTCATACGCCTTTTCCAAATCCATAAATGCCACAAAGACCTCTTTAGCCTTATCTAAATACTGTTCACTTATATGTTTCACTGTAAACACCTGGTCCACACACCCCCTACCTTTCCTAAAGCCTCCTTGTTCATCTGCTATCCTATTTTCCGTCTTACTCTTAATTCTTTCAATTATAACTCTACCATACACTTTACCAGGTATACTCAACAGACTTATCCCCCTATAATTTTTGCACTCTCTTTTATCCCCTTTGCCTTTATACAAAGGAACTATGCATGCTCTCTGCCAATCCCTAGGTACCTTACCCTCTTCCATACATTTATTAAATAATTGCACCAACCACTCCAAAACTATATCCCCACCTGCTTTTAACATTTCTATCTTTTTCCCATCAATCCCAGCTGCCTTACCCCCTTTCATTTTACCTACTGCCTCACGAACTTCCCCCACACTCACAACTGGCTCTTCCTCACTCCTACAAGATGTTATTCCTCCTTGCCCTATACACGAAATCACAGCTTCCCTATCTTCATCAACATTTAACAATTCCTCAAAATATTCCCTCCATCTTCCCAATACCTTTAACTCTCCATTTAATAACTCTCCTCTCCTATTTTTAACTGACAAATCCATTTGTTCTCTAGGCTTTCTTAACTTGTTAATCTCACTCCAAAACTTTTTCTTATTTTCAACAAAATTTGTTGATAACATCTCACCCACTCTCTCATTTGCTCTCTTTTTACATTGCTTCACCACTCTCTTAACCTCTCTCTTTTTCTCCATATACTCTTCCCTCCTTGCATCACTTCTACTTTGTAAAAACTTCTCATATGCTAACTTTTTCTCCCTTACTACTCTCTTTACATCATCATTCCACCAATCGCTCCTCCTCCCTCCTGTACCCACTTTCCTGTAACCACAAACTTCTGCTGAACACTCTAACACTACATTTTTAAACCTACCCCATACCTCTTCGACCCCATTGCCTATGCTCTCATTAGCCCATCTATCCTCCAATAGCTGTTTATATCTTTCCCTAACTGCCTCCTCTTTTAGTTTATAAACCTTCACCTCTCTCTTCCCTGATGCTTCTATTCTCCTTGTATCCCATCTACCTTTTACTCTCAGTGTAGCTACAACTAGAAAGTGATCTGATATATCTGTGGCCCCTCTATAAACATGTACATCCTGAAGTCTACTCAACAGTCTTTTATCTACCAATACATAATCCAACAAACTACTGTCATTTCGCCCTACATCATATCTTGTTTACTTATTTATCCTCTTTTTCTTAAAATATGTATTACCTATAACTAAACCCCTTTCTATACAAAGTTCAATCAAAGGGCTCCCATTATCATTTACACCTGGCACCCCAAACTTACCTACCACACCCTCTCTAAAAGTTTCTCCTACTTTAGCATTCAGGTCCCCTACCACAATTACTCTCTCACTTGGTTCAAAAGCTCCTATACATTCACTTAACATCTCCCAAAATCTCTCTCTCTCCTCTGCATTCCTCTCTTCTCCAGGTGCATACACGCTTATTATGACCCACTTCTCGCATCCAACCTTTACTTTAATCCACATAATTCTTGAATTTACACATTCATATTCTCTTTTCTCCTTCCATAACTGATCATTTAACATTACTGCTACCCCTTCCTTTGTTCTAACTCTCTCAGATACTCCAGATTTAATCCCATTTATTTCCCCCCACTGAAACTCTCCTACCCCCTTCAGCTTTGTTTCACTTAGGGCCAGGACATCCAACTTCTTTTCATTCATAACATCAGCAATCATCGGTTTCTTGTCATCCGCACTACATCCACGCACATTTAAGAATCCCAGTTTTATAAAGTTTTTCTTCTTCTCTTTTTTAGTAAATGTCTACAGGAGAAGGGGTTACTAGCCCATTGCTCCCGGCATCTTAGTCGCCTCATACGACACGCATGGCTTACGGAGGAAAGATTCTTTTCCACTTCCGCATGGACAATAGAAGAAATAAAGAAGAACAAGAGCTATTTAGAAAAAGGAGAAAAACCTAGATGTATGTATATATATATGCATGTGCATGTCTGTGAAGTGTGACCAAAGTGTAAGTAGGAGTAGCAAGATATCCCTGTTATCTAGCGTGCTTATGAGACAGAAAAAGAAACCAGCAATCCTACCATCATGCAAAACAGTTACAGGTTTTTGTTTCACAGTCATCTGGCAGGACGGTAGTACTTCCCTGGGTGGTTGCTGTCTACCAACCTACTACCTACTGTCAGCCATCAGTGAATGAAATATGCTGACATAACACCCCTAGGGGTAATTTATAATCTTACAAATTATAACTCTTTACAGCCCATTGAGAGATGACTTCGACAGCTTCTCAAGACCTCGTCTGCAGGGGCGGCTGTGCAGGCGATGAGCTGTCTTTCTAATTTACGTACAAACTCTTTAAACTTAGCTGGTAATGCCATTTCTCAACATATTGGTCGTGCTCGAACCGGATAAAGGCCACACTGTGGTCCAGATATGTTGTACTACAGTGTACAAATAACCTACGAGCCAAGGTCCTTCGAAAAACGCTGTAAAACTAGTGTTTTACAATTTAAATCAGTATGAATGAGTCCCTCCAGACTCAATCACAGAGAATGGGCAGCCAAAAGAAAACGGGCGCTCACCCAGCATTCACCCAAAGAAAACGGGAGCTTTGTGACTCACCCAACAAGAAAACGGGGGATGGCACCCTGCATCCACTGCTCCAAACTCGAAGAAGTGCTGACTAAGACAACAACAACCCAAGTGATGTTCGGTTTGTCTGAGTGTATATACACATAATGTTTATAATGTTTATAGACAGAAATTAAGAGACAAGATTGTGTTAAAGTTTGTTTCTTACAGATCTACCTCTTATATTAAAGGAACTTATATATAAAGTGTAAGCTTTCAAATATATATTAACAGTGACATTTATATATGTGTAAGTAATATTCACGTGTGATTTACAGTTATACAGTGACATTTATAGTGTATAGTGAATGAAGTGTATAACGTTATTTATGATTAATCATCATGGGCAGGCTGACACAGCAAACTGAAGCCATAAGCACCAGCCACATGTACTGTGTACCCTTCATGGTCATTGACCCTGAGGTTAAGCTTAGTAGGTCAGTAGTGTCTGACTCGATTATTGCTGACTTAAGCATAACAAAAGCTCAGCTGTTTATAGCAGTACAGTGTTTTTTAAACACTCTAAGTGTGGTGCTAGAATTTTCAGTATACCATTAAAATGGCTTGTTTGAAAACTCAGTTTCAGTCTTTACAGACTAAGATTACACAATTAGAAAATCTAAGTTCAGTCTGTATAGGATTAACTCAAGATACAAACATAGATTTTGATGATCTTGAGGTCAAATTTGAATTACTTGCACAACGTCTGAAAATAATTAATTCAGACTATACACATTATGAAAATAAATTTCTTGAATCAGACCCATCTGAGGTTGAAATTAAAAATGTTTTGGATACTTTTAGTAATCAACAATTAAGGTGGACAGGAGTACAGGCTATCTGCCGCAAAACTCTGTCACAGAGACCTACTGTAACTAGTGGTCAAACACCTTTACACCTGTAACAACAACAAGTGTCCCATTACCAAGCTTACCTACATTGTCATTACCTATTTTCCAAGGTCATAATTATGAAGAATTCATTAGTGGTTTTCAATCCATAGTAAATTCACGAACTGACATAGATGAGATTGCTAAGTTCAATTATCTTAAATGTCTTGTGAAGGGAGAACCCTATGAACTGATTAAGTCATTTCCGGTGGTTAAAGGTAATTATCAAATAGCCTTACGTGTCTTAGCAGGCAATTACTTCGATGCTGACAAGGCTAGAGTTAGACATGCAGTCTTAATATCAAGCTCGAAGCCACCCAAACATTGTTTTTCAGACTTACAGGCATTTAGAATCACATTAGACAATAGTCTCAGATCTCTAGGTGCTAAATATGACCTAAGACAATGTGATTGGTTTATCAGTGGTATTGTACAAGATAAGTTGTCACCACAAACTATTGAACGATTAAATATTATGTTCAATAAACGCTATTTCACTTGTGAAGAAATTAGCAATGGTTTACAAACAATAGTTTCATGCATGCAAGCAACGAGACAAGATGAAAAATCCACAAATCCAGTGGATAATAAACCTTCAACTCAGTATATCAAGAGTATACCTACTCCTACTAAAACACAGAATGGGAAATCCCATATAGGCATTTATCAAGCTGTGAATACAACAGACAGTAAACAGATTGTCGTACATAAACGTACTCCAGAATGTGTACTTTGTGATGGAACACATTGGGCACAGTATTGTATTCAATACACATCAAAGGAGGCACGTAAACAACGTGTTCACCAGCTGGAAAGGTGCATCAAGTGTTTAGGTGAACACAAGGGAGGAAAATGCTCACTGAAGAAGTGTTTTAAATGCAAGGGTATGCATCATACAGCATTATGCCCAAATACTTTTGCTGAACAGCAGAAGACTTCCACAGAATCAGGAAGTCAACAAGCAACAGCATTAAATGTGAGAGATAAGTTTAAAGCAACTGCTCTCCCGATAGCTCGAGTTGAGTTATCTAATAAATTACACAAAACCAATGTGCTAACATTATTTGATCAAGGTTCACAAAGGTCCTTCATAAGAAGAACAGTGTTGCAGAAACTGAATAAACAACCCTATGCCAAACTGCATCTGCCGCTTCTCCGACCATTGCATCAGTCTATTCAAATCATCCTGGAGTGCTCTAGTGTCCTCATTACAATGAATTGGACGGCCTATTTTGGTGTCATCAACAAATTTGCTTGTTCCTATTTATTCCCTCTTTTAAGTCGTTTATGTAAATTGTGAACAACTGGCTCAACACTGACTCCTGAGGACACCGCTTGTGAAATGCCCCCATTCTGATTTCTCCACATTTATGCAAACTCTCTGCTGCTTATTTGTCAGCCATGCCTCTACACTGGAAAAAATATCTTCTCCTATTCCGTGTGCCTGAAGTTTCCTCAATAGCCTATGGTGTGGAACTCTATCGAAAGCCTTACTGAAGTCCCAATACACAATATCACATTCATTACCATGATTTACCTCCTCAAACACCTTAGTGAAAAAAGTTAGTAAATTCATAAGACAGGAAAGCCCCTTTGTAAAACCGTGTTGAGATTCATTAATCAATCTGTGCCTATCAAGATGGGTACGAATTGCTTCGGCAATATTGATTCCATAAATTTTCCCACTATGGAGGTAAGGCTTATTGGTCTATAGTTCGAAGCCCAGGACCTGTCACTTGCCTTGTAAATAGGTATTACATTTGTCATTTTCCACTTATCAGGCACTATGCCAGTTTGTTAAAAAGATTAGCCAAAGGTATGCTAAGTTCCTCTTTACATTCCTTTAACACCCTTGCAAACAGTTCATCAGGACCTAGGGATTTGTTAGGTTTTAGTTTCTCTATTTGTCTGAGGACCATGTCACTAGTTACCGCATTCGTGCATAGTTTATCATCCTGTTCTACATAATCTATTTTTTCAGGAATATCGCTAATATTTTCCTGGTTGAAAACTGAGAGGAAGTAGGTATTGAGAATTTCACACATATCCTTATCACTGTCAGTGATCTGACCAGAGTTTCTCTTAAGTGGGCCAATCTTGTCCCTAATCTTACTTCTGTATACCTGAAAGAACCCTTTTGGGTTAGTCTTTGAATCCCTTTCGACCTTAGCCTCATAATCCCTTTTTGCTTTTCTTATACCTTTCTTTATTTCTCTCTTTAATTGAATATATTGATTTCTTAACTGCCCATCCCGTCTTTTGATACGCCTATATATGCCTCTCTTTTGTCCAATGAGATGTTTTAAACATTTGTTCATCCATTTGGGATCATTTTTGTTAGATCTAATTTCCCTACTCTGAACAGAAGTTGTCTGGGCAGCTAGAAGTATGCTCTGAAAAAAATCATATTGGCAACCAAGATCATCTACCTGACCCTAGTCAGGACATCCCAATTTAGCCCAACCAGGTAATTTTTCACTCCCATGAAGTCGGTCAAGCGAAAATCTGGGACAGAGATTTGATTGCAGTTATCTGGGAAATTCCATGATATATTGAAACTAACTGATTTGTGATCGCTTTCCCCAAGCTCATCATTAACCTCAGGATTATTAATTAGTGAATCTTTGTTGGCAAGAACCAAATCAAACAGATTGCTTCCTCTGTTGGTTCTGTCACAACCTGTTCTAAAAAGCAATCCTGAACCGTATCAAGAAAGTCACTAGACTCAAGATTTCCTGTCATATTGTTCCAATCAATTTGCCTAAAGTTAAAATCTCCCTTTATCACAACATTTTCATATGTAGATGCCTTATGAATTTCGTCCCTAAATAGCTTACTGCACTCCCTATCAAGGTTTGGGGGCCTATATATCACACCCAAAATTAATTTCTCACGTCCCTAGAGAAATTGTAGCCAAACAGATTCTGTGTTCGATGTTTCTAATCTTATATCATATCTAAGAAACCAGCTTAAATTTTCCCTGACATGCATCGCCACCCCACCACCCTATGGTCGCTGCTAACTTTACATTAGGTCTACATGGTCGCTGCTAACTTTACATTAGGTCTACATGGTCGCTGCTAACTTTACATTAGGTCTACATGGTCGCTGCTAACTTTACATTAGGTCTACATGGTCGCTGCTAACTTTACATTAGGACTGCATGGTCGCTGCTAACTTTACATTAGGTCTACATGGTCGCTGCTAACTTTACATTAGGTCTACATGGTCGCTGCTAACTTTACATTAGGACTGCATGGTCGCTGCTAACTATACGTTAGGATTACATCCCCATTCTCTTCCAATCTGTTCACTGTCATTCATTGTCATTCATCTGTTGTAACCTCTTTTCCTTCATCTTAACTATATTTTATTTAATATATTATTTATGTGTTTATATTTCTCTATACAACTATTTTCTTCCCATCCGACCGTCTCTCACAAAGGTTAGATTTCCTCTCGCCCCAAAAAAAAAAAAGTTATATTCAGTCTTTCTTTCAATAACTGCCTTACCAGAAGTGCATAAACTCCGCAGTTCAGATGAACCTCTGAGCTGCAGCTTCTCTGCCATTCGTTAAGAGCACAGACACTACTCACTTTCATATCTCAAGTCTGGTTAGATATTTTCTCTGAACCACTTAATATTTCTTTACTAACACTCTAGTAACATTCAGTTCTTATAGATAACATACTCACTCATCTGCTCGATGCTCAGGTCACTACCACTTAAATATTTATTTCATACGCTCCACTAACCCATTCCGTCTTCTATTATATACCAGTATAATTCAAGTATTGACTTGTGAATTATTCCATTATGCTTTTAGTAAGTTATATCTCCATGTTTCTGATTATGCTATTCTCTGTAATCTATTTATTTTTTTTCTTACTACATCATTTACCATCAAGTGTTTCATCTTTATTCAATCTAGCATACATTCTTCTTTTTTCCTGGATTTAAATCACTGTTCATTTCTTCTCTATCCCTCAGGAAATATTCTCTCCTTTTAGCTTCATATTTACTTATGAGGGTTCCCAGGACAGTTCTAGAGGTGGTACCTCATTATACTTAGGCAGTTGTATTTGTTTTTATCATTCCTAACTTTTAAAGTCGTGTGAAAATGTGCAATAATTTTTTATTATTTAATTTCTCAGTTTTCAGTTCTATATTAACATTCACATTCTGTCTCATAATGCTTCAAGAGTATGCTCCATGTGTGTTTTTTTGTGTGTTCACAACAATGTGTGTTTGCAGTAGTTGATTCATAGTTTTTGACCTACACGTAAATTAATATCAGCTAGCTTTTTTATATAGTGACATTGGTCGTTCATTAATACATTCTTGCATGTGAGAGTGTTAACAGTTGTCAAAGGCACTTGTGGAGAAACTTTTAGCCTGTAATATGGTGTGAGTTTTATGAGTGTATATGTATTTGTGAGTGCGCACTTCCCTTTTGTGTGTGCGTGTGTGCATTTGTACATCAGTACATGTTCATGAAAGAAGGCATGTATGTATGTGTGCACTCACGTATGTGTAGTCATCCATAAGTTGTTTCAGGAGTTAAATTACAGCATCTATCCCCTCCTCTCTGTTGGTCGCTATTAGGGTTGATCTTTCCCTGCTCCAAGAACTTTTTCGTACCTCTTAAAGCTATATATGGATCCTGCCTCCACTACATCGCTCTCCAGACTGTTTCACTTCCGGACAAACTAAAGCTGAAGAAATGCATGTCAATATTCCCATTACATATCTCAGTTTAAAACTTCCGGTTGCGCCCCCTTTTTCCAGTGTCCCATCCTATCCACCTTGTCAATTTCCCTCAGTATTTTATTCGTCGTTATGATGTCGGGCCTCTCCCGCCTGCCCTGTATTGTCTTGTAATTTGTCCTGTAATTTCTTGACATGCATGACCAGGTATGAGTTCCATACTGGTGCTGCATACTCCAATATGGGCCTGATGTATAGTGTACAGTTTCGTGAATGACTCCTTATTGGGATGTCGAAACACTGTTCTTGGGTTTTCTAGAAGCGATATGCTGTAGCAGTTATTTTGTTGATATGTACTTCAGGGGATGTTCTAGATATGTGTAACACCCCAAAAACCTTAGCAGCCTTTGACCCCTGAGCACATACTCAGTCTGCGGTCTTCTTTTTCCTTCCCCAAATTTCATGAGTTTGCACTTGTGGCATTAAAATCCTGGAGCCATTTTCGGACCAGGTCTGAAGTCTGTACAGATCACTTTGTAATCATACCTGATCCATGTCCGCTTGTATTCTCCACATTAGTTTCACGTTGTCTACAAACAAGGACACCACTAAATCTATCCCTTCCATCATATCATTCATATATACATGATACAGCACCCTGCACGACGTATGTGTCCAGTCGGCATGTTCAGTCACTGTTTGTTTCCATTCAGTAGGGTATTCCTCGATCCATTGCAATGGTTTTCCCACTTTTCTTCCTTGTTCCTCAAGCTTTTGTACCAGTCTCTTGTGTGGTACTGAGTCAAAAGCCTTCTTACCGTCTAAGAAAATGCAATCTACCACCCCTCTCCCTCTCTCTTGTCTTCCTTCTGTTACCTTGTCTTGGAACTCCATTAGGTTTGTGACACAGGAATTTCCAAATCTGAATTTGTGCTGGTTGCTTTGTATGAGGCCGTTCCTTTCTACGAACTTCACCGCTTTTCTCCTGACGGTCTTCTCCATGACTTTACATATTACACATGTCAGTGACACTGGTCTGTAGTTTATTGCTGCATATATGCTTCCTTTCTTAAACATTTTGACTACATTTGCTGCATTCCACTCCTCTGGTAGTTGCTCTGTTTCGATATATTTGTTTAAGATTGTTTTAAGAGGCCCACACAGTGCCTCTGCTCTGTCTCTAAGGAACCATGTAGAGATGTTATTTGGGCCCATCGCCTTCGAGGTGTCTAGTTCCAATAGCAGTTTCTTCACCTCCTTGGGTGAATGCAGTGCGTCCAGCACTAGCTGGTGTTTCCTACAGCCTCGGTTAGCTGGAAGCCTTTCTGTCTCCACTGATAATACCTCACTAAGTCTTATGCTGAGATCTTTAATTCTTTCTGATCATTTCTTGTGTGCTGTCTTCCTTCCATCGTCAACCTAGTTACCTGGTCCTTGAATGATTTCCTCTTGATGTGACTGTATAAAAATTTTGAATCTGATTTTTCTTTCCTTTCTATGCTATTTTCACATAGCCGCTGAATCTTCTTATTCAGCATTTTTGTTTCTGGCTCTTCGGCTTCTCCTTATTTTCAGAAGTCATTTGTCTCCCATAATTTTTCTCCATCCTCTAGCACTCTTGGCTTTATCCTATCTACGCCTTCGGTTGAACCGTGAGCTCACTTTGGTCTTCCCATTGTTTCTGTTGCCACCAGGAATGAACCTTTCTCCCTCCCTCCACTTTGTGGCCACGTGTTCCATGATTCCATTTACTGTCTTTCTCTCTAGTTCTCTTCCCCATCGCACGTTATACAGGAATTGCCTCATGCCTGTTTAGTTCTCTCTTCTGAAATTTGGTTTCTCTCCTCCTCGTACTGCTTCACTCTCCACTGCTATCTCGAAATTGCATTCGCAGATCAGGACCACGTGATTCGCCTTGAGCGGTTCTAGTGTTGGAACTGCTCAAGGTGAATATGAGGTCTAGTACTGCCGCGTAATCCTTTTCTCTCTCGTTGTGTGTCTAATATGTTGCTGGATAAATATTTCCAGTGCTGCTTTCAGCATCTTAACCCTCCACGTTTCTGGTCCCTCACGTTGCTCCAGGTTTTCCCAGGCAATCTCCTTATTGTTGAAATCCCCGACTACGAGTAACTTTGCACTGCCTATGTGCAAACTTCTAGCTACCTCAGCTAGTATGTCCACCATTCCTCTTTTCCTTTCATGATACTCTTGACTTCAGAGCTATTCAGTGGCAGGTTTTGTGTGTGTCTTTGTGTGTATGTGAGTGTTCACCTATTTGTGGTTGCAGGTGTCGAGTCACAGCTCCTGGCCCCGCCTCTTCACAGGTCGCTAAGAGGTTCATTTTATTCCTGCTCCATGATCTTTACCATATGGGATCCTGCCTCCAATACATCGCTGTCCAGATAGCTATACTTCCTGACAAGTCTGTGGATGAAGAAACACTTCTAACATCCCTGATACTCAACTGAGTCTTTAACTTCCAGTTGTAATCCCTTGTTACTGTGTCAGATCCTGTCCTTATCCACCTCATCAATTCATCTCAGTATTTTATGTCGTTTTCATATCAACTCTATCCCACCTGTCCACCTGAATCGTCATGTCGATTTCCTTTAACCTCTCCTCGTAGGACATTCTCCTTAACTCCGGGACTAGTCTTCTCTAATTTCTTGACGTGCTTGACCAAGTATGGGCTCCATACTGGTGTTTCATACTCTTAAATCCATATGCTGCAGCAGTTATTTGGTTGATATGCACCTCAGGAGAGCGTGTGTGTGTGTGTGTGTGTGTGTGTGTGTGTGTGTGTGTGTGTGTGTGTGTGTGTGTGTGTGTACTCGCTTAATTCTACTCACCTAATTGTGGTTGCAGGGGTCGATTCATAGCTCCTGGTCCTGCCTCTTCACTATTAGGTTCACTCTCTCTTCCTGTTTCATTAGCTTTATCATACCTCTTCTTAAAGCTATGTATGGCACCTGCCTCCACTACCTCTCTTTCCAGACAGTTCCACTTCCTGACAACTTTATAACCGAACAAATACTTCCTAACATTCTTGAGACTCGTCTGAGTCTTCAGCTTCCAGTTGTGACCCGTTGTTGTGTCCCATCTCTGGAATAACCTGTTTCCGTCTACTTTGTCTATTCCGCCCGTGTTGTTAGATCGATTTTATGAGAACATAAGAAAGAAGGAACACTGCAGCAGACATACTGGCCCATGCGAGGCAGGTCCAATTCTCCCAACGGCTTAAGCCAATGCCTTGACCTAGTCAGGTCAGTCACATTCGCTTAAGGGAGCAGTAAGGCATCCGACCTAGTAGCACAAACTAGTTAGGTCCAACTCACACCCACCTACACCCTCTCATGTATTTATCGAACCAATTTTTAAAATTACACAACATCTTAGGTTCTATGACGGTGCTCGGGAGTTTGTTCCAATCATCCACAACTCTATTACCACACTAGTGCTTTCCTATATCCTTCCTGAATCTGAATTTTTCCATTTTAACGTCATTGCTGCGATTCCTGTCCATGCTAAATATTTCTAGCACACTATTTACATCCCTTTTGTTACTTTCAATTTTCCACATATACACCTCAATCATATCCCCCTAATTCTTCGTCTAAGTCTATCCTCATAAGGAAGATTTCTGATACATGGGATCAACTTTGTACGTTTTCCAGTGCATTTATATCCATTCTGTAATACGGTGACCAAAACTGTGCAGCATAATCTAAATGAGGGCTAACCAAAGATATTTAGAGTTGAAGAGCCTTAACCTCTCTTCGTAGGGCAAGCCGCTTATTTCCGAGACTATTCTCGATGTAAACCATTGCACTTTCTAATTTCTGACGTGCTAGGCCAGGTGTGGAGCTGCATACTCCAATATGGGCCTGACGTACACAGTGTACAGGGTCTGGAACGACTCCCCCACCCCCCTAGCTTGTACTCTGAGTGCAGTTTTCGTTGCCCTTCTCCGATTTTCATGACTTTGCATTTCGTGGAGTTGAACTCCAGGACCCAGTTCCTGGACCAGGAACACAGCCTGTTCAGATAACTCTATAGCCCTGCCTTATCACACTCCAACTGAATTCTTCTAATTAACTTATTATCGTCTGCAAACAGGGACACTTCTGAGTCTATTCCTTCTGTCTTGTCATAAACACATACCAGAAACAGCGTTGGTCTTAGAACTGATCTATGTGGATCTTCACTCGTCACAGGCGCCCACACTGACAACTCATCATATGCCAAGTATTGCTGATGCCTTCCAGTCAGGTATTCTCTAATCCATTGCAGCGCCTTCCCTGTTATACCTGCCTGGTCCTCCAGCTTTTGCACTAATCTCTTGTGTATAACGCAATCTACCCACCCTTCGTACTGCTGTAACCTTGTCACAGAACTCCATTAGGTTTGTGACACAGGATTTCCCTTTTCTGAATTAGTACTGGTTGTCATTGATGGTATTATGCAGATGGTATCATGACAATCTTCACCATGATTTTGCATTCGTATCAGAGACAGTGGTCAGTAATTTAATTCTGCACATCTGTCTACTCTTTTACAAATTAGCACTGCATTTTCTGTCTTCAATTCCGTTTTTTTGTCTCCACAGTATGTACTCACCAAATTGTGGTTGCAAGGGTCGAGACTCAGCTCCTGGCCCCTCCGCTTCACTGAGTGCTACTAGGTTCTCTCTCTCCTTGCCCATGAACATTATCATACCTCATCTTAAAGCTATGTATGGTTCCTGCCTCCACTTCCTATATATGACTGAAGAAATACTTCCTAACTTCCCTTTGACTCATCTGGGTCTTCAACTTCCAATTGTGGCCCCTTGTTTCTGTGTTCCCTCTCTGGAACATCCTGTCTATGTCCACCTTGTCTATGCCACACAGTATTTTGTATGTTGTTATCGTGTCTCCCCTAACCTCCAGTGTCGTCAGGCCAATTTCCGTTAACCTTTCTTCGTAGGACATTCCCCTTAGCTCTGGAACTAACCTTGTCACAAACCTTTGCACTTTCTCTAATTTCTTGATGTGCTTTATCAAGTGTGGGATTCAAATAGGTGCTGCATACTCCAGTATGGACCTGACGTACACGGTGTACAGTGCCTTTAACGATTTCTTATTAAGGTATCAGAACGCTATTCTCAGGTTTGCCATGCGCCCATATACTGCAGCAGTTGTCTGGTTGATGTGCCACCTAACCTATACTCCGTCTGCGGTCTTCTTTGCCGTTCCCCGAACTTTATGACTTTGCATTTGGCGGGGTTAAATTCGAGTAGCCAGTTGCTGGATCAGGTGTCCAGCCTGTCCAGGTCTCTTTGAAGTCCTACCTGTTTTCATCTGATTTAATTCTCCTCATTAACTTCATATCATTCGCGAACAGGGACACTTCCATCATGTCGTACATATATACCAGAAATAACACTGGTCCTAGGACCGACCCCTGTGGGACCCCGCTCGTCACATGTGCACACTGTTATACTTCATCACGTACCATGACTCGATATTGCCTCCCTGTCAGGAATTCTTCGATCCATTGCAGTGCCCTTCCTGTTACATTCGCCAGATCCTGTAACTTCTGCACCAATCTCCAGGCCCGGTGGCCTGGTGGCTAAAGCTCCCGCTTCACACACGGAGGGCCCGGGTTCGATTCTCGGCTGGGGGAAACATTTCGACGTGTTTCCTTACATCTGTTGTCTTGTTCACCTAGCAGCAAATAGGTACCTGGGTGTTAGTCGACTGGTGTGGATCGCATCCTGGGGGACAAAATTAAGGACCCCAATGGAAATAAGTTAGACAGTCCTCGATGACGCACTGACTTTCTTGGGTTATCCTGGGTGGCTAACCCTCTGGGGTTAAAAATCCGAACGAAATCTTATCTTATCTTATCTCCTGTGAGTAACTGTGTCAAAGGCACTCTTGCAGTCCAAGAAGATGCAATCAACCCACCCCTCTCTCTTATGTCTTACCTCTGTTACTTTATCATAAAACTCCAATTGGTTTGTGACACAGGATTTACCCTCCATAAATCAGTGCTGGTCGGCGTTTATACTCTTGTTCCATTTCAGATGCTCCACCACTCTCCTCCTGAAAATATTCTCCAAGACTTTGCATGCTATAGATGTCAGTGACACTGGTCTATAGTTATTGCCTTTTTTCTTTCTCCTTTTTTTAAATATGGGTACTACATTTGCCGTCTTCCATACCTCAGGTAGTTGCCCAGCTTCAAAGGATGTGTTGAAGATTGTGGTTAGTGGCACACACAACATTTCTGCTCCCTCTCTAAGGACCCACGGGGAGATGTCTGGTCCCATTGACTTTGAGGTATCAAGGTCCCTTAGCAGCTTCTTCACCTCCTTCTCAGTTGTGTGTATGTCACCCAACACTTGTTGGTTTTTTCGTTGTTGGCGTCCCCCTATGTTCTGTCCACCCAGAGGTCTTCCTGTCTCCACTGTAAATACTTCCTTAAATTTTTTGTTGAGCTCCTCACATACCTCTTGATCGCTTCTGGTGAGTTCCCCACCTTCTTTCCTCAGCTTGATCACCTGGTCTTTGACTGCTGTCTTCCCCCTAATGTGACTATACAGGAGTTTCGGGTCAGACATGGCTTTCTTTGCTATGTCGTTTTCGTACTGTCGCTGGGCCTCCCTCCTTATCTGTGCATACTCGTTTCTGGCTCTTCGACCAGTCTCTATTTTCCTGGGTCTTTTGCCTCCTGTACCTTTTCCAGTGTCGGGTTCTCTTAGTTTTCGCCTCCCTACACCTTCGGGTAAACCAAGGACTCGCTTTGTGTGTGTGGGTGTGGGTGTGTTTGTGTGTACTCACCTAATTGTCGTTTCAAAGGTTTAGTCATAGATCCTGGCCCCGCTAGAGAGTGTGTGTGTGTGTGTTTGGTATTTTATTGTTTGGATGTTTGTGTGTGTCTCATATCAAATTAATGATTACAAACTTTGTTATAAAAAATGCTTCTTTGAGTTCTTATTAATTAAAGTCAATGAAAAATATCTCCGCAGGTATCAACATGTTTCCCATCAAGTGGGTAAAGTCACCATCTGAACCGTCAAGTTTGTCAATCACCTGTCGACGACCCACCTGCATAATTCCAGCTGTCGGCGAACCACCTGCATAATACCACCTGTTGGCGACCCACTTGCATAATACTACATGTCGACGACCCACCTGCATACTAGCATCTGTCGACGACCAACTTGCACAATACCATCTGTCGACGATCCACCTGCATATTACCACCTGTTGACTCGCCTGCATAATACCAGCAGGCGACGACCCACATGCATAATACCATCCTTCTACGACCCACCTGCATATTACCACCTGGTGACCACCTGTCTGCCAAATACCACCTGTTAACGACAGCTTTGGACTGCACCTGTTGCAACCTCTCTATTTACTCTAAGTTGAAATTTTACTATAATGATAAAGAACAAGAAAGATAAATTTTATTAACTAAGAATAAAGTAGAGGAAACATTAAAGAAGTTTGGGCAGAAAAGATGAACCAAGATGAAAATAGAAATTTCAAGAACATTAAACAAAAGAATATGGAACTTTAAACTGTTATAGCATCAACTTTACCAACACGTCGAGGAAAACTTGACAAAAATACCACCGATACCAACAACAGCAAGAACATATGATATAAAAGTTAACATTTTTAACTGTAGGAAGAACATAGCTTATATTAACATTATTAACATCTACCAGACAATATGTTGTATCAGTTATGATCAATAGCAGGAACTTCAGCTATAACAACAATTATTACCAACTTCAGAAATATATAAACAGCAGCTAAGTACCTATCAGCACCAACATATTATAGTAGCACCAACATATTACAGTAGCAGCAACAGTCAATAACACTTTACTTTATAATTTCTGATTCACTACAGCTGCTGTACAACATTTACATTTCATCTATAACTATTAATTTTGTGTTCATTTCACATGCATATCTGTCAACTTTATGTACTGTCTTTCAATAAATTGGTTTTAGAAGTTTCTTATTTTAATCATGCACACACACACACACACACACACACACACACACACACACACACCCACACATGCATAGGGAAGTGGAACAGAATTCTTCCTTCTTTATCCATGCGTGTTGTAAGATGCGGCTAAAATGCCTTAGCAAGGAGCTAGTAATCTCTTCTCCTGTATATAATACTAACTTTAAGAAGAGAAACTATCGTTTTTCTATTTACGTCACCCTGCCTCGGTGGGATACTGCCGGTTTGTTGAAAAAAGATATATATGTGAATAATTATGTGTCTGAGGGTCACAGGCACAGACCTGAATTATTTCTTACACGTAATTTGTGGCAGGTACAACTAAAATAAACATGACATTTACTGATGTTAATTGAACCTCGGAGATAGGTGGGATTTAAGAGACACTATGTTGTGCCTAACCAACAGACTCCTCCCACACTCATGTAACTTGGACCTATAATAAAATTATTGATTATTCATTTTAAACCAGTAGCACTGGTAATTATAGTCGTTGACTGAATGGATATATTTAATGATTTGACCTCCTGAAATGGCTAATTGGAACACAACATTTACTATTATAGACAAGTCTACATAGAGACAGGGTAAGATTTCTCATTACTTTGATAATATTAACTCAGTAATTATAAATACCAAATTTTAGACATTAACTTAACACAACTGCTGTTTGTCTCTTATTCTAACACTTTCCTAAAAGACAGAAAGTAAGACATCTTCCAAAGTTACAATCTACTGTTTAATTATCATTTAATTATTAGTAGTATCGTCTTTGATGCGGTTGATAGCCTGAGGAGGCAGGGGAACCTGGCCCTAATTGTAAATGGGGACCTTCAAAAAGACATCGACAGCCTGTGGCACGACGGCCTCATATTCAAGCTTGCCGACCTTCAGGACCACAAGCGGACCTTTCTCAGGATCATATTCTACTTATCAGGAAGGAGCATCATATCCACCTTTAATGGGGAGTCGGCAGACCCTTTCACACCGACAGCTGTAGTGCCACAAGGCTCGTGCCTTAGCCCTATACTCTTCAACATATTTGTTTACGATCTCCCTCTGCCTGAATTCGAATATACCATCACCACCCAACTTGCTGACGATGTTAATCATGTTGTATCATCTACCCCATCTCGGGAATTAACAAGCGTAGAGACGGGGCGCCCAAGCCCGCCCTCGCCCTGGCCATCCCCCCCGCGCCCCGAATTTTTTTCCCGATTTTTTAAAATTTTTTTTAAATTTCTTGTGCTCCCCTCGAATCAAATTTTTGAGGTTCCCTTCTCCCCACTTTCACTCCACCCCCCAAATTTTCTCAAATTTTTTCTCGAAATCAAAGTCTCCATCTCCTCGGATCAAGTTTTCTCGATATCAATAATACAAAGTTTTCCCCCACCATCCACTTCTACCCTCTATGTCCAAGATGTCTCCTCCATCTCCCCCGGATCAATTTTTGGGATCCCTCTGGGTATAAGCATTCAAAATGGACTCCACTTTCACCCCAATTTTTTTTTCCTCTATAATACAGACTCTACTTTCTGGATCAAATTTTGAGGTTCCTCCCCCACTTTCACCTCCTTCCCAATTTTTTTTCTCGATAATACAAAGACTCCATCTCCTTTGATCAAGTTTTTGATTCCCCTCCCACTTCACCCCCACCTCAAATTTTCAATTTTTTCTCGATAATATAAAGTCCCATCTCCTCGGATCAAGTTTTCTGATATCAAAGACCCAATTCCTAGGATCAAATTTTTCTCGAAATCAAAGTCTCCATCTCCTTGGATCAATTTTTCTCCTCCATCCCTGGGATCGGGTTTTTTGGGATTCTCTGGGGTAAGCATTCAAATGAACTCCTCCCTAGGGGCATGGTCCCTTCTTTTACTACAGGTCTAAACAAGTGTACGTCACCCCACCTGTGTTTACTCGGCGGTCATGACGTCACGTGATGACCTCACATACAGGCGGGAATCTTGTCGACTTATCCCCTATGTCAGTGACGTCACATGATGACCCCCACCCCAGGCTGAATCTTCTGACTTCCCCTACACTTTTATATACAACATAGGAAAACATTTTCACTCTTTAACCCGGATAACTCAAATAATTTACATTTTTTCGTTAATGCCACATCAGTCCACAATTTCTTTACAAAATACAAAACAAGTCTAGACATTTTTCTCGTTTTAACTATTTCATCTCAGGTCACTCCCCACGATGTAACCTTCTCTCCCTTCCCCACCCCCCGAACCCCCCACACTCCCACCAACACCTCACAATTTTCACTATAACCCAATTTTTCTCGTTTTTCTATTTCATCAGAAAAAATCACACAACACTTATAACCACTTTCGATTAATTCACTAGTCACAATTTTACATATTACGAAGTTAATACGCACACACACCTCACTTTATTTTGAACACCTTCAAAAAACTCTCATAAATCATTGAATACTCACAAAACACCTTGAATAGTCTCAAACACCATTTGTGTACTACTAATACACCACTGAATTCAGTCAAAACACCACCAAAATCACCATAACTAAGATCAACATAACAGACTAACACCCCTTTTTCACACAAATCCCTCAAATCACTATAACCAAGACGATTATCAATTTCATGAGTACATCTCCTCCAACTGAAAAGAAGCAAAAAAAG
>NC_091332.1:20262901-20280401 GCF_038502225.1 Cherax quadricarinatus
TTTGCATAAATGGGGAGAAATCAGAATGGGGGCACGTCACAAGCGGTGTTCCTCAGGGGTCGGTGTTGGGCCCGTTGTTCACAATTTACATAAACGACATAGATGAGGTAATAAATAGCGACATATGCAAATTTGCTGATGACACCAAAATAGGCCGTCCAATTCATTGTAATGAGAACACTAGAGCACTCCAGGATGATTTGAATAGACTGATGCAATGGTCGAAGAAGTGGCAGATGCAGTTTAATATTGACAGATGCAAAGTTCTAAATGTTGGACAGGTAAATAACCATGCGATATATGAACTAAATAATGTAGATCTTAATACTACTGCTTGCGAAAAGGATTTAGGAGTTCTGGTTAGCAGTAATTTAAAACAAAGACAATAGTGCATTAGTGTTCGCAATAAAGCTAACAGAATTCTTTGCTTCATATCTAGAAGTATAAATAATAGAAGTCCTCAGGTTGTTCTTCAACTCTATATATCTTTGGTTAGGCCTCATTTAGATTATGCTGCACAGTTTTGGTCACCGTATTACAGAATGGACATAAATGCTCTGGAAAACATACAAAGGAGGATGACGAAGTTGATCCCGTGTATCAGAAATCTTCCCTATGAGGATAAACTGAGGGCCCTGAATCTGCACTCTCTCGATAGGCGTAGAATTAGGGGGGATATTATCGAGGTGTATAAATGGAAACCAGGAATAAATGAAGGGGATGTAAATACCGTGCTGAAAATTTCCAGCCAAGACAGGACTCGCAGCAATGGTTTCAAGTTGGAAAAATTCAGATTCAAGAAGGATATAGGAAAGTACTGGTTTGGTAATAGAGTTGTGGATGAGTGGAACAAACTCAGGCTAAAACGTTGTGTAATTTTAAAAATAGGTTAGATAAATACATGAGTGGGTGTGGGTGGGTGTGAGTTGGACCTGACTAGCTTGTGCTGCTGGGTCTGGTGCAGTGCTTAATCCTTGAGTGGAGATGATCAGACTGGGTGGGTCATTGGTCTAATCCGGGAGGACATGAACCTGCTCCGCATGGGTCAGTAGACCTGCTGCAGTATTCATTCTTTCTTATGTTCTTATGTTCAAAATATGTTCTTCCTCAGTGTTCTTCACTACAAAGAATATCGTTACTCAATATTTCCGAACATCATAAATCACCTCCATTGTTACATAACATAAAATGTTTAGGATTGTACACTATAGCTTTCTAATAAAATAACCAAAAAGAATTAGTAATTAGATCTAATAAAAGTAATCCCAAATTGATAAACAATAATTAAAATATCTCATTGGTCAAAAGAGAGGTACATATAGGCGTATCAAAGGAGGTGATGGGGATTTAAGAAAACAATATATTCAGTTTTACTCAGGAAGATACTAACAAAATTCCAGAAATAATAAATTATGTAGAACAGGACGATAATAAATTGCCGAGGCAATTCATAGCCATCTTGAAAAGCATAAATTGATTAATGAATCTCAGAACGGTTTTACAAAGAAGCTTTCCTGTCTTACGAATTTACTAACATTTTTCACTAAGGTGTTTGAAGAGGTAGATTATGGAATTCAATATGATATTGTTTACATGGACTTCAGTAAAGATTTCCATAGTTCTACATCAGAGGCTACGGAATAGGAGGAAAAAAAATTTCCTGGGTACAGGCATGGTTGACAGATAGGCAGCAGAGATTTTGCATAAATGGGGAGAAATCAGAATGGGGGCACGTCACAAGCGGGTTCCACAGGGGTTAGTGTTGGGCCCTTTGTTGTTCACAATTTACATAAACGACATAGATGAGGGAATAAATAGCGACATAAGCAAATTTGCTTATGACACCAAATTAGGCCGTCCAATTCATTCTAAAGAGAACATTGGAGCACTCCAGGATGGTTTGAATAGACTGATGCAGTGGTTGGAGAAGTGGCAGATGCAGTTTAATATGGACAAATGCAAAGTTCTAAATGTTGGACAAGAGAATAACCATGCCACATATAAAGTAAATAATGGAGATCTTAATATTACTAATTGCGAAAAGGATTTAGGAGTTCTGGTTAGTAATTTGAAACCAAGACAACAGTGCATAAGTGTTCGCAATAAGGCTAACAGGATCCTTGGCTTCATATCAAGATGTATAAATAATAGAAGTCCTTAGGCTGTTCGTCAACTCTAAATATATTTGGTTAGGCTTCATTTATATTATGCTGCACAGTTCTGGTCACCGTATTACAGAATGGATACAAGTGTATTGGAAAACGTACAAAGGAGGATGACAAAGTTGACCCCATGAATCAGAAATCTTCCCCTTGAGGATAAACTGAGGGTCCTGAATCTGCACTCTCTAGAAAGGCGTGGAATTAGGGGGGAATTAATAAAGGAGATGTAAATAGCGTGCTATAAATATCTAGCCTAGACAGGACACGCAGATTCAGGAAGAATATAGTAAAGCACTCATTTGGTAATAGAGTTGTGGATAAGTGGAACAAATTCCCGAGTACCATCATAGAAGCTAATACGTTGTGTAGTTTTAAAAATAGATTAGATAAATACATGAGTGGGTGTGGGTGGGCGTGAGTTGGACTAGACTAGCTTGTGCTACTAGGTCAGTTGCCGTGCTCCTTCCTTAGTGAATGTGACTTGACCTACTACCATAAGGCATTGGCTTAAGCCTGTGGGTGAATTGGGCCTGGCACTGCATTCTTCCTTCTTATGTTCTTATGAATAATAGTTCTGTAGCTGTAAGTAAATTTTATAGCTGCCCGAAATGTTCTGCATTTGTCAATAAATGTGATAGATATTCTGTAGAGTATTATTCTTTACAGAAATAAAATTGTCTTTAGTGAGTGGTGGTGATGAGGAGGATGTCATGGATAGAAGTCTCCTATTGGAAAATTGGTTGATGATTGGCTTACTTACTTGAAATAATAATTATTCTATATATAACTTAAAATGACGGTTTTTTCAGCAATTTTTTTAAGGGTGAAGTGTTTTGCATAGAAAAACTAACTTTTACATAAGTTTTTCACTCGAAATTATTACTTTAGGCTGATTTATATAGATCAACAATATTTTCTGAAGATCTGCCAAGGTTGAAGAACTGAGTCACTGATGCAACATCTGGGAATCTTTACTGAAGAAATGTTTCGCCACACAGTGACTTCATCAGTCCAATACAAAGTAGAAATGGGTAAGGAGGAGAAGGAGATTGACGTAATCAGTCCCTCAGCCTGGAATCGACGTGTTCAGTCTATCACTCTTGTAGGATGTACAGCATAGGGCAAGAGAGGTGGCTTATATTCTGCAGTCAGGCTAGTCGAAGCAGGAGGCGGGATCACAGTGGGACCTTCCACTGGTGTAAGTAGGTTGTCGTCCAAAGGTTGGACAAGCGTTCAAGAAGTCTTTGCACCAAGATGCCATGATGTTGCAGTGTCTGACAGATGTGATGAATGGATTTGAAAACTGGCTTATAAACAAATTCCTTCCACGAAATAGAGCGAAAAACCAACGTCAAAGATCTGGGAGTGATTATGTCGGTGGATCTCACCTTCAAGGACCATAACATTGTATCAATCGCATCTTCTAGAAAAATGACAGGATGGATAATGAGAACCTTCAAAACTTAGGATACAAAGCTCATGATGACACTCTTCAGGTCGCTTGTTCTATCTAGGCTGGAATATTGCTGCACACTAACAGCACCTTTCAAGGCAGGTGAAATTGCTGACCTAGAAAATGTACAGAGAAACTTCACAGCGCGCATAACGGAGATAAAACACCTCAATTACTGGGAGCGCTTGAAGTTCCTGAACCTGTACTCCCTGGAACGCAGGCGGGAGAGATACATGATTATATACACCTGGAAAATCGTAGAGGGACTAGTACAGAACTTGCACTCGAAAATCACTCACAACGAAAGCAAAAGACTCGGCAGACGATTCAACATCCCCCCCCAATGAAAAGCAGGGGTGTCACTAGCACGTTAAGAGAGAATACAATAAGTGTCAGGGGCCCGAGACTGTTCAACTGCCTCCCAGCATACATAAGGGGAATTACTAATAGACCCCTGGCTGTCTTCAAGCAGCCAGCAGTAACAGCCTGGTTGACCAGGCTCTGATCCACCAGGAGGCCTGGTAACAGACCGGGCCGCGGGGGCGTTGACCCCCGGAATTCTCTCCAGGTAATATACTGACTGCAGTAGGTCAGCCACCTCTCTGGCCCTATGCTGTACTTCCTACAAAAGAGGTGGACTGAACACATCGATTCCAGGTTGAGGGACTGATTACTTCATTCACCTCTCCTTACCCATTTCTACTTTGTAATGGACTGATGAAGCCACTGTGTGGCGAAACGTTTCTTCAATAAAGATTTCCAGATGTTGCATAAGTGACTTGTCGGTTTTCAAAACCATTCACCACATCTGACAAAGTTTTCGAATATTTTGGTAATTTTTTATCAGTTAATATTTATAAGCAAAATGCTTTTCTTGGATTACAAGATACAAAGCTAGATTTTTGGGTTACGGTTATGAACTTCTCGTAGCACTGAGATAGAGATGGGTTTAGTTTGAGGGATGCACTTTTCTTGTAACTCTGAGATACAGGGAGTTGCAGTGTTCGGTTATATTGTGGGATACCTTTCTCAGATCATTTACTTGAAGGGAGCTGTTTTTATTTTAAATAAGAGAAATGCCTTTCTCAGATCCTTGAGGTATGAGGAACTGGGGTTTAGGATTATAGTGATAAGTTACATAAATCATTGAGATTCAGGAGGCTGTATATTTTACTGCATAGATATCTTTATCGGGTCATTAGGTGAAGGGTTTTAGAATCATTTGAGTAACCAGTAGCAGCAGCAGCAAAAGCTGCAGTAACCGTAGGAGCAGCAGCAGTAGTAGAAGCAGCAGTAACAGGAGTAGCAGAAACAACAGCAGTAGTAGTAACAGCAACAGAAGCAGCAGCAGCAACAACAACAATAGCTGCAGCAGCAGTGTACAAGGACGCTGGGAGTTTTGATTATGGGTAATTCCTCTCTCAAATCATTGAGGCACATGGAGCTGGAGGGTTGTATTATGGGGATGACTTCATGGTATTGTAGAAAGATCCAAACACATCTTGTATTAAAAGACACATGTATACAGTTCAGGATATTTATTAAAGGAAACCTTTCACCACGTGTTTCTTCTTCGGTCCTAATACATAGATAACTTAGTAACGAGTATACATAGTTTTCTTAATTTTCTCTATTTTGGGACTGAAGAAGCCGCTCGTGGCGAAACGTTTCCTTTAATAAATGTCCTGAACTATACGTAAGTGTCCTTTTCCACATCTTGTCAGTATCAGCATACCATTTGTTACATTTTGCATAATTAATTTCATGCTCTGTCTGTAATTACTTGTTTTAGTGGTGGGAAGAATGTGTCGCTATGTATCAGGAAGCGGACGAAATGAAGTTTTCTTCCACGCTTGAATGGTCGCTAACCTATGACCAAATAAAATAGCCTTATGTGATTATTACCCAGTGCTAAGATTCGTACTTAAAGATCACTATGTCCACATTGAACAGCTCGAGGATTCCAGTAATGTTAACCTTGGTGGGACCTCCTCCTCGGTGCGCAGTTGCTGTCGTCCTGTTAGCAACGGAAATCCTGCCACCAGATCCGGCCAGTAAGAGATTATTTTCTGTCATATACCCAAATATCCTTCCATTTAGCATCATATGTCGTCCAGATGACTGCAATCGTTATAGATTATACCCTTGATGAATAAGACGTATGGGTAACTTGTTGGTATCTTTAAAAGATATCGGCATGTCTTATTCATCATCTAACCTGTACTATTATTCTTTGCTCTAATTACACGTCTTCGACCATGGGAACTGATGACTATTGTCATATTCGCTTGAGATGACAAACATGTACTTAGAGCTAATGACATCACATGATCTAGGCATAATTAAAATGCCTTGGAAGCTGCAACCATACCTAGACCACAGTAAATGGATAGTACTTTATGACAGCTCATTGAAATGATGAAAATGGCATCATTGTATTTTATAATGTTCTAAGTCTGTGTGGTTATTCAGCGAGGACACTCACACACACACAGGAATTTTATGCTTAAACATATAAAGCGACAAAAGTCATAGAAGCAACACTGTCAATGCTAGACCGAACATATACTTAAACAGACGAAGACATTTTCAGTGTAAATTATTTAAATCTACTTTGGACAGAGTCATCATGTTCTATAAGAAATAGCTAATGCTGCAAAAAATAATCTAGCAGGCTAAAAAAATAATCAACACGAATGCTTAAAGTAAATAAAATAAAAAAAACAACGAATTAAAACAAGATTTTTGAGAAAGAAAATTTAACAAAATATTACATGGAACAGACAAGATTTGCTAAATGACTCTTGTAAGATTTGAACTTAAACAACTTACTAGTAAAGAAATGTGTGAAAAAAAGTATAGTTTAATATAAGATGCTGAAAGCAATGAAAAATATGACCCTGGAACAACACAGTAATCCAACCAATGAAAAAAAAAATTATCCGATTTCAAGCAGACCAGGGATGAATTTACAAATATAAGAAAAAACATTAACAGAACAAGTTTGCAAAAACTGAAGTGAAAGCTGAAGACAAAAGACAAAGTCCTAAAGACGATTGAAAAAATCACAGAAATAAAGTTAGAAATCCGAAATGTATAAAATTAGAAATCGTTGTGTTGACGAGATGAGCTATTTGAAATTTATTACATTTTAATATCAAGAAACTAAAATACGAGACACTGAAGACACTGATGAATAAGAAAATTATTACAAGATGTTGACATGAAGAAAAGCAAGAGAACCAGATGGGATAAAACCCTGGGTTTAAAAATGTGCATTACAATACTAACCACTTTGGAAAACCTTTAATAACTCATTTTAAAACGGCAAATCGGCAGATAAAAGAAAAAAGCCTCATATTGTGTCAATATTTATGAAAGATGACAAGAAAGTTTCTTTGAACTGCTCGTCTGCTTTACTGACAAGAACTAAAGTAATAATATTTGAAAAGTTTTTTAAAGAATTGTTTGTTAATCACTCAGAGAACAAATAACTCGTTAACGATTAAGATTTAGGTATCTATAACTTCATGTATATATAATTTATTAGTTAATTATGTCAGAGTTAGTAATTTTTTGAAGACAAGTAAACTGGCTGACAGTATCGCACAACAGTTCAAGACTGCTGTTGACACAGTGTCCTTGAAACACTAATGAAAAAAAAAGTGCAAAATATAGGTAAAATAAAAGGAAAATTATCGAGACGAAGGAGATATTTTTTGTCTGAGGAAAATACAAACATTTATGAGAGGAAACATGTTTTCTTCGGAAGTTGTCACAAGTGTCAAGGAAGATACATGCAAAAGTTGTCACAAGTGTCAAGGAAGATACATGCAAAAGAATTTGTTTGAAACTTGGGTGCTACACTTGGGGACTTACAAAATAGTACACAAATAACTCGCACACAGAGCCGGCCTTAGGAGGTGCAGGACCCAATTGGAAACCATTTTGGTGTCCACCATGTATGGAAAGTAAGCAAAGTGTGCGCATAAAAAATGTATGCGAGTTAGCAGCTGTAAGCTAGTAACACAAAATTGTATATCACCTCTGAAAAGCACATAGTCACAATACCACTTGCTTTAGTGCCTGTGAAATGATTTATTAAATATATTAATTAATTTTTCTTCAGAAGAAAAATCAGAATTTAAGTGCAATGTTGGAAACAAAAAAGAAAAATCAGAATTTAAGTGCAATATTGGAAACAAATTGTCTTTCTTGGAATTCTAAAAATCTCTTAACATTTTTTTTACTTCGTGTTGTGTGTACTTGACAAGCCAAGAGTAGATTACACTAGCGCTGGGCACCCCTAGGCGCGGGGCCCAATTGGGAGCATTCGGTTCAGTTGGCTGAAGGCAGGCACTGAGGAGCTTACGACGACGTTTTGGTCCGATTTGGGCCATTTACAAAGTCACACTAGCGGTAAGGAGAGATGGAGGGAGCATATATAGACCAACAAGCAGGTACGGGACAATAGAGGTAATAGTAGTAGTAGTGGCGATAGTGGAGTTAGTCAAAGACTAAGAAAGAGGGGAACTGCAAGGGAGCTAAGGGCCCACGAAAGGTAGGAAAGGGAGGAAAAATAATAATGGACCGAACACCAAAGGCAGAAGAATGAAAACCCAAAGGAGAAAGAGGAAAGAGGAAAAAGTGAAGAAGGTGATGGGGAGAAAAGAATCAGGTTAAGTCACGGATGTTCTGAAGTTTGGAGCATTTCACTGTGTTATGGGAAAGGAAGGCATCTACTGAGACAAAACTAGTACTAATATTCATACAATGAAAGTTGTGTATAAGGGAGGATTCAACCAGATGGCGACTGTGAAAGTTAGAAGTAGGGTAGACAGTTCTAGCAAAAGACCATTTAATAGGATGATTGTGATCTCTGACAAGACAGAAAAGAACATTGTTGGTGTAGGCAAGCCTAACACTACTTCGTGCTCCCTGAGTCTGTCAGAAAGAGAATGGCCAGTTTCTCCAAAGTATTGAAGAGGACAAGAGGAATAAGAAATAGAGGAGACACCAGGGGCATCTATAGAGGGAGGAGAGGTATAAACTAGATTGGTGCGAAGAGTGTTAGTCTGGCAAAAAGTAAGTTTGATGCCTAAAGAACGGAGAGAGTTGTTTAGATTAGAAAGTCTGAAAATACAGGGAAGGCAGAGGACTGGAGAGTTACCAGGATTAGAGAATTTGGGAGAGAAGAAAGTCTGTTTAGCACGTGAGAAGGCAAAGTCTATGAAATGGGAAAGGTAGATAAGATTGGAAGATGAATTATGAAGAGTGGAAATTTCTGACTCAAAGAACTGAGCATCACAAATGCGGAGAACACAGAGAAAGAGGGAGATAAGAATACTTTTCTAGACAGAGGGAACATGATAAGAAAAGTAGCGAATATACATTCCACTGTGCTTAGGCTTGCAGTACACGGAAAAAAACAAAACCTGTATCTGAGCGGTGGATACGACCATCATGGAAAGGAAGCAAGAAATTTGATTTTAATTCAGCTTTAAACTTAATGGAAGGGGCAAGATTATTAAGAGCATCAAGAAATGGTTGTGAGAGACCAGAGTCATGAAACCAAAGAGCAAAGATGTCATCTACATAGGGGAGCCAAAGTGAAGGACTCACAACAATAGTAGGAAGAAGAACAGTCTCCATGTATTCCAAGCAAAGATTAGCAAGAAGATATTGAGCAGAGCCCATAGCGACTGCGAAGGTTTGAGAATAATATTTGCCTTGGAAGGAAAAAGAATTTGAGTCCACACAAAGGCGGATAAGATCAAGACATCAGTATGTATAATGAGAAAAGTAACCCATCATTGACCTTCTCTCTGAGAAAATTAAGAACATCATCAAGAGGAACATTAGTGAAGAGGGACTCAACGTCCAGACTAAGCATCTTACAGGTCGGGAGAGAGCGAACACGTTCGATGAAGTCTTGAGAGTGACGGTGGGCAGGAGAAAAAGTACCAAGAAAGGGATTGACGGTTTAGGCCAGCCAAGAAGCAAGAGAATAAGAGAAAGAACTTCTAGAGAATATGATGGGACATTGAGGAATAACAAGTTTATGAGTTTTGGGAAACCATAGAAATAGGGCAGAGGGAGACAAATGAGACGATAACGTTGAACAAATGTTAAAGTCAGGAGGACAGAGGTCGGAGAGAGTCCTTAGTTTCTTGTTGGGAGTTCTCTTGATGCGATCAAGATTGTTGGAAACGAGAGGAAATGTAGACGTGTTAGAGAGCAAGAGATCAGCTTTACGGAGGTATATCCTAGTGCTGCCTGTTGGTCACTACTTAATTCTTTGCTTGACAGGTTCATAATCTCATGATTTGCACGTGTGGTCTAACCACTCTGTACTTTGAGATTATTTATCTTCTTAGTATGAATGCGATCGACGTTATAACTCTTCTAAGCTCAGTGTAAATATAATCAAGCAGGTATTCCTGCCAGCTTGGAGGAATCTTATTAAAGAATGCAGTCTTGGTTCTCCTCATTTCTATAAAAATCATCTTTTCATGTCGTACTAGTTCAATATTTTTAGTAGGCACTAACTTGTGTAGTTGATCGAACAGTGTCGTAGCTAACCTGACCAACCTGTTCTGCAGTAGAGATTTCGGTAGAACCTGTTTAGTTAGGCACTTGAATAGAAACACTAACTTGAGTGCAGCTTTATGGGCTTTGAAGTGTGAGCGTTTGAAGGAGGTGACAGCAAAAGTCAAGGAAGGAAACAGAAGGGATAATTGGGAGAAGAGTTGGCAAATTGCGTTCACGATGTTAACAACTGCAGACAGGCGATCTTAACAAAGTATGACAAGCCACGGGGGATGGAAATCTTCAGCTCATTTACCTTCACACTTCTCAGTGTGTTATCAGGAGGGTAAGTTTTCTCAGAGTATGGTAGCTTGGGGTAACAGCTCCAGCTTTTCTCAGAATATAAGGCATCTGTCCGTTTGCCACCAACCCTATCAAATCCGCACCCCACCCCACCATATCCATGCCCCATCCCACCATATCCCCGCCCCACCCCATCATATCCCCGCCCCACCTCACCATATCCCCGCCCCACCCCACCATATCCCCGCCCAACCCCACCATATCCCTGCCCTAACCTATCATATCCCCACCCCACCTCTCCATATTCCCGCCCCACCAAATCATATCCCCGCCCTGTAGAGGAATTTTCTCCAGGAAGGGGGTATCAGCCCCCTTCAGCCCCTTTCAGCCCTGAGGGGCCCAGCCCTGAGGGGCCAAGCCCTCTCAGAAGGGGCAAGCATCTTGTTTACTGCTACAGCAAGTAATTGATCCCAGATTCAGTACGAGTATGCGACGTGGTCAAGCGACCGACGCTCCTTGCAGTCCAATGTTGTAAAGTGTAGTTTAATAAAAGACAGTCCATCTCTTACCTTAGCAGGACAATTAAGGAAAATCCTGCTACCACTTCATTACCATGGTAAAGATAGTGCATATTGTTGTCTATGTTTAAGACAGCAAGATTCAAGCATTCTGCTTTGCTTCATAGAGGAAGTGGCTAGGAAGTAAAAGTACTAGGTCAGCTTTTCCTTTATGTGCTAGGGGCAGTGACAGTGTAAGAGACTGTGGCCTCTTCTGATTACTTTTGGCTCTACTGGGAGTCACACTGACGCTGGAATAACCAACAAAGAACACTGATCCATGTGTTAGTGTGTACAAAGTTTCTCAAAAACACAATAAACACTTACAGAGAAAAGTGTTCAGCTTCTCTAGTAAGTAGATGGTGAATAAATGAACTAATGTTGATGAACAGTGTAACAACGAGTGTTGCGATCCAACAAAGTGTAGTGCGACATTCTTCAATGAACACTATTCTTCAATTAACTCAACAGATATCCGGGTGTAACTACGGGTCAGATACATGTACCCAGTTAAGTGTTCTAACTCGTGATGTACTACTACTGACTCTGCAGTTGAGTCGAAGTTATGAGTTAGTCACTTATCATAAACCCCGGTTATAAGCGGACCTTTGAGTCCACACACGAAGTTTGTCAGCAATCAGTGAATGAAATATTCTGACATAACACCCCATAGGGGTGTTATGTCAGCTACTCAAGACAGCTACTCAAGACCTCGTCTGCAGGGGCAGCTGTGTAGACGATTTGCTGTCTTTTATCAGCTAAGTATTCCCTATATTTAATCAATCTTAGCCAGTAACAGATTTCTCAACAAGTTTGGTTGTGCTTGAACCAGATAAAAGCCACACTGTTGTTCAAATATGTTGTACTACAGTGTACAAATAACCTACGAGCCAAGGTCCTTCGAAAAAAGCTGTAAAACTAGTGTTTTACAATATAATCAGTATAAATGAGTCCCTCCAGACTCAATCACAGAGAATGGGCAGCCGAAAGAAAACGGGCGCTCGCCCAGCGTTCACCAAAAGAAAATGGGGGATGGTACCCAGCATCCACTGCTCTCAAAAACGCTGACGACAGCAGCAACCCAACTGATGTTCAGTTTGTCCGAGTGTATATACACATAGTGTTTATAATGTTTATAGACAGAAATTAAGAGACAAGATTATGTTTAAGTTTCTTATAGATTTACCTGTTATATTACAGGAAATTATATTTAAGATGTAAGCTTTCATATATTAACAGTGCATTTACATATGTGTAAAAAATATACACGTGTGATTTACAGTTATACAGTAACATTTATAGTGTATAGTGAATGAAGTGTATAAAATCGTTATTTACGATTAATCATCGTGGTCAGGCTGACACAGCAAACTCAAGCCATAAACACCAGCCATATGTACTCTGTACCCTTCATGGTCATTGACCCTGAGGTTAAGCTTAGTGGGTCAGTAGTGTTTGACTCGATTATTGCTGACTTAAGCATAACAAAAACTCAGCTGTTTATAGCAGTACAGTGTTTTTAAACACTAAGTGTGGTGCTAGAATTTTCACTATACCATTAAAATAGCTTGTTTGAAAACTCAGTTTCAGTCTTTACAGACTAAGATTACACAATTAGAAAATCTAATTTCAGTCTGTATAGGATTAACTCAAGATACAAACATAGATTTTGATGATCTTGAGGTCAAATTTGAATTACTTACACAACGTCTGAAAATAATTAATTCAGACTATACACATTATGAAAATGAATTTCTTGAATCAGATCCAACTGAGGATCAAATTAAAAATTTTTTTGGATACATTTAGTAATCAACAATTAAGGTGGACAGGAGTACAGGCTATCTGCCGCAAAACTCTGTCACAGAGACCTACTGTAACTAGTGGTCAAACACCTGTTACACCTGTAACAACAAGTGTCCCATTACCAAGTTTGCCTACCTTGTCATTACCTATTTTCCAAGGTCATAATTATGAAGAATTCATTAGTGGCTTTCAATCCATAGTAAATTCACGAACTGACATAGATGAGATTGCTAAGTTCAATTATCTTAAATGTCTTGTGAAGGGGGAACCCTATGAGCTGATTAAGTCATTTCCGGTGATTAAAGGCAATTATCAAATAGCCTTACGTGTCTTAGCAGACAATTACTTTGATGCTGACAAGGCCAGAGTTAGGCATGCATTCTTAATATCAAGCTTGAAGCCACCCAAACATTGTTTTTCAGACTTTCAGGCATTTAGAATTACATTAGACAATAGTCTCAGATCTCTAGTTGCTAAATATGACCTAAGACAATGTGATTGGTTTACCAGTGGTATTGTACAGGATAAGTTGTCACCACAAACTATTGAACGATTAAATATTATGTTCAATAAAAGCTATTTCACTTGTGAAGAAATTAGCAATGGTTTACAAACAATAGTTTCATGCAAGCAAGCAGCGAGACAAGATGAAAAATCCACAAATCCTGTGAATAATAAACCTTCAACTCAGTATAAAAAGAGTTTACCTACTCCCACTAAACCACATAATGGGAAATCCCATATAGGCATTTATCAAGCTGTGAATACAACAGACAGTAAACAGACTGCCACACATAAACGTACTCCAAAATGTGTACTTTGTGACGGAACACACTGAGCACAGTATTGTAGTCAATACACATCAATGGAGGCACGTAAACAACGTGTTCATCAGCTGAAAAGGTGCAGCAAGTGTTTAGGTAAACACAAGGGAGGAAAATGCTCACTGAATAAGTGTTTTAAATGCAAGGGTATGCATCATACAGCATTATGCCCAAATACTTTTTCTGAACAGCAGAAGACTTCCACAGAATCATGAAGTCAACAAGCAACAGCATTAAATGTGAGAGATAAGTTTAAAGCAACAGCTCTCCCGATAGCTCGAGTTGAGTTATCTAATAAATTAAACAAAACCAACGTGCTAACACTATTTGATCAAGGCTCACAAAGGTCCTTCATAAGAAGAACAGTGTTGCAGAAACTGAATAAACAACCCTATGCCAAATTACAGATAGACATAGCTGGGTTTTTCCACAATTCTGGTAAACAGACATATGACCTAGCCAAAATCACTGTTGGTCTGGGAAACAGGAAAAAGACAGTAGAAGCTGTGGTAGTAGATGATTTGCCTAAGTCTGTGCAGTTCCGGGGATTAAAAGAAACAGTTACAGCACTTAAAGCAGCTAAGGTCAAGTTTGCCTGTCCTGACATACAGACGGACACTATTAGTCCAATTATATATATAAATAACAAAAAGGCACAATACCGTGACTGGAACAATACACAAATAACCTGCACATAAAATAGAGAAGCTTACGATGACGTTTCGGTCCGACTTGGACCATTGACAAAGTCACACTAACAGAGGTGGAGCAGGACGGCTATATATAGGCAGGAAGAGGTGGTAGTAGTAGTAGTAGTAGTAGTAGTAGTACAAGTACGTCGTCGTAAGCTTCTTTTATGTGCGGGTTATTTGTGTATTAGTCCAATTGATTTAATCATTGGAAGTGATTATTATCACTGCTTTGTGAAAAATATAGTAAGTAAACATGATGTTCACTTGCTGAAAACAGCAGGAGGCCACATGATATGTGGTCCCATTCCCTCTCAAAGTGGGAAAGAAGCTGATATTGATTCGGTGGAAAATGTACTAGTTACGAGAATAACCGCTGATCATGTACCACAGCAAAAATTATCATTATTGGAAGAAATGAATGAACCAGTTGATAAGTTGAGGGATTTAGATGCGATAGGTATTGATGTAAATAAACCAAGCCCACAAGAGTCTCAGACTTATAACCAATATTTGGACACTGTCAAATATAAAGATGGGCAGTATTGGGTTAGGTTACCATGGAAATTAAATCCACCACATCTGCCTAGCAATTATCGCATGGCTTTCGGACAAATGAAAGCTCAAATACATGAGCTCAGGAAGAATCCAGAGCAACTGACTGTCTATGATAATATCATACAAGAACAGTTGGACAATAAATTCATTGAGGAAATAGTCGAAGACAAGTTGAAGACAGACGTTCATTAACTCCCGCACCATCGAGTCAGAAAAGATTCTGAAACCACTCCACTACGTGTTGTATATAATTGCAGCACACGTGCAAATAAAATGTAGCAAATAAATAACAAAAAAGGCACAATACCGTGACTGGAACGATACACAAATAACCCGCACATAAAAGAGAGAAGCTTGCGACGACGTTTCGGTACGACTTGGACGATTGACAAAGTCACACTGACTTTGTCAATGGTCCAAGTCGGACCGAAACGTCGTCGTAAGCTTCTCTCTTTTATGTGTGGGTTATTTGTGTAAAGATGTAGCAAGTCTTAATGACTGTCTGATGACCGGACCCTCACTAACTGAGAAGCTTGGAGACGTGCTTATGAAATTTCGCACAAACCCATATGCCTACACGGCTGATATTTCCAAAGCTTTCTTAAGAGTAGGACTACAGAAATAGACAGAGATTATACTCGATTCTTGTGGCCTGAAAATCCACATGATCCACAAAGTCCTGTGAAAATTTATCGTTTCAAATCAGTATTGTTTGGTGCAACATCCTCTCCATTCTTACTAGAAGCTACTCTAAATACACATTTGAAGAAATCTGAAAGTCCATCCAAAGAAATCTTAAAGAAAAGTTTCTACGTGGACAATCTTCAAGGTACTGTACATAAAGAGGAGGATTTGAATTCCTTATACAGAGAAACTAACAAGGAGATGAAAGAAGCAAATATGCCTCTAAGGATGTGGAATACAAATTCAGTTCAATTTAGGGAACTTATCAATGAAGATTTCCCTGAAACTGAAATTCCTGATTACAACAATATGCTGGGATTTAATTGGAACACACAGGAAGATACTTTGAGTCTCAAAAAGATAAACAATAAATCAAGTAGTACACTCACTAAACGTAGTTTACTGTCAGAGGTATCACAATGTTTTGATCCTCTAGGACTCGTCTCACCAATTACCATAAAAGGTAAAATGCTTATGCAAGATGCATGGAAACTCAAAATTGGATGGGATGAGAACTTGCCTCTAGAAATGAGTCAAGCATTGGATGTAATATCCAAGGAGTTTAAACAACTTCATCAAATTCAATTTACCAGACAAATAGGTCAAGAGGGAAACAAGTACACATTACATGTGTTCTGTGATGCCTCAACCAGAGGTTATGGCGCTGTAGCTTACATGAGTAATGTTGAAGGAAGTACACTAATTATTTCAAAGGCCAGGGTACCAGTACCACAATTGGAACTGACAGCACTCTATGTAGGTACAAAATTAGCTGTCTATCTCAACAAAGTACTTGATCATCTCA
This sequence comes from Cherax quadricarinatus, assembly GCF_038502225.1. Classification (NCBI taxonomy): domain Eukaryota; kingdom Metazoa; phylum Arthropoda; class Malacostraca; order Decapoda; family Parastacidae; genus Cherax; species Cherax quadricarinatus. Next base: position 20,279,271 of record NC_091332.1, read on the forward strand.
CTATTGAAAAAAACCGTGATCTGGAGTGATAATGAAGCAGTTCTCCAGTGGTTAAGAAATAATAAGAGTAAGTTGGTCTATGTACAGAACAGAGTAGCAGAAATAAAAGAGATGCAGAGAGATTATCTCTTTCTCCACGTCTCTACCCAAGAGAACCCAGCTGACATGTTGTCACGTGGTGTCCCACTCAAGAAATTTGTGGATAATAAATTATGGCTCCACGGACCGAACTGGCTCTCTAATGAAAATAACTGGCCTAAGCAAAAAGCTCACATTATGCCAGAAGAAACAGTTTGCTTGAACCCAGCAGAAATAAGTTGTGTAAATACTGCAGACACAACAGAAATAGTCATTGATGGATCTAAATACTCATCTTTGGGTAAACTCTTAAGAGTTACAGCTCTTGTCCATAAATTCATTAAAGGAATGAAACCTGATTATGAATATCTTGAACCCATTAAATACTGGGTGAAACTAATACAGAAAGATGTTTTCTCTACAGAATATAAATTTCTGGAAACACAAGATAAATCCCCAAGGAAACCTGTCATGATTAATTCTTTAGGACTTTATCTCGACTCAGAAAAGATTATAAGATGTCGAGGAAGAATTCATAATTCTTCACTACCTAAAGAAGCCATACATCCAATATTGATCCCCAAGAATCATTGGCTAACAAAGCTGATTGTGCAAAAGCCCACAGTAACGTGTTACATGGTGGGGTAGCTGACACACTTTGTCATATACGACAATCCTACTGGATACCTCAAGGTCGACGAAGTGTGAAAAAACAAATGAGGGACTGTATTACTTGTCGTCACTACGATATGCAAGTATGTTAGTATCCAGGTCCACCTCCATATCCCTCTGAAAAAGTTTGTCATATCACTCCATTTGAGGTGACAGGTGTAGATTACACTGAACCAATAATTTTAACCAAAACAGTTGGCAAAGTTCCTATCAAGGTGTACATCTGCTTGTTCACTTGTGCTACAACTAGAGCAGTACATCTAGAAGTAGCCACTGACATGTCTGCTGAAACCTTGATCAAATTATTCAGAAGGTTTGCAGCCAGAAGGGCATGTCCCAGACTGATGATTTCAGATAATGCAACGAACTTTGTTGCTGGTG
>NC_091332.1:20285401-20335401 GCF_038502225.1 Cherax quadricarinatus
TTTTGGTCTTCCTATTATTTCTGTTTCCCTTGGGAACAAAACTTTCCTCTGCCTCCTTGCACTTTGTTGCCACATATTCCATCATCTCGTTTACTGATTTTCCTACCATTTCTCTGTCCCACTGAACCTCCTGCAGGAAGTTTCTCATACCTGTGTAGTCCCCCCTTTTATAGTTTGGCCTGTCCCCTTCAGTTCCTGTTACCTTCTCCACTTGTAACTCTACTATATAGTCAAAACTCAGAACCACATGATCGCTAGCTCCAAGGGGCCTCTCGTAAGTGATGTCCTCAATGTCTGAACTGCTCAGGGTGAACACAAGATCCAGTCTTGCTGGCTCATCCTCCCCTCTCTCTCTGGTTGTGTCCCTGACATGTTGATGCACGAGGTTTTCAAGTACCACATCCATCATCTTGGCTCTCCATGTTCCGGGACCCCCATGTGGCTCCAGGTTTTCCCAGTCGATCTCCCTGTGGTTGAAATCGCCCATTACCAGTAACTTTGCTCTGCTCGAGTGAGCTCTTCTTGCCACCTCAGCCAGTGTGTCCACCATCACCCTGTTGTTTTCTTCGTACTCCTCTCTTGGCCTCCTGCAGTTCTGTGGTGGGTTATACATCACTCCAATGACTACTTTATGTTCTCCGGACTGAATTGTACCTACAATGTAGTCTCTTTCTCCAATCATGTCCATGCCTTCCATTTCCTCAAATCCCCATTGGTGTTTTATGAGCAGTGCAACCCCTCCTCCCCCTCTACTCCTTCTATCTTTCCTCAGGATCTGATATCCTGTTGGGAAGATTGTGTCTGTTATTGTCTCAGCGAGTTTTGTTTCTGTGACTGCTATGATGTCTGGGGATTTTTCACTGATTCTTTCATTCCACTCCTCATGTTTATTCGTTATTCCATCCGCGTTTGTGTACCAAACCTTTAGTTTCTTTTCTATCATTGTTGTCATGCAAGAATATTGGGGTTGGGGGAGCGAGAGCCTTGGTGGGGGCCTATATGGGGCTGTGGTGTAGGTGGGGTTTGTGTTGATGGGGGTGGGGTCAGAATGCCCATAAGGGACAGCTGTTGGGGTGAGGTTTGTGATATGGGGGTTGGTGGCAGAGGGAACAGTGAGTGGGTTGTAGTATAGGTTGCTCAGTTGCGTTGGGAATGTCGCGGGTGGAGTCTTTTGGTGGGAGATTCTGTGGGGTGTGTTTTCCCTTCCTCCTGTGTCTGGGTCCTGCTCATTTTCATTGCTTCTCGTTCCTCCTTGCGTCTCTGTACCCTCTCTTTCAGTGTAGTCCTTTCTTCTTGTGTTCTGTCGCGGTCGAGGTATACTCTCTGGTACCCCTCTTTGTCCCTCAGTCTTGCTTTCTCTTGCAGAATCCTGGTTCGAACTGATTCTTCCTTGAAAGTTACTCTGACAGGCCGTATCCTTCCACTCGCAAACCACCCAATTCTCTGAAAATTTGTCACCTGGGTCATATTGCCCTCCCCTATTGTTTTCATGATGCCTTCAATCATTTTTTCTCCTCCTGTTTTATTTCTTCAAAGTTGGCCCCCTTGGCTTCTTGGAGCCCGTACACAAAAACTGACCTCGCCCTTTCCTCCTCCCACTGAGTCTCCATCTGCTTCCTCTGAGGCATTTTATTTCCTTCCATTGACATGTTCTTGCCTTCTTGTGTGTGTGTGTGTGTGTGTGTGTGTGTGTGTGTGTGTGTGTGTGTGTGTGTGTGTGTGTGTGTGTGTGTGTGTGTATGTGTGTGTGTGTGTGTATGTGTGTGTGTGTGTGTGTGTGTGTGTGTGTTTGTGTGTGTGTGTGTGTGTGTGTGTGTGTGTGTGTGTGTGTGTGTGTGTGTGTGTGTTTGTGTGTGTGTGTGTGTGTGTGTGTGTGACTCAACAATCAATATTTGCACCAATAACTCACTACAGTTGTGACCGGTGTGGAAGTGTGAATTGCTCATTACACTATAATTTGTTCATGATTGTAGCCATGTATAAACGTAAGTAACCATTCTTACAGGATTCATTACCTTTGTAACTTGTGAGTTCATTACCTTTGTACCTAGTTCAGCCATCAAAACTTTGGGGGCCCAGTCCCTGGACCCATTACGTACCTCTGTAATCTGTAAATACCTTTGTAACTTGTCATGATTGTGACCAGACCTACCTGGAGTTCATTACCTTTGTAAATTGTGAGTTCATTACCTTTGTAAATTGTGAGTTCATTACCTTTGTAAATCGTGAGTTCATTACCTCTGTAACTTGCTCAGCTACCAAAACTTTGGAGTCCAGTCCCTGGACCAATTATGTACATTTGTAATCTTTTGCCTACCGCCCACAGGATGGGTATGGGGTGCATAATAAACATATTAAACTAACTGGCCGGGGCCCCACAATAACACCACCAAACGTGGCTGACTCACTCTCCCTTCCTTCACGGGATTCACCACTCCTGTCGTTGTCTCAGGTATGACTGATCCTGTCACTCATAAGTCACACATCGTCGCCCTAGCAACTGAAAATAAGGATCTTAGTTCAACACCAGCGCGACAGGAAGCCAAGATAACCAATCTCGAGAGCAAAATCCTAAATATATAAGATAAGATTACTGCATCGGGAAGTTTTTTTTTTTATTTTATTGAGAGCATATCCTGTACAGACAAACATAATACAAATGTATAGAATAGACATACTGAGAACAATAAGTACATAAAGAAAATATCACACACACACACGTTGTTGTACACAGGAGAAGAAACCCGACACAGAAAAACGATAAAATTTACAAGCACACTACACACCACTCAAGCAACCTGTCAGTATATATATATATATATATATATATATATATATATATATATATATATATATATATATATATATATATATATATATATATATATATATATATATATATATATATATATATGAAAAACACTTAACATTGTCATGTCTCACTTCAACATAAGTGTGACGTGCAACGGACCAAAACAACAGTACTCGTGTAGAGTTAAGTAAAGAAAAGAAGACATCACACATATATATTAATGTAACAAGAAAAACACATTCCTAATAACTGCCCCTATCCTGGGGTTAAATCATATAGAAGTATCTGTATCCGCCGGAGCTACACACACCTCCGCCAAACACACTGGCCAATTGCTGAATTAACATGTCGTTGTACACATACAATTGATATAAGATTAAATATGCTATCAACAAAATTCAATATCACAGCACAGGCTTCTGTAACCTAATGCGAACACGTAAATAAACTACCCTATTACAACCTATTCACTGCACAAAGGTCATTGTACAAAACAAAGGTGTATGTATACAAGAAACACTATCAAGTTGCAAAGTCAGTCATTTCAACACTCCTTACCCCCCCTCCTCTTCCCCCTCATTTGGGCAACCACCCACTGTCCCTCGTCAGTATGCATTACCCTGTCACTCATTCTCCTAGCTTTACATGAGCATATAAGCCTGTCACATCGCAACAGTATCACAATCACAACAAACCACACCCAAGCATTCTTACAGCATTCATGCGTACAATACCTCTAAAAAAAATAGTATGTACCTCAACCCTCTTACATAGGTGTGATGGTAAGTGACCAAGCATAGCAAGGCGTTATATACACAGAGAGTAATGCAGTCATCATCCCGTGGGACACGTACGCAAAAGTATAAACCTAAAATCCCCACTACCAAACTAGATCACACGCTTTTAATCCAGCTGTCATCACACTTACATCCTAACGTCTACTAACCACACTGAACCTTCCCTCGTTTACATCTAAGCCATACGCCCACACCACACCACGCACACACACACACACACACATACACCGAGCATATCTCCTGAGGCGCACATCAATTAGATAACTGCTGCAGCATACGGGCGCTTGGCAAACCTACGGATAGCGTTCCGATACCTCAGTAAGGATTCGTTCAACAGTCTGTATACTATTTACGTCAGGCCCATACTGGAGTATGCAGCACCAGTTTGGAATCCACACCTAGTCAAGCACGTCAAGAAATTAGAGAAAGTGCAAAGGTTTGCAACAAGACTAGTCCCAGAGCTACGGGGATTGTCCTACGAAGAAAGGTTGAGGGAAATCGGCCTGACGACACTGGAGGACAGGAGGGTCAGGGGAGACATGATAACGACATATAAAATACTGCACAGAATAGACAAGGTGGACAAAGACGGGATGTTCCAGAGAAGGGACACAGACACAAGAGGTCACAATTGGAAGTTGAAGACTCAGATGAATCAATGGGATGTTAGGAAGTATTTCTTCGGTCATAGAGTAGTCAGGTCGTGGAATAGCCTAGAAAGTGACATAGTGGAGGCGGGAACCATACATAGTTTTAAGGCGAGGTATGATAAAGCTCATGGAGCAGGGAGAGAGAGGACCTAGTAGCAATCAGCGAAGAGGCGGGGCCAGGAGCTATGACTCGACCCCTGCAACCACAAATAGGTGAGTATAGGTGAGTACACACACACACACACACACACACACACACACACACACACACACACACACACACACACATATTTAATGGTAGATTTTGTGTATGTGTCGTGTTATATGCGTGGGAATGGGGATTGGGTTGCGATGAAACAGGTAATTGCAGTTACTTTTTATAGGACGGTTTGCAGGAATAGGGAAATATATGGATCGCGAGCCCATTGGAACCCCGGATGATATTCTAAATCCTTGCCCCAGCCATGACAACCCCCGCACTACAAAGCTAGTATGATCCCAATAGTTAAACCACGATAACCTGCGGGGAAGGCTCCCTCCCACTGCGATCCATATATTTCCCTATTCCTGCAAACTGTCCTATAGAAAGTAACTGCCATTACCCATTTCCTCGCAACCCAATCCTCATTCCCACGCATATCCCACGACACATACACAAAATCTACCATTAAATATGCCAATGCTCGTTGTGTACTCTCTGGCACCCCTCCCACATCCAAAACAAGCACTCTCAGCACTGGTATGCCCCCCCTCCCACTAGCCTCACTATCCTACTCATCCAATCCCTAACATTCCCCAAACATTCGCTAAAATACACGGCATGATATGCCGTATCTTCTCCACCACACACTCCACACCCACTCTCCTCTACTATTCGCCTCGCCTGCAGGACCACTCCTGATGGCAAAATGCCATGCAGGAAACGGAACATAACCTCCTGCACCCAAGGTCTGAGCTTCAACTTACGAAAACGACACTAAATATCTCCCCACCGATAAATGGGGTATATTCCCTCCACAGGCACCACCACCCAGCTCCCAATTACTCTCGCCAAAACCCCTATGCGGATCTTGCCAGGCTCCTGTAGGACCATGAGGGTACGCAGCACCTCCTCACATTCCCTCAACTCTGCACCCATATACCAACTCTGCATTCCCTCATACAGAAGCTTTAACCCCCCCACACCTGACTCATACATACTCCCTTCGTAAGTAAACACATTTCACCCAATGCCATAGATTCAATAACCCTAGCCCCCCTGACGTACTGGCAGCATTACCACCTCCCTCCTCAGCCAATCGCACCCAGAACCCCATATAAACCTAAACACCTGCTTTAAGATTCTCGTAATTCCTTGCCCCGTTAAGACGTCCGTGGCCCTCGACCATAGATCTGCCAGGCAACCCAATTTGCCCTCCAGAAACGACACGCCCCACGACACATTTCAGGTGATTTCCCAGTATTTTAGCAAACAGTTTATAATCCACACAAAGTAAAGATATCGCCCTATAATCCTTTAGGGTATTCTGGACCTCTCCCTTTGGGACCAGAACAACCACTGCTGTGGCTTGCAACTCCCCCAACACCCCCATAGCATGAACCCCCAGTCATAGCATGAACCAGTTCAAGAAGAGTGCCAAAAGGTGTCTGATGAATGTAGCTACAGAAAGGGAGGGGAATGATTTTCTATTTTTTATCTAACATACTTGTAAATTTTACCTTATTCCTAGTAATGACCCTCGTATTGTAGATAGTCTTAATGACCCTCGTGTAGTAGATAGTCTTTTAAGTATGATAATAAGATGTTATCTTCATTATAGAATAAGAAAATATTATAACCTTTATATTATAATAATAAGGTAAAAGGACCCCAATGGAAATAAGTCACTCTGTCTGTCTTTTTTGGGTTATCCTAGGTTCTCTACACATATGCTGCTATGTATGATAATTCTATATAACTGTATTTGTGTATACCTGAATAAACTTACTTACTTACTTACTTAATTAACTCCACCAGGAATCCATGCATTAACTTCCAATTCTGCAGGTAAAATTCACAGGGTAATCCATCAGTCCCCGGAGCCTTTCCTGTATGCATACTTACTAATGCCCGCCAAACCTCGCCCTCATCTATCTCTCCACCCAGCGCTACTCGATCACTACGCTCCAATAAACATGGCACTAGCTCGCAGATACTATGCAGTGCTGCACCTCCCACTGCACTACTTCCCAAATACTGCTCATACCATGCATCCACATAACCACTCATCCCCTCAGTCGTCCGCAACACTTGCCCCTCACGATAACCCCCCACTTCAGAGTGGACGACTAACCTACCAACCTCAGTGGCCATCCGACGTCGCTGCTGACCCCGTAAAACACATGCCGACGGTCGATCGCCCCATAACACCTCCTCAACCCCCCCCCCCCTGCACATGCACTGCATTAAACCATTCATTTTGCAGCTCATGAATCCTTCCCTTCAACGTTTCTATCTCCACAGGATATACTCCCCATGTCCACCTCTCCCATAGCAATCCCTCAACCTACCCTCTAGGTACTGAAGGAGCCCATATGATTGTTGCATTATGTGTTTCCCCTCCCTCACATAAAACTTACATATTCGTGCCTTAGCCATCCCATCCCACCACCCCAGTAAATCCTCTATGCCCTGCCTTTCCTCACTGAGCTCTGCCCACAATGTCTAAAAACCTCCCTGCCCCTCCTCATCACCCAGGATCCTCGTATTTAGTTTCCAATAACTCTTACACCTCCTCGCCAGTCCATCCCACCCCAGGTCTACCACAACTGCCCTATGATCAGTATATTCCACCTCCACCATACGCAAGGACTCTACTTTTACCCGCTTTGTGATGTACACCCGATCTAGCCTCGCCGCATATCCATGTCGAACAAAAGTGTACTCCACCTCCCAAGCCCCACCCCCAAATACGTCACAAAGACACACATCTCTCAGAAGATCACCTAGGCTAGTTGAAAAATGCCCTGCGAATAACACAATTTCAATCCCCTCCCACAATAGCAACAGGTGGTAAAGAACGGAAATAATAAATAAGCTCATCCCTCACAAAATGCGCTTTCCGATGTGCATCACTCTCCTCGGGTGCATACACACACACTAACGCCACTCGCTCGCCCATCCAACATCCATCCACTCTAATAATACGCTCCTCACCCCCCTTTCACTTCTACTAACCACAAATGGGCTCACCTCCCAGAGTTGGACTCCCACCCCTCCCTTCAAGCGTCCTGTCTGCATCACAAAAGCCCTATATCCATTCACCTCCAATACACGCCCCACCTTGATATTGTGCTCTTGCACAAATAAAACATCCACTCTATGCCAGCACAAGAAACTTGCAAACCACACACGCTTCAGATCCTGACACAAACCATTAATGTTAACTGTCATACACATTAGGCCAGTGGTGGTTTCTTCTCCCTGTGCTTTGACACATTCCTCACAACGCCACCATGTCCTTTCAGACCTCCTTTATGCATGTCTCTACTGGCAGCCTTAACCTCTCCCGGTCCAGCTCCGGGTCCAAAGTCCCCAAGGGACCACCACCATTCTCCTCCACCACCACTACCTTGCCAGTCCTCTGTGCTGGAGTCAGGACATCTGAACTCAGAGTTGCTAAACTGGAGATACGGCGATTAACGGAGGAGAACAAGAGGATTCGTAGTAATCCTCCTGTTGTGAGTCCCCAGGTTAAGAGGGGAGCTTGGTCAGTGGCCGGGCAACATGGAACCAAGCTGAAGATTAAGAAAACGGTTGGAGAGGCAGAAACAACGAGAAACCAGAAGACTGCCGTGGAAACTTCCAACTCATTCTCGGTGCTACCTGACGAATGTGAGTGTTCTACTGGGAATGCCACAACGAGCACCAAGGAAGCATTGGCAGACGTGAGTGAGACATCCCTAGAAACCCCAACGAAGACCATCGTGAACGTCATGACGAATTCTACAAGTGGTGTAATGCTACCTGGCGAATGTGAGTCAACTACTCGGAGCATCACTACGGACGACGCCAAGGAAGGTAAAAACATTGTTGTTGTTGGGGATAGCCAGATTAGGTACATGGATAGGGCATTCTGTTTGAAGGATAGGAGTAGGAGGCAGAGAGTGTGTTTTCCTGGGGCTGGGATGAAGGATATTGTTAGCCGTCTGGATGACATCATGAGAGGTAATGGGAGCAATCCTATTATCTGTCTCAGTGCTGGAGGCAACGATGTTGGCAGACGTAGGAGTGAGGACCTGATTAGCAGGTATAGGTCAGCAATAGAGATAATTAGGAAGAAGGGTGGGAAACCTGTCATATGTGGCATTTTGCCAAGGAGAGGAGTTGGAAATGAATGGTTGTCCAGAGCAATTGGTGTCAATTGCTGGCTGGACAAATACTGTACGGAAAATGCGGTAACATTCATTGACAACTGGGACCTCTTCTATGGCAGAAATGACATGTATGCCAGGGATGGGGTTCACTTGTCTAGGTGTGGGGTGGGAGCACTGGCCAACGCAGTGGAGGGAGCTGTTAGGTCTTTAAACTAGGAATAGTTAGTGGTATGGGTTTTGGCGGGAAAACTGTGAAGTCGCAGGGTAGTAACATGAGTACTAGGAGAACTAGTAATAAGCAAAATGAGGAGGACATTGGAAAGCCAGTGGCACTAATTGACAATGACAGTAATAGGTTTAGTGGAATAACAGAAAGGAGCAGGAAGGGTAAAGAGATAGGAGGGTCATTAAATATTTATTACACAAATAGTCGCAGTGCTAGGAATAAGATGGACGAGTTGAGACTAGTTGCTAGTGCAGGTAACATAGATGTATTTGCCATTACTGAGACGTGGTTTAATTCAAAAAGTCGGGACATGCCTGCAGAATGTCACATTCAGGGTTTTAAATTGTTCCAAGTAGATAGAAGTATCGGGAAGGGGGGTGGGGTGGCATTGTATGTCCGAGATCGCTTGAACTGTTGCATAAAAACGGGTATTAAGTCTGAAGTAACACATACAGAGTCTGTTTGGATAGAATTTTCAGAGGGGCATGAAAAATTAATTTTAGGTGTGATATACCGTCCCCCAAATTTAGATAGGGACCAGGGGAGACTACTATGGGAGGAAATTGTTAGGGCCACAAGGCACGATAATGTAGTAATTCTAGGAGACTTTAACTTTAGTCATATTGATTGGAATTTCTTGACTGGGAATTTAGAATCATACGATTTCTTAGAAGTAGTTCAGGATTGTTTTTTGAAGCAGTTTGTGACAGAACCTACAAGAGGTAATAACCTGCTTGACTTAGTTCTGGCAAACAATGAATCCCTTGTTAATAATTTAGAAGTTTCAGAGGAACTGGGTGCTAGCGACCACAAATCAATTACATGTAGAATTGAGTGGAAGTATGATAGTAGGGATAACTCAGTAACAGTCCCAGATTTTCGCTTAGCAGATTACGATGGGCTTAGAGAACACTTATCATCTGTTGACTGGGGTAACGAAGAGAGCTATCAATATGACAGTTTTCTGAACACAATACATGCTGCTCAAAGAACGTTTATCCCTTATAAGGAAATTAGATCAAATAGAAATGACCCAAAATGGATGAATAATAGGCTGAAATATCTACTAGGGCATAAGAAAGGAATTTATAGGCGTATCAAAAGAGGCGAGGGTCATCTTATGAATCAGTATATTGACATTAAGAGGGACATTAAAAAGGGGATAAGAAAAGCTAAAAGGGACTATGAAATTAAAGTTGCTAGGGATTCTAAAACTAACCCAAAAAGTTTTTTCCAGGTCTATAGAACAAAAGTCAGAAATAAGATAGGTCCCCTTAAAAATAACTATGGGCATCTTACTGACAAAGAGAATGAAATGTGCTCGATTTTAAATAATTATTTTCTCTCGGTTTTTACACAGGAAGACACTAATAATATTCCGGTAATTAATTTTTATAGTGGATCAGAAGAAGATAAATTATGTAACATCACAGTCACTAGTGAAATGGTTGTGAAGCAGATAGACAGACTGAAGCAAAATAAGTCACCGGGTCCTGATGAGGTTTTTTCAAGGGTTCTAAAGGAATGCAAAATGGAAGTCTGTGAACCATTAACTAATATTTTTATTTTATCTCTTCAAACAGGTGCAGTGTCTGATATGTGGAAGATGGCTAATGTAATTCCTATTTTTAAAACAGGGGACAAGTCGTTACCGTCAAATTACCGCCCAATAAGCCTGACCTCAATTGTAGGCAAATTACAAGAGTCAATTATAGCTGAGATTATAAGAAGCCATCTCGATAAGCATAGCTTGATTAATGATACTCAGCATGGATTCACAAGAGGCCGGTCTTGTCTAACTAATTTATTAACTTTCTTCAGTAAAGCTTTTGAGGCTGTTGACCACGATAAAGAATTTGATATTATTTACTTAGATTTTAGTAAGGCATTTGATAGAGTTCCGCACCAAAGAGTGTTGAAGAAAGTAGCAGCTCATGGCATTGGGGGAAGGGTGCTCTCGTGGATCGAATCATGGCTCACAGACAGGAAGCAAAGAGTGTCCATAAATGGGGTTAAATCCGAGTGGGGATCAGTAAGAAGTGGCGTTCCACAGGGATCAGTCTTGGGCCCGTTGTTGTTTATAATATATATCAATGATCTTGATGAAGGAATTACTAGTGATATGAGCAAATTCGCCGATGACACGAAGATAGGTAGGATAATTGATTCAAACGTAGATGTTCGGGAACTTCAGGAGGATTTAGACAAACTCTACTCTTGGTCAGAAAAGTGGCAGATGCAGTTCAATGTAGATAAATGCAAGGTTCTGAAGCTCGGGAGTGTCCATAACCCTAGCACTTATAAGTTAAATAATGTAGAACTTAACCATACAGATTGCGAAAAGGACTTGGGGGTTATGGTAAGCAGCAACCTTAAACCAAGACAGCAATGAACATTAGAATGGTATAAAATACCGACAGATTGTTAGGTAAGACACATATGCAACAGTTAGGTATCTTTATTTCGAAACGTTTCGCCTACACAGTAGGCTTCTTCAGTCGAGTACAGAAAAGTTGATAGAAGCAGAAGATACTTGAAGACGATGTAATCAGTCCATCACCCTTAAAGTTTTGAGGTGGTCAGTCCCTCAGTCTGGAGAAGAGCATTGTTCCGTTGTCTGAAACAATATGAAGTTGAAGTGACAGAATGGGGCGTTATATAGTGCCAGGAGGTGAGACGTAGGTTGCTTTGGGAGGGCAGGTCCCTCTCAAACCCAGCCGTTCTCACTAGTAGAGGTTGTCGAAGTTGATGGTCTGTACCAAGATACCCTTGTGTTGCAGTGTCTGACACTGTCAGACACTGCAACACAAGGGTATCTTGGTATGGACCATTAAGAACATAAGAACATAAGAATGTAGGAACACTGCAGAAGGCCTACTGGCCCATACGAGGCAGGTCCTTATCAAAACGACATCTACCTAAAGCTACCCAAGAAATAACTCCCATACCCCATGACACCAATCAAACCCAGCCCCTCCCACTCATATATTTGTCCAGTCTCTTCTTAAAGCTACCCAAGGTCCTAGCCTCTATCACCCCACTGGGAAGACTGTTCCACGCATCCACAACTCTGTTAGAAAACCAGTACTTACCTATGTCCTTTCTAAATCTAAATTTATCCAACTTAAATCCATTATTCCTGGTTCTTACCTTGTTCGACACCCTCAGTACTTTATTAATGTCTCCCTTGTTTATGCCCGTCATCCACTTATACACCTCCAATGATATCATGGAATCTTAATTCTGAGGACATGTACATAACCTTCACGTCTACGACAACTACCACTACAACTAACCCATCTCTTTGGGAAGGACCTACTTCCACTGGGGAATCCCGCCTACCAGTGAATTTGCCCTCGTCTGCTTCACCTGACGTTACTATATAAGCGCCAGGATTCTTTCTTCTGCTTCAGAATCTCCACGACTATGGTGCTGTTCGCACCTACTCCTAGGTTGAGGGACTGATTACCTCATCTTCTGTACATAGTTCTACTGTCTTCAAGTTATGTCCTAGAATTTGTATTGATAAAGCCACTGGATGGCGAAACGTCTACAATAAAGATACCCAGATGTTGCACAAGTGTCTTACTCTCATCTTGTCGGTATTATATACCATTCGTACACAACTTGTCAGACACTGCAACATCATGGAATCTTAATTCTGAGGACATGTACATAACCTTCACGTCTACGACAACTACCACTACAACTAACCCATCTCTTTGGGAAGGACCTACTTCCACTGGGGAATCCCGCCTACCAGTGAATTTGCCCTCGTCTGCTTCACCTGACGTTACTATATAAGCGCCAGGATTCTTTCTTCTGCTTCAGAATCTCCACGACTATGGTGCTGTTCGCACCTACTCCTAGGTTGAGGGACTGATTACCTCATCTTCTGTACATAGTTCTACTGTCTTCAAGTTATGTCCTAGAATTTGTATTGATAAAGCCACTGGATGGCGAAACGTCTACAATAAAGATACCCAGATGTTGCACAAGTGTCTTACTCTCATCTTGTCGGTATTATATACCATTCGTACACAACTTGTCAGACACTGCAACATCATGGAATCTTAATTCTGAGGACATGTACATAACCTTCACGTCTACGACAACTACCACTACAACTAACCCATCTCTTTGGGAAGGACCTACTTCCACTGGGGAATCCCGCCTACCAGTGAATTTGCCCTCGTCTGCTTCACCTGACGTTACTATATGAGCGCCAGGATTCTTTCTTCTGCTTAAGAATCTCCACGACTATGGTGCTGTTCGCACCTACTCCTAGGTTGAGGGACTGATTACCTCATCTTCTGTACATAGTTCTACTGTCTTCAAGTTATGTCCTAGAATTTGTATTGATAAAGCCACTGGATGGCGAAACGTCTACAATAAAGATACCCAGATGTTGCACAAGTGTCTTACTCTCATCTTGTCGGTATTATATACCATTCGTACACAACTTGTCAGACACTGCAACATCATGGAATCTTAATTCTGAGGACATGTACATAACCTTCACGTCTACGACAACTACCACTACAACTAACCCATCTCTTTGGGAAGGACCTACTTCCACTGGGGAATCCCGCCTACCAGTGAATTTGCCCTCGTCTGCTTCACCTGACGTTACTATATAAGCGCCAGGATTCTTTCTTCTGCTTCAGAATCTCCACGACTATGGTGCTGTTCGCACCTACTCCTAGGTTGAGGGACTGATTACCTCATCTTCTGTACATAGTTCTACTGTCTTCAAGTTATGTCCTAGAATTTGTATTGATAAAGCCACTGGATGGCGAAACGTCTACAATAAAGATACCCAGATGTTGCACAAGTGTCTTACTCTCATCTTGTCGGTATTATATACCATTCGTACACAACTTGTCAGACACTGCAACATCATGGAATCTTAATTCTGAGGACATGTACATAACCTTCACGTCTACGACAACTACCACTACAACTAACCCATCTCTTTGGGAAGGACCTACTTCCACTGGGGAATCCCGCCTACCAGTGAATTTGCCCTCGTCTGCTTCACCTGACGTTACTATATAAGCGCCAGGATTCTTTCTTCTGCTTCAGAATCTCCACGACTATGGTGCTGTTCGCACCTACTCCTAGGTTGAGGGACTGATTACCTCATCTTCTGTACATAGTTCTACTGTCTTCAAGTTATGTCCTAGAATTTGTATTGATAAAGCCACTGGATGGCGAAACGTCTACAATAAAGATACCCAGATGTTGCACAAGTGTCTTACTCTCATCTTGTCGGTATTATATACCATTCGTACACAACTTGTCAGACACTGCAACATCATGGAATCTTAATTCTGAGGACATGTACATAACCTTCACGTCTACGACAACTACCACTACAACTAACCCATCTCTTTGGGAAGGACCTACTTCCACTGGGGAATCCCGCCTACCAGTGAATTTGCCCTCGTCTGCTTCACCTGACGTTACTATATAAGCGCCAGGATTCTTTCTTCTGCTTCAGAATCTCCACGACTATGGTGCTGTTCGCACCTACTCCTAGGTTGAGGGACTGATTACCTCATCTTCTGTACATAGTTCTACTGTCTTCAAGTTATGTCCTAGAATTTGTATTGATAAAGCCACTGGATGGCGAAACGTCTACAATAAAGATACCCAGATGTTGCACAAGTGTCTTACTCTCATCTTGTCGGTATTATATACCATTCGTACACAACTTGTCAGACACTGCAACATCATGGAATCTTAATTCTGAGGACATGTACATAACCTTCACGTCTACGACAACTACCACTACAACTAACCCATCTCTTTGGGAAGGACCTACTTCCACTGGGGAATCCCGCCTACCAGTGAATTTGCCCTCGTCTGCTTCACCTGACGTTACTATATAAGCGCCAGGATTCTTTCTTCTGCTTCAGAATCTCCACGACTATGGTGCTGTTCGCACCTACTCCTAGGTTGAGGGACTGATTACCTCATCTTCTGTACATAGTTCTACTGTCTTCAAGTTATGTCCTAGAATTTGTATTGATAAAGCCACTGGATGGCGAAACGTCTACAATAAAGATACCCAGATGTTGCACAAGTGTCTTACTCTCATCTTGTCGGTATTATATACCATTCGTACACAACTTGTCAGACACTGCAACATCATGGAATCTTAATTCTGAGGACATGTACATAACCTTCACGTCTACGACAACTACCACTACAACTAACCCATCTCTTTGGGAAGGACCTACTTCCACTGGGGAATCCCGCCTACCAGTGAATTTGCCCTCGTCTGCTTCACCTGACGTTACTATATAAGCGCCAGGATTCTTTCTTCTGCTTCAGAATCTCCACGACTATGGTGCTGTTCGCACCTACTCCTAGGTTGAGGGACTGATTACCTCATCTTCTGTACATAGTTCTACTGTCTTCAAGTTATGTCCTAGAATTTGTATTGATAAAGCCACTGGATGGCGAAACGTCTACAATAAAGATACCCAGATGTTGCACAAGTGTCTTACTCTCATCTTGTCGGTATTATATACCATTCGTACACAACTTGTCAGACACTGCAACATCATGGAATCTTAATTCTGAGGACATGTACATAACCTTCACGTCTACGACAACTACCACTACAACTAACCCATCTCTTTGGGAAGGACCTACTTCCACTGGGGAATCCCGCCTACCAGTGAATTTGCCCTCGTCTGCTTCACCTGACGTTACTATATAAGCGCCAGGATTCTTTCTTCTGCTTCAGAATCTCCACGACTATGGTGCTGTTCGCACCTACTCCTAGGTTGAGGGACTGATTACCTCATCTTCTGTACATAGTTCTACTGTCTTCAAGTTATGTCCTAGAATTTGTATTGATAAAGCCACTGGATGGCGAAACGTCTACAATAAAGATACCCAGATGTTGCACAAGTGTCTTACTCTCATCTTGTCGGTATTATATACCATTCGTACACAACTTGTCAGACACTGCAACATCATGGAATCTTAATTCTGAGGACATGTACATAACCTTCACGACTACGACAACTACCACTACAACTAACCCATCTCTTTGGGAAGGACCTACTTCCACTGGGGAATCCCGCCTACCAGTGAATTTGCCCTCGTCTGCTTCACCTGACGTTACTATATAAGCGCCAGGATTCTTTCTTCTGCTTCAGAATCTCCACGACTATGGTGCTGTTCGCACCTACTCCTAGGTTGAGGGACTGATTACCTCATCTTCTGTACATAGTTCTACTGTCTTCAAGTTATGTCCTAGAATTTGTATTGATAAAGCCACTGGATGGCGAAACGTCTACAATAAAGATACCCAGATGTTGCACAAGTGTCTTACTCTCATCTTGTCGGTATTATATACCATTCGTACACAACTTGTCAGACACTGCAACATCATGGAATCTTAATTCTGAGGACATGTACATAACCTTCACGACTACGACAACTACCACTACAACTAACCCATCTCTTTGGGAAGGACCTACTTCCACTGGGGAATCCCGCCTACCAGTGAATTTGCCCTCGTCTGCTTCACCTGACGTTACTATATAAGCGCCAGGATTCTTTCTTCTGCTTCAGAATCTCCACGACTATGGTGCTGTTCGCACCTACTCCTAGGTTGAGGGACTGATTACCTCATCTTCTGTACATAGTTCTACTGTCTTCAAGTTATGTCCTAGAATTTGTATTGATAAAGCCACTGGATGGCGAAACGTCTACAATAAAGATACCCAGATGTTGCACATGTGTCTTACTCTCATCTTGTCGGTATTATATACCATTCGTACACAACTTGTCAGACACTGCAACATCATGGAATCTTAATTCTGAGGACATGTACATAACCTTCACGTCTACGACAACTACCACTACAACTAACCCATCTCTTTGGGAAGGACCTACTTCCACTGGGGAATCCCGCCTACCAGTGAATTTGCCCTCGTCTGCTTCACCTGACGTTACTATATAAGCGCCAGGATTCTTTCTTCTGCTTCAGAATCTCCACGACTATGGTGCTGTTCGCACCTACTCCTAGGTTGAGGGACTGATTACCTCATCTTCTGTACATAGTTCTACTGTCTTCAAGTTATGTCCTAGAATTTGTATTGATAAAGCCACTGGATGGCGAAACGTCTACAATAAAGATACCCAGATGTTGCACAAGTGTCTTACTCTCATCAGGTTGTTAGGTAAGACACATATGCAACAGTTAGGTATCTTTAGGGTGATGGACTGATTACATCGTCTTCAAGTATCTTCTGCTTCTATCAACTTTTCTGTACTTGACTGAAGAAGCCTACTGTGTAGGCGAAACGTTTCATAATAAAGATACCTAACTGTTGCATATGTGTCTTACCTAACAAGGTACTGCTGTCTTGGCTTTAGATTTCTGCTTACCATGACTCCCAAGTCTTTTTCACATTCTGTATGACCAAGCTCTACATCACCTAGATTATAGCTTCGAGGGTTATTTTCATTACCAAGGGCAAGTACCTTACACTTATCCACATTAAACTTCATCAGCCATTTTTCAGACCAAGACATTAATTTGTTCAAATCGTCCTGGAGTTCATTGATATCCTCCTCAGAGTGAATTATACGGCCTATCTTTGTATCATCAGCAAACTTACTCATGTCACTAGTAATCCCTTCATCAAGGTCATTAATGTAAATTATGAACAGGAGAGGGCCTAAAACTGATCCTTGTGGAACGCCACTAGTGACTAATCCCCATTCAGATTTCACTCCATTAATGGTAACTCTCTGCTTTCTATTGGTAAGCCATGCCTCAATCCATGCTAGAACTTTACCTCCTATACCATGAGCTGCAACTTTTCTTAAGAGTCTCTTGTGAGGTACTCTGTCGAAGGCTTTACTAAAATCCAAATAAACAATATCATATTCCTTATCACTGTCAACTGCCTCAAATGTTCTATTGAAGAACGTCAGTAAGTTTGTCAGGCAGGAACGACCTCTTGTGAATCCATGCTGAGATTCATTTATCAAGTTATGCTCTTCAAGGTGACTTCTGATAATGTCAGCTATAATTGATTCTAATAACTTGCCCACTATAGATGTCAGGCTTATTGGACGGTAATTTGAAGGAGTGGACTTATCCCCTGATTTAAATATAGGAACCACATTAGCCATCTTCCACAACTCTGGCACAACACTGGTAAGGATGGACGCATTGAATACACTCGTTAATGGCTGACTAAGCTCCATAAGAACATAAGAACATAAGAATGTAGGAACACTGCAGAAGGCCTACTGGCCCATACGAGGCAGGTCCTTATCAAAACGACATCTACCTAAAGCTACTCAAGAAACAACTCCCGCACCCCCCAACACCAATCAAACCCAGCCCCTCCCACTCATATATTTGTCCAGTCTCTTCTTAAAGCTACCCAAGGTCCTAGCCTCTATCACCCCACTGGGAAGACTGTTCCACGCATCTACAACTCTGTTAGAAAACCAGTACTTACCTATGTCCTTTCTAAATCTAAATTTATCCAACTTAAATCCATTATTCCTGGTTCTTACCTGGTTCGACACCCTCAGTACTTTATTAATGTCTCCCTTGTTGTATGTATGTATAATGTTCGCCAAGACCGTAGTCCTGGCACGGGTCTCAATCTTGCGATGACCCGTCTCTGGCTCCCGAGGGAGAAAGGTTTCTACAATGATGCGACATATGCTGTTCAAGCACTCTTCTGGTCAGTTCAACTGGTGCATCTCATAAGCGACAACACCGTATGTACTGAACATCAAAATGGTATACAATACCGACAGGTTGTTAGGTAAGACACATATGCAACAGTTAGACAACTTTATTCCGAAACGTTTCGCCTACACAGTAGGCTTCTTCAGTCGAATACAGAAAGTAGGCAGGAACAGTAGAGATGTGAAGACGATGTAATCAGTCCATCACCCTTAAAGTCGTAGAATTTGAGGTTGTCAGTCCCTCGGCCTGGAGAAGCTCAGTTCCATAGTCAGGAACTATCTGAAGATTAAGCGACAGTGCGGAGACTTAAATACTGTCGGAAGGAGAGGTGCAGGGTAGTAGTAGTAGTAGTGAGAGGCAACTGAGAGGTCACGTCCCTCTCAGATCCAACCCTTCTCACTTGAAAAGCTTGTCCAAGGTGTTTTCTGTACCAAGATGCCACGTGTTGCAGTGTCTGACAAGATGAACATCAAAATGGTATACAATACCGACAGGTTGTTAGGTAAGACACATATGCAACAGTTAGACAACTTTATTCCGAAACGTTTCGCCTACACAGTAGGCTTCTTCAGTCGAATACAGAAAGTAGGCAGGAACAGTAGAGATGTGAAGACGATGTAATCAGTCCATCACCCTTAAAGTCGTAGAATTTGAGGTTGTCAGTCCCTCGGCCTGGAGAAGTTCAGTTCCATAGTCAGGAACTATCTGAAGATTAAGCGACAGTGCGGAGACTTAAATACTGTCGGAAGGAGAGGTGCAGGGTAGTAGTAGTAGTAGTAGTAGTAGTAGTAGTAGTGAGAGGCAACTGAGAGGTCATGTCCCTCTCAGATCCAACCCTTCTCACTTGAAAAGCTTGTCCAAGGTGTTTTCTGTACCAAGATGCCACGTGTTGCAGTGTCTGACAAGATGAACATCAAAATGGTATACAATACCGACAGGTTGTTAGGTAAGACACATATGCAACAGTTAGACAACTTTATTCCGAAACGTTTCGCCTACACAGTAGGCTTCTTCAGTCGAATACACTGCACATGTGCCTCCCTCTGCCAGTGCCATGCTTGTCTCAGCATGATTGCTGAGAGTGTCTTGACTGCAGAGACGCTTAGAGATGGGTAGCTGCATGATGCAAACATCGGCTGGATCTGGGCGCCAGGGAGGTGGTGGATGGTACCCAGCAACAGGAAGGTCACAACTCTTCTCAAGGAGTAGTTGTATAGGCAGCAGCTTCCGCCCAGCAGCACAAAACGAACGAATCCAGGAGTATTCCGTGAAGAGTGTGGGATCTTGTGACATGGTTGTCAATATCCGTCTTCTTAGTGGGGTACCTTGCTGCCTGTGCAGAATCGTGGCCACTTTGCAGGCGTTTATGTATCTTACTCTGTCAGCCAAGGAAGGAAGCCGGGCCTCAGATCTGAGACATACTGTGTTGGTCCAGATGGGGGCCCCAAGCATAGTTCTTACCGCCTGATTTTGTACGACCTCCACTCTTTGCCTGCTCTGCGGGAAGAGATGAGCTAAAGCCGGTGCACCGTAGTCAATGAGCGAGCGTATAGCTTGTATATAGTACAAGCGAAGTACATCTTTGCTTGCCCCTGCACGGTGCCTCGTCATGGCTCTCATGGCGTTGAGTCTGAGTAGAGCACGTGACCTGACATACTCGGCCTGTTTCTGAAAGGTCAGCTTTTTATCAATGTAGATTCCCAAGTACAGGTAGGAGCCTGTCCACTCAAGTTCTATATCCTGAATACGTAATCTATTCACAGGATCTGGTCCCTTGAACATCATTGCAAGAGATTTCTCGGCCGAGATCTTGAGGCCTAGTTCCTTGCAAGACTGTGTAATTAGGTCCAAAGCTCTCTGAGCCTGTCCTTCTAAATTGCCTTTCCCATTCACTACGAGTGCAAGATCATCAACATAGCTGTGGAGCTGTGTACCACTATGAAAGGGAAGGCTCACAAGTTCCTGCATAAGGATGTTAAACAGGGTAGGACTGAGCACACCTCCTTGTGGTGTACCGTTTTCCAGGGATTTAAAGGAAGAGTAGTGTCCCTGAAAGCTGACACAGGCCTGCCTGCCCCTAAGGTAGGACTCTATCCAGGCCAGGAGGCGTCCTTTGATTCCCTTCCGAGCTAGTATTGCCAGAATTGTTGTGGGGCTGGCTAGCTCAAATGCCTTTTCAAGGTCGAGGTAGACGACAATACTAGGTTTTTTGTTACTGTCAGCAATCTGGCTTAGTAGAGTGGTTATGCACTCTGCTGTACCCACTCCTTTGGTGAAGCCAAATATGTGATGATGAGAGGGTCCAAGTTTCCATAGGAGGCGGTTTAACACCATCCTCTCAGCAGTCTTGGCTAAGCAGCTGGTCAGCGATATGGGTCTCATACTGCCTGGGTCCTTGGGCTTTGGAATTGGTACGATTGTAGCTTTCTTCCAAGCTGCTGGGAGTGTCCTGGTCCTCCACGACTTGTTAATGACGTCTAGTATGGCCTCCCATCCACTCTGCCCAGCCCGTGCAATCATGGAGTACGTCACACCATCGATGCCCGGGGCAGTGTCACCTGTGTTCTTAATGGCACGTCGGAGTTCCAAGTCCGTGAGGTCTACATCAGTCACATCTTCCGACTCATATGCAGCTTGTATCGTTAGCTGGCGCTGTGGCAGAAGATCCGTCTGTATATTCCGGATGTCCTGTGGGAGCTGAGTGGAGGCTCCCCTGAAGGCCTACTGGCCCATACGAGGCAGGTCCTTATCAAAACGACATCTACCTAAAGCTACTCAAGAAATAACTCCCGTACCCCTTGACACCAATCAAACCCAGCCCCTCCCACTCATATATTTGTCCAGTCTCTTCTTAAAGCTACCCAAGGTCCTAACCTCTATCACCCCACTGGGAAGACTGTTCCACGCATCTACAACTCTGTTAGAAAACCAGTACTTACCTATGTCCTTTCTAAATCTAAATTTATCCAACTTAAATCCATTATTCCTGGTTCTTACCTGGTTCGACACCCTCAGTACTTTATTAATGTCTCCCTTGTTTATGCCCGTCATCCACTTATACACTTCAATGATATCTCCCCTCATTCTACGCCTCTCCAGAGAGTGGAGATTTAAGGCTTTAAGTCTATCTTCATACGGGAGGTTCCTTACACAGTAAATCATTTTAGTCATTCTTCTCTGTATGTTCTCTAATGAGTCTATGTCCATCCTGTAGTAAGGGGACCAAAACTGAGCAGCATAATCTAAATGAGGCCTCACTAGTGATGTATAGAGCTGTAAAATAACTTTTGGACTTCTGTTACTTATACTTCTTGAGATAAATCCAAGTAATCTGTTGGCCTTGTTGCGCACACTGAGGCACTGCTGTCTTGGCTTTAGATTTCTGCTTACCATGACTCCCAAGTCTTTTTCACATTCTGTATGACCAAGCTCTACTTCACCTAGATTATAGCTTCGAGGGTTATTTTCATTACCAAGGGCAAGTACCTTACACTTATCCACATTAAATTTCATCTGCCATTTCTCAGACCAAGACATTAATTTGTTCAAATCGTCCTGGAGTTCATTGATATCCTCCTCAGAGTGAATTATACGGCCTATCTTTGTATCATCAGCAAACTTACTCATGT
The DNA here is from genome assembly GCF_038502225.1 of Cherax quadricarinatus. Taxonomy (NCBI): domain Eukaryota; kingdom Metazoa; phylum Arthropoda; class Malacostraca; order Decapoda; family Parastacidae; genus Cherax; species Cherax quadricarinatus. The sequence continues at coordinate 20,307,611 of NC_091332.1, forward strand.
CACTAGTAATCCCTTCATCAAGGTCATTAATGTAAATTATGAACAAGAGAGGGCCTAAAACTGATCCTTGTGGAACGCCACTAGTGACTAATCCCCATTCAGATTTCACTCCATTAATGGTAACTCTCTGCTTTCTATTGGTAAGCCATGCCTCAATCCATGCTAGAACTTTACCTCCTATACCATGAGCTGCCACTTTTCTTAAGAGTCTCTTGTGAGGTACTCTGTCGAAGGCTTTACTAAAATCCAAATAAACAATATCATATTCCTTATCACTGTCAACTGCCTCAAATGTTCTATTGAAGAACGTCAGTAAGTTTGTCAGGCAGGAACGACCTCTCGTGAACCCATGCTGAGATTCATTTATCAAGTTATGCTCTTCAAGGTGTCCCGGGGACTTATTTTGTTTCAGTTTGTCTATCTGTTTAATAACCATGTCCCTCGTGACAGTAATATTAGTTAACTTAAATTCATCAGGAACTAAATAATTGTTAATTACTGGAATCTCATTTACATCTTCCTGTGTAAAAACTGACAAAAAATAGTCATTAAATAAGGAACACATTTCCAGTTCATTATCCGTCAGCTGTCCATTCCCAGATTTCAGAGGTCCTACTTTTTCCTTCACCTTCGTCCTATACACTTGAAAGAACCCCTTTGGATTAGTCTTTGATTCATTAGCAACTCTAATTTCATAGTCACGTTTAGCCTTTCTAATCGCCTTTTTTACTTCTCTTTTAAGCTGAACATATTGGTCAGTAAGGTTAACCTCTCCTCTTCTGATGCGCCTATAAATTCCCCTTTTCTCCCCTAATAGATGCTTTAGCCTCCTGTTAACCCATTTGGGATCGTTATTATTAGACCTAATTTCTCTCTGGGGAATGTATATACTCTGGGCACTGTGTACATTATTAAGAAAACAATCATAAAAGCAGATCCCTTCATATTCATAAGTATGATTATCGTCAATAAAATCATTAGCTAGATAACCCCAATCAAGATTAGACAGATGTTCCCTAAGTCCATTATAATCGGCAGAACGAAAATCGGGGATTTTTACTGTATTATCATTATTCTTGCATTCCCAATTAATGCTAAAAGTGATGGATTTGTGATCACTTGCGCCAAGCTCTTCAGTGATCTCCAGATTATTCACGAGTGTTTCCTTATTTGACAAGACTAGGTCTAGCAAATTATTACCCCTTGTAGGCTCAGTTACACTCTGTTTCAGAAAACAGTCCTGAACTGTTTCCATAAAGTCACTGGACTCTAGATTACCTGTCAAAGAATTCCAGTCAATTTGACTAAAGTTAAAGTCCCCTACTATCACTATGTTACTGTGTCCAGAAGCCCTAACAATTTCGTCCCAAAGAAGTCTCCCTCTATCGTGATCCAAGCCTGGAGGTCAGTATATTACACCTAGAATTAGTTTTTCTTGACCCTCCACGAACTCTACCCAAACAGACTCTGTTACTACTCCATCTATTTTTATACCTGTTTTTATGCAACAATTAATATTTTCTCGAACATACAATGCAACTCCTCCCCCCCTTCCCATTACATCTATCCACATTGAACAACTTAAATCCCTGAATATTACACTCAGCAGTCATATCCCGACTCTTTAAATCATACCACGTTTCAGTTAATGCAATGATATCAAAGTTCCCAGCACATGCTACCAAGAGTAGTTCATTAATTTTATTTCTTGCACTTCGACTGTTAGCATAAAATACCATCATATGTTTTTTCTTCTGCACATTTTTCCTATTCATCTTTGTTTTTACACAATTTCTGAAATTATCATTACCCAGAGTTACTCCATGACAGTTACAATTAAGATTCTTAATATCAGAGCATAAGTCAATATATCCATACTCATTATTAATCATTTCTAAACCCATACCTCTAACTAATCCTAGTTTAAAGTCCTAACAACCCCCTCAACTGAGTTAGCAAGAAAACCCACACCTGCCCTGGATAAGTGAACCCCATCCCTGGCATACATGTCATTTCGGCCATAGAAGTTGTCCCAGTTGTCAATGAATGGTACTGCATTATCCTTACAGTGTTTATCCAGCCAACAATTAATACCAATTGCTCTGGACAACCATTCATTACCAACACCTCTTCTTGGCAAAATGCCACATATAACAGGGCGCCCCCCCTTCTTCCTAATTATGTCTATAGCTGTCCTGAACTTTCTAACTAAATCCTCACTTCTATGCTTGCTTACATCATTGCCTCCAGTACTGAGGCAAATAATAGGATTGATCCCATTACCGTTCATGATGTTGTCAAGCCGGCTAACAATGTCCTCCATCCCAGCCCCAGGAAAGCATACCCTTTGTCTCCTACTCCTGTCCTTCAAGCAGAATGCCCTATCCATGTATCTAACCTGGCTATCCCCAACAACAACAATATTCTTACCTTCCTTGTTGTCGTTCGTCGTGGCGATCCCAGTAGTCGACTCACATTCGTCGGGTAGCACCGAGAATGCGTTGGAGGTTTCCACAGGAGTTTCCACAGCAGTCTCTTTCTTCTTCATCGTTTCTGGCTTTCCATTCGTCTTCTTGATCATCAACTTCGTCGTCCCATACAATTCTTCATCCTGTATACCATACGTATCCCGGATGATTAATGGCAACAGCACAGGAGCAGCTTGCGGCGAAATCGCCCCACGAACCAGCTGGATGCTCACAGTATTTACCCTCCTCCTTACACTCTGCGCCATATTGTAAAAAACAGGAAGTCTTCCAATCACCGAGAGAGGACAGCAGACGCACGTCTGCTCACACCAACAGACGAGCAGAGTATATAGGGAAGTACTGATAGAGATAATTCTCTACAAACTGCTATTTCCAGTCACAATGAGCAAATAACATCTCTGAATACAAAGGTGGAAGAAGCAATTAAGGACTGGAAAAACAATGTGAATGCTCATTTGAATGACTACCTTGATTACCATGATGACAAAGCAGAACAAGTTAACTGCAAAAATACATCTATCAGGATTATAAAAGATCACCTAAATGTTAACGTGCACAACAACGAAGCTAAAGAAACTGTGGGGGAAAAGTTCAACAGATAGGAGTAACGAGCAAGTATAGAGTGACGATAGTTTGATTGCCGGCTGCTTGTTAAGGTAGGGTCAGTCTAGCTCCCACTCTCCTTCCCCCCTTTCTCCCCACCCCGAAAGGTGACATGTGGGGCTCTGGCCAAACAGTAATCACTCGACTCTCAGCTCCCAGCACAAGTGTAAGTAAAAGCCTCTGCTCCTATTCTAGTGGCTATTGGTTGAAAGCTTCACTTTTGATCAATAATAAACTTAATCCTTTCAGTTTTAAGCTCCACATAAGACTTTTCGATAATCGCCACCTTTTATAAGTATCTTGCACTTATCATGGAGAGTGATTTCTTAAGCAGTGGGCATAAACAAGGGAGATATTAATAAAGTACTGAGGGTGTCGAACCAGGTAAGAACCAGAAATAATGGATTTAAGTTGGATAAATTTAGATTTAGAAAGGACATAGGTAAGTACTGTGTAAGGAACCTCCCGTATGAAGATAGACTCAAAGCCTTAAATCTCCACTCTCTGGAGAGGCGTAGAATGAGGGGAGATGTCATTGAAGTGTATAAGTGGATGACGGGCATAAACAAGGGAGATATTAATAAAGTACTGAGGGTGTCGAACCAGGTAAGAACCAGGAATAATGGATTTAAGTTGGATGAATTTAGATTTAGAAAGGACATAGGTAAGTACTGGTTTTCTAACAGAGTTGTGGATGCGTGGAACAGTCTTCCCAGTGGGGTGATAGAGGCTAGGACCTTGGGTAGCTTTAAGAAGAGACTGGACAAATATATGAGTGGGAGGGGCTGGGTTTGATTGGTGTCATGGGGTAAGGGAGTTATTTCTTGGGTAGCTTTAGGTAGATGTCGTTTTGATAAGGACCTGCCTCGTATGGGCCAGTAGGCCTTCTGCAGTGTTCCTATGTTCTTATGTAACCTGTCTCTCTTTCCAGCTTGGAATGACAGCTCGGGTCACCTCCCAACCAACGAGAAGTGTTGAAGGAGACGGACTGAAACAGCCCATGGGATGTCACTTTATAATCTTCCTACCTGATTACTTACAGTCAACCGCAGACAACTACCCCTCATCTTCGCAGTGGTAAAGAATCTGCGTTCCTGTCGTCTGGACTGACTATTCAAGGCTATAGACTCTCTGAAGAAATAGTCATTGGGTTGTCACCAACACCTGTGACCCCCCACATCATCATCAATGATTACAATTTCTACAAGATGGTGTCAACATCAACCAGACACCCCAGTTTACTTGTACATATTAGCGTTGAATTCAAATGTCATTTTTCCATTTCATTTTTCATTTTTCTTTCAAGTAGGATACACCTTCATTTTTTTATGTTTTATCTTCACATTACTAAATAATAAAGTGTTTATCTTTGTGAATTATTATTTCTTTTTCAATTCAGTAATTTTCCTGAGGAGGAGCCAGCCTTGGTAATACTGTCTGAAGTTGTTACATGGCTGAGTAAGCCTTTACAGAAACATGATTACTAGGAAAACAAGGCAGTAAACATTGTGTTATGATCAGATTTCATTCGTATGATGTAAAAAGGGATCTATTTCAGTCAGCAATTAGAGCAAGCAACTAACCCAGGTGTCTTACCCCAGTACTCAAGCAAGCCACGTGGGAACAGTCTTCATCGCTTGTGATTCAAGCTCCAAGCCATTCTGAGTGCTCTTTTTCATCCCTGTGGTGTTGTGGTATTTCGTGGGTGTATTTTAAGCCAGCCAGCTTAGAATATCTTCGCGCCAGTGTGGTTGTCTTCAGTGAGGCTTACGCCGTTCATCCCATAGGCCCACTGACCACGTGTGTCTCACCACGCGGTCTGGCCTTAGTCCTGTTAAGCCAACCCACCCAACCACTTGACACTGCTGCCACAGACGCCTCACCCAACCATTAGCCCACTCACCAAACCTCTACCAGTGTTTTGGTACACTACTAGGGGTTATAGCACCATATTTTAAGGACCACAGAGGGGGTAAAGAGCTAGAGTGTGTTTTGCACCATCATTGAAAAGCCTCCTGTGTGTGTCTATCGTCGATGTAAGCGCAATTCTACGAACACGTGAGGACCATAGCCAGCCATGAGACGATAGCCTCCATCCCTCCACCTTCCACCTCATTCTACACCAAGTCGTTACAGCGATAATATTTTTCATAGAGACATTTGCGAGTGTTGAGACATTTCTTTTTGCCTTTCCAGTGTTTTTTCTCTTAGTGACATTCAGTGACTCTCGATTAGACTCAGTGTTTATTATATACTGTTTGCAATATTTTTTTTTTCTTCCTAATTCAGTGTTAATTTTCGTGCATTATCTAATGTCTGTTGTGTTCTTTTTTTTTATACACTTGAAGTAAGTACCTTAGTGTTTTTCCTTTGTTGTGTGTGCAACATATGAGCAGTATAGAACTTGTGTTTACACTTCACAATCACCTTGTGTTCTCAGTGATCCAGTGAATTAATTCAGTAATTTATTTATTTGTGTCCTGCATCACAACTCAGTGTTGTCTCAGTTATATATATTTTTTTTCATCCCAGCATTTTTGTATTCTTGTTTTGTTCTCTGTGTGTTGAACATTCTTGTGTTCATATTCTTTTCATTTAGCCAGTGTCTAATTTGTCTTATTTCCACAGACAATAGTGCCATTATTTTGTGCAAGCAAGAAATCATTATTCTTATCAAATTTTTCACACATCAAGTTTCAGTGCAAGAAAATTCTAGTATTGTGTTTATTTTGATGTGTTGTGTTCTGCATCACTAAGTGTTCAAACTTTTTTTGTTCTGTGTTTTAGCACCTATTATTTTTCATGTTTCATTGAACAAATTCACTCTTAGTGCAATTTTTAAGTTCTTCTTTTAAAGTAAATTGTTCTTTTGTTTGTTAAGTGTTGCTTAAGTTGTAAAGAGTTAAAGTGTTCACTCAGTTCATTCCTTGATATAATTCTTTTCTTGTGTGTGTAATATTTTTTTATTATTGCACATTGACTCATTTTGCAATAATTCTTGTGCAAACATTGTTACCATTTAAAGTTTTTCTTGCAGAAATTTTGTGCAGTGTTGTGCAATACTTTTTGATTAGCAATTGTTATTTGCAATATTGCTACAGTTTATTTCAGTGCAGTTTCATATGCTCTGTTCAGTGCATAATATTCTTTTCTTTCTGTGCCATTTTATTTTATTTTAGTGAATTGTGTCCCAGTTTGTTTTATTTTGCACAAGCTTTATTGAGTCCATTTTATCAATTTATTGTGTATTTCCCTATTGCATTGAGAGTAAAGACAACTCACTGTGCCATTAATCCAACTTAAAGTAAAAGTTGAGCAAATTAGATTTGAGTCAAGCACAAGTTCTCTTGATTTTCAAAGTGTTGTTTAATCAGTTGAGTAATATCTTGTGTGAGTTTCTTTGCTTACTGTGTAACCTGTCAATTTTTAATTACTTATTGCAGAATAGTTAAGCATTTTCTTCCCATTTAAGCTTATTGTGTCATTCTTTCTATTTTTTTTTTTGCCTTATGCCCTTCAGTAAGTTCACTGAGAAGATGTCACAGTCACTTTTGAATGTTCACTTAGTGTATCATGCCAGTCAAAGTCAATATGAATCAGTCCACAGTACCAATATTCCCTTACTGACTGAAAGACAATCCTTAGCCCTTGAGCAATGTGTTTGTTCTCACAGCTTATATCTGAGATTTGTTAAAGTGCTGCGAAATGTGAAGTTCAGATTAAGTTCCTATAGATCCGTGAATTACTTATTAACGTAGCCGAGCGGTCAGGCACTAGTAACTCTGTCACTTCCATCTGTGTTCCACCTACACCTTCAGACTTGCAGGATAGTGTTCCGTTGCCTCAAGTGTCCGGGGACACTCAGACTGCCTTGAGTGCACAGCCTATCCCTGCAATGACTGCTAGTTCAAGTAGTAGTTTCTCCACGGGAGATGCCTTGTCAGAAAACGATTACTTGAAACTAGTAATGCCATTTCTTGTTGATGTGACATGCCGTCTGCAGAAAGACGTCTCTGTTGCGGCTAGTGCTCTCACTAGAGTGTCTGTTGTTGTTCCTTGTGTTCCAGATGGTAATCCCATCCTAGTTGACAGTAATCAGTGCAATGTAAGAAGTTATTTCTCGAGTAACTTTCACATGTTGTTAACATTTGTAAGGAAGTTTCTTTATAGTTGATATCTAGTGTCACTGTGTGCAACTCAGTTTGGATATCAGTATTGTTGACCGTGTTCATTTGTTTTCTCCTGTGCTTGCAATTTGAGATAGTAGATTCATTCTCCCTTGTTCATATTGCGTGTTATAGCGTTAATTTTTTCAACCAGGGAGAGTCATCCACTCCACCGAGTTTGTTCATTCCTCCAGTAAGAAAGAACAGATCCCATGTGGTCTGGTGTGATTCGATTCCTGCTCCAGGAAGATCTTATTCTTACTGTGAAGCCACCAGCACCCATTAGTGACTTCGTAATGAGCCAAGAATTACTGTATCGAACAGCCGAGTTGGGTACTCCAAGTAGAAGAGTGTACCAGTTAGTAATTCCACAGTCACTAGTGAACGTAGCTCTACAGCTAGTTCATGATGCACCAGGTGTTGCACACCCTGATATGGATCGTTCTGTGAAACAAGCCAGAATGAAATACTTTTGGCCACGTATGGCAACTGACATTTCTGAGTATGTTAAGAAATGTAGTGTCTGTATGCAACATAAAGGAAATGTCAATGGGCCTAATCCAATCCAAGTGTACCCAACCACTAGCGAACCGTGGGAAAGAGTTGCCCATGATTAATTAACCAATTTTAAATGTTCCCTCCAAGGCAACAATCATCTGTGTGTTATGGTAGACCCAGGGCCGGATTAAGAAGTCTCTGGGCCCTAGGCTATTCAGATTGGCGGGGCCCCTTTGAGTTACGGGTAAGCTTGGGGGTGGGGGGGGGGTCGGTGTGAGCCTGTTTAAGGTCTAATTAAATACATTCTTGCTATTTAGATTAAATTTAATAGGGAAAGTACATCAAGACAACCGAAACCATTTACCAACAGCCATTATAACTATCTTGTTAAATCATGCATTTTAAAGAGAATAAACTCAAGACAGCATAGTATTACTAGATTAGGCTATTAGTGACATCATGTACCTATTATATTCAGCATAACCACTACAGCACTATTATTCCCTTTATAAATCACTGACCATTATTGTTATCATTGCATCATGCATAAGACTATCAAATCATATAAACTCAAGAAAGTAAAGAATTGTTTATATTCACAGGCACTTCTTAAATAAACTTTTTTCTGGATTTCATATTGGCAAAATCATCAATTATATTCTGAAAATCAATATTTCTTGTTAGATCAGACTCAATGGTCAACAAGGCTAGGTTACACAATTTGTCTTGGCTCATTGTTGAACGGAGCTGGTTTTTCACTCTTTTCAAAACAGAAAATGAACGTTCTCCTTCACAGTTAGTAGCTGGAAGTGTTAGGTAAAGGCGATACACTATTTCAACATTAGGGAAGATTTCTGAGATACCTACATTTCTTAAAATGTTTCAAAGCAGCTGAGGGCGCACATTTTTCAGGTGGAGCTTTAATCTGATTCTTATACCCAGAAAAATTATCTATTTCTTCAACAAATGTGTCCTGAACATCTGCTGAAAGGTGTTGTTGCAACTTTAATGCAGCTTCTCTCAATTCTGCATCTGGCATAGTAGTAATTTTGAACAGAAATCCAAACTTCTCATTGAGATTCTGGTAGATTTCTTTTCTTTTCACCAATTCTGTAATCAGTGAATCCAGATTGACGAAGTATGTAGCTGTCTTACATTTCTTCAGTTAATTTGTCACAGTACAAGTCTAGATAATGTGTAATTACTACAGAAAATTGGAGAGGAATCTCCCATACTCACCCATTAGCGGGAAAACACAGCTGTTCTGATGTAAACAAAGGCGTGTTGAGTGTTGCCATCTATGGTTAGGTTTATTTATTTTTGGATTATTTTATTTCATTATTTATTTTTGTTTTGATTAATTTTTAAAAATCAATTTTACTCTCCAAACACTTGAACTTTTTAGGTAGGGACCCCTTTGCACTTGCACCATGTGCGCAGTCTTGGATGAGCCCCTGAACCCCTTGGACCATGGGGCCCCCAAATGCGCAGGGCCCTAGGCAAATGCCTAGTTTGCCTATGTGGTAATCCGGCCCTGGGTAGACCATTTCACCAGATATTGTGAGTTAGTTCCTATTGCAGATAAGACTGCCGAGACAGTAGCTAAAGCATTTAAAGAACGCATTATCTGCAGGCATACCACCCCTAAGTCCTTAGTAACAGATAATGGAGGTGAATTCTGTAATGAGATTCTTGAAAATTTGTGTACTTTGTATAAGATCTCTAAATCCACCATTGTTCCTCATCATCCTGCCAGCAATGGGTTAGCCGAATGAACCAATAAGAAAGTACTTGATGTCCTGAGAGCCACTATCAACCCCAATAGTGAAACTTGGGATGAAGTTATACCAGATGTCCAATGTGCCATAAATTCTGCTTACAATGCTTCCATAGGTGATACTCCACATTATGCATTGTATGGTGTAGACAAGCGTTTACCCTATGAGTTATGTTCCACTCCGAAACCTAATTACAACCCTGATGATTTCGTAGCAACTCGTACAAGCATGGCTCAAAGTGTTTTTAGAAGAATCCGTGAAACACTTCATAAATCAACAGCAGAATTTACTAGAGTAACTAATAGCCGTGCTAAGCCATCAAAAGTAAAAGTAGATTCAAGAGTAATGCTGATAAATTTCAACAAAACATCCGAAATGCCTAAGCTCGATCAAAAGTTTGCCGGCCCTTATCGAGTTGTAGAACATATCTCTGGCAATAAGTATAAGGTTAGAGAAATTAGTACTGGTAAGTACAAAGAATCGCATTTAGATCATATGAAATTAGTATGTGATGTTGATGATATTGCTACCCAGACTAATGTGACAGATGCTGAAAATCCTCTTGATTCTGTACCCTCTACCTCAAATACTCAGTCAGATAATCAACCTGAATGTAATTAGTCCTTGCGTACTCGACAAGTCATGAGAAACCCACAAGTATCTTTTGTAGATACTTGTTCAGATCTCTCTCAGTCAAGGCATGTGTTAGCCATTGCAGAGGAATTCGATCCTCCCAGAGATAACCATTCTGCATATGTAAACCTCACCCTTGCAGAATTGGGTTTAAATGTACATAGCTTGTATAACTAGATGTCCGAGATGAAGTAAATTGTCAACTGTTTGTTATTAACTGATCAGTTTTTCAGAAAAAATTTTTCGTGTTCACTTTCTCTCCGTATTCTGAGAATATGACAGTAATGATGCCTTTGCTGTTAATTTCACCTTGTATATATATATTTATTGTTCCTCAGAATCCGTAGAGTGCATGAATACAGATCGATCGATCAATTCCATCCCATATTGTACAATGATTTGTTCTTATAGTTTGTAATGCATTACGTTAAAACTTATTACAATGAAACTCATTACGTTAAAAATCATTACATTAACACCCATTATGTAAAACTCATTTTGTTAACATCCATTATGATACCATCCATTAGTTCTAAGTTATATATGAATTTGTTATTGTATAGAATCAGCCCAGAGCCACCTGCCTGTTCAGCCTATAGGATAGTAGTGTATGTCGAGATGACATACGTAACATGACCTAGCTGTCCGCATAGTTGCTGAATCCCTGTACATGTGTTGTATAGATTAGCTGAGCATAATAGTATCATCCATGTGCTTTATATAGAAGACCCCTTAGGCCGAGTGACTGTGTGACGTCACGGGATGCGCATGTGTACGTTCGTACCTCTGCCTCCCTCTCAGTCGGCGTGTAGACATAGGCAGGACAAGGCAGGCTGAGGGCTCCATCTCCCATTACCACAGTCTGACAATATAGCGTTACCATCCAACAAGTGTGTCTATCTTCAACCCTCGATATCTCCTTTTAAGAACCCCTACGATACAGTAACAGCCTGGTTGATCAGACACTGATCCACCATGAGGCCTGGTCTCAGACCGAGCTGAGGGCGTTGACCCCCAAAAGCCTCTTCAGGTAATCTCGAGGTAATATACAATGTATTTTTTTAGGGCTATTGTTTAAATTTTATGGTACAAGTCAAATTTGTATATACACAAATAATCCGCACACAGAAGAAAGGAGCCTACGACGACGTTTTGGTCTGACTTGGACCATTTTACAGTCACACTAACGAAAAAGAGAGCAGGATGGGTATATAAAGGCAGGAGGTGGTAGTTGGGAGGTAGTAAAAGGAGGAGCCAGTCAAATACTAAGAAAGACAAGCACTGCAAGGGAGCTGGTGCCCACAGAGGGAAAGAGCAAGAACACCGAGGGGGGAATAAATAAATAAATAAGGCACAAATACACAGAGCAGAAGAAAGACAACCCATAGGAGAAACAAGGAAAGAGAAAAGGGGAAGAGGTAGAAGAAGAAAAAGAAAGAATCAGGTTAGGTCAGGAGTCTTCTGAAGTTTGAAGCATTTTACAATGTAGTGGTAGAGGAAGGCATCTACAGAGACGAAGCCAGGACTAAGATTTATACAAGGAAAGTTGTATATTAGGGAGGATTCAACCAGACGGCGACTGTTAAAGTTGGAAGTAGGGAAGACAATTTTAGCAGAAGACCAGTCAATAAGATGGCTGTGATCTCTGATGTGACAGAAAAAGAGCACTGTTAGTGTCTGGAAGCCTAACACTACTTTTGTGCTCCCTAAGTCTGTCAGAAAGAGATCGACCAGTTTCTCCAAAGTATTAAAGAGGACAGGAGGAACAAGAAATAGAGAAGACACCAGGAACATCTGTAGAGGGAGGAGAGGTATGAACGAGATTACTGCGAATAGTGTTAGTCTGGCGGAAAGTAAGTTTGATGACTAAGAAACGGAGAGAGTTGTTGAGATTAGAAAGGCCTGAAATGTAGGGAAGGCAGAGGACAGAAGAGTTCCCAGGAGTAGAGAGTTTGGTAGAGAAGAAATTACGTTTAACACGTGAGAGGGCAGAGTCTATGAAATGGAAAGGGTAGCCAAGACGGGAAAATGAATTATGAAGATAGGAAATTTCTGATTGAAGGAACATAGGACCTCAAATGCGGAGAGCACGAAGAGGGAGATAAGAACACTTTTCTTGACGGGGAAGCATGATAAGGAAAGTAGTGAATGTACACGCCTCTGTGCATAGGTTTGAGGTAAACGGAAAAGGCTAAACCTGTATCTGAGCGGTGGACATGAACATCAAGGAAAGGAAGCAAGGAATTAGATTCCCATTCAGCTTTAAACTTAATGGAAGGGGCAAGATTATTAAGAGCATCAAGAAATGGCTGGAAGAGACCAGAGTCATGAGACCACAGACCAAAGATGTCATCCACATAGCGGAGCCAGAGTGAAGGGCGCACATCGATGGTAAGAAGATCAGTCTCGAAGTATTCCATGTAAAGATTAGCAAGGACAGGAGAGAGAGGAGAGCCCATAGCGACACCGAAGGTTTTGAGAATAATATTTACCTTAGAAGGAAAAGGAATTAGAGTCCACACAGAGGCGGATAAGATCAAGACATCAGTTAGTATAGGGAGACGAAGAAATCCTTCATTTGCCTTCTCTCCAAGAAAATCAAGGGCATCATCAAGAGAGACATTAGTGAAGAGGGACTCAACGTCAAGACTGAGCATCTTACAGGTTGGGAGAGAGCGAACCCGTTCAATGAAGTCTTGAGAGTGACGGAGGTGGGCAGGAGAAAAAGTACCAAGGGAGTGAGGGTTTTGGCCAACCAAGAAGTAAGAGAATAAGAGACAGAACCTCTAGAGGATATTGATAAATTAGACACATGTGCAACTCTTGGGTATCTTTATAGATACCCAAGAGTTGCACATGTGTCTAATTTATCAACATGTCGGTTCTCTGAACCATTCATCTACAAACCTCTAGAGGATATGATGGGACGAAGAGGAATATCAGGTTTATGAGTTTTTGGAAGGCCATAGAAATAGGGAAGAGGGACAGATGACACGAAAACGTCGTAGGCTCCTTTCTTCTATGTGTGGGTTATTTGTGTATCGTTCTAGTCACGGTATTGTGATTTTTTTTTGTCAAATTTGTCTAAATTAGTTTTTACCATATTTACTATGTGCCCATTTTATATTGTTGTATTATTTATTTTAGTCTCTATATATTACCTTAGAATAGCTCTTTACATACCCATATTTTGCACTGCCTTTTATAAGTTTTCATCTTACCTCTAGTGCAATATTGAATTCTAAAAGTTGTGCAATATTGATTTACTAATTGTCACAGACATTATATCAACCTTTATTAATAGTTAATAGTTTCTTTTCTGTTAGTTATATATCCTTAATCCTGCTTCAGTCATATGATTACAAACATTGATCCTGATATTAACCTCTTATTAAATGACTTACACGATCCTAACACTGCCAGTCAGGCTAAGACACTACTCACTGCCAACACCAACATAACAGTATTTAATTATAATGTCAGATCATTAAGCAAACACTATGATGACCTCCAAGCACTACTCATTTCCCTGGATGTCAGTATGTCTATCATTACTCTCACTGAAACATGACTTGAACCTGATGTTACAAACATCTATGCTATACTTGGCAATACGGCCATTCACAATTGTAAACCAGACCAATTAGGAGGTGGAACAGCTATATACAAGTTTGATGAACTTGAATGTATGAATTCTGCTTTCAAAGGATGAATAAGTGAATATAAATTTGCTAAATTTAAATCCCAATATCTCAAACAACTTTTAACATTTGAAGCAATCTATTGAGTACCTCTCTCCAATATTTACTCATATAGCGAAAAACTAAGAAACATGATAACTGACGCAGAGATGCATAAACACCACCTGATGCTTACAAGGGACTTCAAAATAAACCTCATCCATGATGATGACCCACAAGTAACTGTGCAGCTGCTTACTTCTGCCAACAATAACAAAACCTACAAGAATCTCCGAGACAAATACCTCTTTACTAGAAAATATCTGGGCAAACACTATAATCACAGATAACACCACTGACTACTATCCCACCTTTCTCATAACCAACTTATGTAAACTGCCTAAGGACACAAGATCACCTTCCGACTACAGGACGAGTCATCTGTTAATAACTTTATTTAAGCACTAAGTAACATCGACTGGCAAAAACGAGCTACCAGTCAACTTCGATACTGACTTTGTTAATATTTTTTTTTACAAAACATCAAACCCTCTATAACATGCATTGCTCAATAAATACTAGCCAGATCACAGCAATGAGACTAAACAGCCCCTGGCTTGCAAACAGCATCCTCAAATCTATTGATAAAAAACATCTATAAGGAAAACAATACAGAATGGGTCTAAATACAAAGGAACTGGCAAAACGTTACTAGTCATTACTAACCAATCTAATAATGAGGTAAAAAAAACTGTACTACGTTAACAGATTTCCTGACATAAAAGGTGATATGAAAAAGACCTGGAAAACCTTATCTGAAATTCAAGGATCTAAAAGCTGTCACGAAACAGAATGATTAACTTAACGAAACTAGAAGAACCTCTCCTCCAGCCAACCGATACTGCCAACAAACTTAATGTATTTTTCTCAACTGTAAGAACAAAGCTAGCAAAATTTCAAACTCAAACATTCAACTAAAAGACTACCTCACTGACATCTACCCAAATACTTTATTTTTAGCCCCAACGAACACTACTGAAATCTCGCTCATCATCAAAACACTAAAGAACAAGACAGGTGACCTAAATAACTTGGTAGATAAGACACATAGGCAACATTTAGGCAACTTTATTCCGAAACGTTTCGCCTACACAGTAGGCTTCTTCAGTCGAGTACAGAAAGTAGGCAGGAGCAGTAGAGATGTGAAGACGATGTAATCAGTAATGAAGTCGTAGATTTGAGGTTGTCAGTCCCTCAGCCTGGAGAAGTTCTGTTCCAAAGTCTGGAACTAACTGAAGATCAAGCGACAGTGTTGAGACTTAATACTGTCTGAAGGAGAGGTGCAGAGTAGTAGTTGTGAGAATATAGCCATTGAGAGGTCGCGTCCCTCTCAGATCAAAGAATTCTCTCTTGAAAAAGTTGCCCAAGGTGTTTTCTCTTCTGTACCAAGATGCCATTGTGTTGCAGTGTCTGACAGAATGAATATCAAAATGGTATGCAATACCGACAGGTTGGTAGATAAGACACATAGGCAACATTTAGGCAACTTTATTCCGAAACGTTTCGCCTACACAGTAGGCTTCTTTAGTCGAGTACAGAAAGTAGGCAGGAGCAGTAGAGATGTGAAGACGATGTAGTCAGTCCATCACCCTTGAAGTCGTAGATTTGAGGTTGTCAGTCCCTCAGCCCGGAAAAGTTCTGTTCAAAAGTCTGGAACTAACTGAAGATCAAGCGACAGCGTTGAGACTTAAATACTGTCGGAAGGAGAGGCCCAGAGTAGTAGTAGTGAGAATGTAGCCACAGAGGTCACGTCCCTCTCAGATCAAACAATTCTCACTTGAAAAAGTTGTCCAAGGTGTTTTTTCTTCTGTACCAAGATATTCACTCTGTCAAACACTGCAACACAATTGCATCTTGGTACAGAAGAGAAAACACCTTGGACAACTTTTTCAAGTGAGAATTGTTTGATCTGAGAGGGACGTGACCTCTCAATGGCTACATTCTCACTACTACTACTCTGCACCTCTCTTTCCGACAGTATTTAAGTCTCAACACTGTCGCTTATTCTTCAGTTAGTTCCAGACTTTGGAATAGAACTTCCCCAGGCTGAAGGACTGACAGCCTCAAATCTACGACTTCAAGGGTGATGGACTGATTACATCGCCTTCACATCTCTACTGCTCCTGCCTACTTTCTGTACTCGACTGAAGAAGCCTACTGTGTAGGCGAAACGTTTCGGAATAAAGTTACCTATGTGTCTTATCTACAAACCTGTCGGTATTGTATACCATTTTGATATTCACCTAAATAACTTACCATCACTCGTGCATAAAAAAGCTTCTGTCACCAATTATTGCAGCACTTTTTAACAAATCCATTGAATCTTCCACCTTCCCATCCATACTCAAGACAGCAAGAGTCACCCCGATCCTCAAAGAAGGTGATCCAACTGAAGTGAAAAATTATAGGCCTATATCAAACTTGCCCCTACTATCTAAAATCTTCGAAAAATTAATTCACAAACAAGTCTACTCCTACTCACACTTAACCCCTGTCAGTTTCGATTCAGAACGAAAAATGTACTAATGATGTAATTATACATATGCTTGAACTAATATATTCAGCACTCGAAAAAAATCATTTTCCCTGGGACTTTTCATAGACTTTCGAAAAGCTTTTGATGCAGTTGACCATGGCCTATTCCACGTAAAACTCAAACATTATGGGGTCAGAGGACACTCTCGATTAACCTAAAATATTATCCTAACAATAGAAATCTGTATGTATACACAAATAGAGCTAAATCCTCTACACAACTTGTTCTTCTTGGAGTCCCACAAGGAGTGTCTTTGGCCCATTTCTCTTTCTCATTTACATCAATGACCTCCCAAACGCATTTAAACTCCTTAAACCCTTTTTATTTGCAGATGACTCTACTTATGTTTTCTCTTACCCAAATCCAACCATACTAACAGACACTGTAAATGCCGAACTACTAAAAATATTCACTTGGACGACTACCAACAAACTTAATCTCAATACAGGTTTCTACCTTGACTGCAGTCTCAAATTCCAGACACACATGCAGCAAATATCCAAGAAAGTTTCCGAAACGGTGGGCATCCTTACAAAAATACGGTACTCTGTTCCCCAGTCAGCTTTCTTTGATCTGCAATGTGATTGATTACTAACTACCGCACTAGACAGCATATTCCACATCTTTTCAAGAGTCTTTACTTGCTTAATATTCAAAACATACATACATATTATTGTGCCTGCTACATACACAGAACACTACACTCAAATATAAACCCTCCTCTCAATCTCCTCCTTGATCACTACAACAGAACACACAGCCAAAATACAGGACACAAATTACTTGTCGAGTCTTGAACGATAACTTACTGAAGTATTGGAAGGCATTTCTCAGGTTTGTCAGGCGCCCATACGCTGCAGCAGTTATCTGGTTGTGTGCTTCCAGAGACATGCTCAGAATTATACTAACCTCCAGATATTTCTTTTTGAGTGAGGTTTGCAGTCTTTTGCCGCCTAGCCTATACTCTGTCGACTGTCTTCTTTGCCCTTCTCCGATCTTCATGACTTTGCATTTGGCGGGGTTAAATTCGAGAAGCCAGTTGCTGGACCAGTCTTTTAGCCTATCTAGGGCTCTTTGTAGTCCTGCCTGATTCTCATCTGATACGATTCTCCTCATTAACTTCACATCATCTTCAAACAGGGACACTTCTGAGTCTATCCCTTCCATCATGTCATTCACATATACCAAAAATAGCACTGGTCCTAGGACTGACCCCTGTGGGACCCTGCTCGTCACAGGAGTCCACTGTGATACTTCATCACATACCATGACTCGTTGTTGCCGCCCTGTCAGGTATTCTCTGATCCATTGCAGTTGCCTTCCTGTTATACATGCCTCATCCTCTAGCTTCTGCACTAGTCTCTTGTGAGGGACTTCATGCAGTCCAAGAAAATGCAATCAACCCACCCCTCTCTCTCGTGTCGTACTTCTGTTACCTTGTCATAAAACTCCAGAAGGTTTGTGACGCAGGATTTGCCTTCCATGAATCCATGCTAGTTGTTGTTCATAATCTTGTTTCGGTCCAGGTGCTCCACCACTCTCGTCCTGATAATCTTCTCCATGACTTTGCATACTATACCTGTGAGAGACACTGGTCTGTTGTTTAGTGCCTCGTTTCTGTCTCCTTTCTTAAAAATGGGGACTACATTTGCTGTCTTCCATACCTAAGGTAGTTGCCCAGTTTCAAGGGATGTATTGAAGATTGTGGTTAGTGGCACACACAGCATCTCTGCTCCCTCTCTAAGGACCCATGGGGAGATGTTGCCCGGACCCCCCGCCTTTGAGGTATTGGGGTCACTTAGCAGCTTCTGCACCTCCACCTCCATTGTTTGCATGTCATCCAGTACCTGTTTGTATATTCCCTATTGGTGTTCCCCTCTGTGCTGTCATCTCAGAGCCATTCCTGTCTCTACTGTAAATACTTCCTTAAATCTCATGTTGAGCTCCACGCATACCTCGTGATCGTTTCTTGCGAGTTCCCCACCATCTTTCCTCACCCTGATCACCTGGCCATCCACTGTTGTCTTCCTAAATTGGCTGTACAACAGTTTCGGGTCAGACTTGACTTTCGATGCTATGTTGATTTCATACTGTCGCTGGGGCTCCCTCCTTACCTGTGCATACTCGTTCCTGGCTCTTCGACTAATCTCCTTATTTTCCTGTGTTCTATGCCTTCTGTACTTTTTCCTTTCTCTATTGTACTTGCTTTTTGCCTCCTTACACCGTCTGGATAACCAGAGGCTCGTTCTGGTCTTCCCATTATTTCTGTTGCCCTTAGGAGCAAACCTTTCCTCTGCTTCCTTGTATTTTGTTACATATTCCATCATTTCGTTTATTGACTTTCTTACCAGTTCTCTGTCCCACTGAACCTCTTGCAGGAAGTTCCTCAATCCTACGTAGTCACCCCGTTTATAGTCCAGTTGTACTCACCTATTTGTACTTACCCATTTGTGGTTGCAGGGGTCGAGTCATAGCTCCTGGCCCTGCCTCTTCACTGATTGCTACTAGGTCCTCTCTTTCCCTGCTCCATGAGCTTTATCATACCTCGCCTTAAAACTATGTATGGTTCCAGCCTCCACTACTTCACTTTCTAATCTATTCCACGGCTTGACTACTCTGTGACTGAAGAAATACTTCCTAACATCCCTTTGATTCATCTGAGTCTTCAACTTCCAATTGTGACCTCTCGTGTCTGTGTCCCATCTCTGGAACATCCCATCTTTGTCCACCTCATCTATTCCGCGCGGTATTTTATGTCGTTATCATGTCTCCCATGACCCTCCTTGCCTCCAGTGTCGTCAGGCCGATTTCCCTCAAGCTTTCTTCGTAGGACAATCCCCGTAGCTCTGGGACTAGTCTTGTTGCAAACCTTTGCACTTTCTCTAATTTCTTGACGTGCTTGACTAGGTGTGGATTCCAAACTGGTGCTGCATACTCCAGTATGGGCCTGACGTAAATGGTATACAGAGTCTAGAACGAATCCTGAGGTATCGGAACACTATCCGTAGGTTTGCCAGGCGCCCGTATGCTGTAGAAGTTATCTGATTGATGTGCGCCTCAGGAGATATGCTTGGTGTTATACTCACCTCCAGATCTTTTTTCTTGAGTGGGGTTTGCAGACTTTGGCCATCTAAACAATATTGTGTCTGCGGTCTTCTTTGCCCTTCCCCAATCTTCATGACTTTGCATTTGGCAGGGATAAACTCAAGAAGCCAGTTGCAGGACCAGGCTTGTAGCCTGTCCAGGTCTCTTTGTAGTCCTGACTGATCCTCATCCGATATGATTCTTCTCATTAACTTCACATCATCTGAAAACAAGGATACTTTTGAGTCTATCCCTTCCGTTATGTCATTCACAAATACCAAGAACAGCACAGGTTCTAGAGTGTGTGTGTGTGTGTGTGTGTGTGTGTGTGTGTGTGTGTGTGTGTGTGTGTGCGAGTGTGCGAGTGTGCGAGTGTGCGAGTGTGTGTGTGTGTGTGTGTGTGTGTGTGTGTGTGTGTGTGTGTGTGTGTGTGTGTGTGTGTGTGTGTGTTGTGTGTGTGTACTCGCCTAATTGTGGTTGCAGGGGTCGAGACTAAGCTCCTGGCCCTGTGTGTTGTGTGTGTGCATGTACTCACCTAATTGTACTTACCTAATTGTTGTTGCAGGGGTCGAGACTCAGCTCCTGGCCCCGCCTCTTCACTGATCGCTACTGGGTCCTCTCTCTCTCTGCTTCCTGAGCTTTGTCATACCTCTTCTTAAAACTATGTATGGTTCCTGCCTCCACTACTTCACTTGCTAGGCTATTCCACTTGCTAACAACTCTATGACTGAAGAAATACTTCCTAACGTCCCTGTGACTCGTCTGAGTCTTCAGCTTCCAGTTGTGACCCCTTGTCCCTGTGTCCCCTCTCTGGAACATCCTATCTCTGTCAGCCTTGCCTATTCCCCGCAGTATCTTGTATGTCGTTATCATGTCTCCCCTGACCCTTCTGTCCTCCAGTGTCGTCAGTCCGATTTCCCTTAGCCTTTCCTCGTACGCCATTCCCTTGAGCTCTGGGACTAGCCTTGTTGCAAACCTTTGTACTTTCTCTAACTTCTTGACGTGCTTGACCAGGTGTGGGTTCCAGACTGGTGCTGCATACTCCAATATGGGCCTAACATAAACGGTGTACAGTGTCTTGGACGATTCCTTATTAAGGTATCGGAACGTTATTCTCAGGTTTGCCAGGCGCCCATATGCTGCAGCGGTTATTTGGTTGATGTGTGCCTCCTGTGATGTGCTCGGTGTTATGGTCACCCCAAGGTCTTTCTCCCTGAGTGAAGCCTGTAGTCTTTGTCCACCTAGCCTATACTCTGTCTGCGGTCTTCTTTGCCCCTCCAAAATCTTCATGACTTTGCATTTGGCTGGATTGAATTCGAGAAGCCAGTTACTGGACCACATGTCCTGCCTGTCCAGGTCTCTTTGCAGTCCTGCCTCATCCTCGTCCGATTTAATTCTTTTCATCAACTACACATCATCTGCAAACAGGGACACTTCAGAGTCTATTCCTTCCATCATGTCGTTCACTCTGTACATTAGTGTTATTTAAGTACACTAAGTGTTCAGCATTAGGGAACAACCATGAAGAAAAAAACATGAATATTGTAAAATTAACTATAAAATATCACGAGCCTTGTCAAGATTACTAAGAAAATCATTTAGAGATTGACGCTAAAGTATTCTCTAAATGCACTTCTCTACCCTGAGAACATAAGAAGGAGCACTGCAACAGGTCTACTGACCCATGCGGAGCAGGTCCATGTCCTTTTACCCCGGGATTAGCCCAATGACCCACCCAGTCTGGTCACCTCCACTCAAGGAAGGAGCACGGCACCAGACCCAGCAGCACAACCTAGTCAGGTCCAACTCACACCCACCCACACCCACTCATGTATTTATCTAACCTATTTTTAAAACTACACAACGTTTTAGTCTGAATAACTGTACTCGGGAGTTTGTTCCACTCATCCACAACTCTATTACCAAACCAGTGCTTTCCTATATCCTTTCTGAATCTGAATTTTTCCAACTTGAAACCATTGCTGCGAGTCCTGTCTTGGCTGGATATTTTTAGCACGCTATTTACATCCCCTTTATTTATTCCTGTTTCCTATTTATACACCTCGATCATATCCCCCCTAATTTTACGCCTTTCGAGAGAGTGCAGATTCAGGGCCCTCAGTCTATCCTCATAGGGAAGATTTCTGATACATGGGATCATCTTTGCCATCCTCCTTTGTGCGTTTTCCAGAGCATTTATATCCATTCTGTAATACGGTGACCAGAACTGAGCAGCATAATCTAAATGAGGCCTAACCAAGGATATATAGAGTTGAAGAACAACCTGAGGACTTCTGTTATTTATACTTCTAGATATGAAGCCAGGAATTCTGTTAGCTTTATTGCGAATATTTCTTTTCATATGCCAAAAACAAGGCAAATACCACATCTAGTATCGGGCCCTTACTCAGACAGGATGGGACTTACACAGACGACAACAAGGAAATGAGTGAAATATTGAAATCCCAGTACGACTCTGTGTTTAGTGAACCACTAATCGGTCTGAGGATCGACGACCCAAATGATTTCTTCATGAATGAGCCTCAAAACTCCATAAATGTATGCCAGATTTCCGACATTACCCTAACTCCGATAGATTTCGAAAAAGCCATTGACAACATGCCTATGCACTCAGCCCCGGGCCCAGACTCGTGGAACTCTGTTTTCATTAAGAACTGCAAGAAACCCCTCTCGCGTGCCCTAAGTACACTATGGAGGAGGAGCTTGGACATGGGTGAGATTCCACAGTCACTTAAAACAACGGATATAGCCCCGCTCCATAAAGGTGGCAGCAAAGCATTAGCTAAGAACTATAGACCAATAGCTCTGACGTCCCACATCATAAAAATCTTTGAAAGAGTGCTAAGAAGCAGGATTGCAAATCACCTGGATTCCCAAAATCTGCACAATCCAGGGCAACATGGGTTCAGGGCAGGTCGCTCCTGCCTCTCACAACTACTGGATCACCATGACATGGCCTTGGATGCACTGGAAGAAAATCAGAATGCAGATGTAATATACACAGACTTTGCAAAAGCATTTGACAAATGCGATCATGGTGTAATAGCCCATAAAATACGTGCTAAAGGAATAACTGGGAAAGTGGGGAGATGGATCTTCAACTTCCTAACAAATCGAACACAAAGAGTAGGGGTCAACAGAGTTAAATCGGAGGCTGCCATAGTGAAGAGCTCTGTTCCACAAGGCACAGTACTCGCCCCCATCTTATTCCTTATCCTCATATCAGACATAAACAGAGATATACACCACAGCACCGTATCATCCTTTGCGGATGATACTAGGATCTGCATGAGGCTGTCATCTGCTGAGGACGCGGTTAACCTCCAAGAAGATATAAACAAAGTTTTCCAGTGGGCAACGGTAAACAATATGATGTTCAATGAGGACAAATTCCAACTACTCCGTTATGGAAAACTGGAGGAGATAATAACTAGAACAGAGTATACTACTGACTCCGGCCATACAATAGAGTGGAAAAATAATGTAAGGGACCTGGGAGTAGTAATGTCTGAGGATCTCACTTTCAAGGATCACAACAGTGCCACGATCGCACGTGCAAAGAAAATGATAGGATGGATAATGAGAACTTTCAAAACGAGAGATGCCAAGCCCATGATGATCCTTTTCAAATCACTTGTTCTCTCTAGGCTGGAATACTGCTGTACATTAACATCTCCATACAAAGCAGGTGAAATCGCAGATCTAGAGAGTGTACAGAGATCCTTTACTGCACGTATAAGTTCTGTCAAGCACCTTAACTACTGGGAACGCTTGAAAGCACTTGACTTGTACTCGTTGGAACGCAGGAGGGAGAGATATATCATAATCTACACTTGGAAAATCTTGGAAGGAATGGTCCCAAATCTGCACACAGAAATCACTCCCTACGAAAGTAAAAGACTGGGCAGGCGATGCAAAATGCCGCCAATAAAAAGTAGGGGCGCCATTGGTACACTAAGAGAAAACACCATAAGTGTCCGGGGCCCAAAACTGTTCAACAGCCTCCCATCAAGCATTAGGGGAATTGCCAATAAACCCCTGGCTGCCTTCAAGAGAGAGCTGGACAGATACCTAAAGTCAGTGCCGGATCAGCCGGGCTGTGGCTCGTACGTCGGACTGCGTGCGGCCAGCAGTAACAGCCTAGTTGATCAGGCCCTGATCCATCGGGAGGCCTGGTCGTGGACCGGGCCGCGGGGGCGTTGATCCCCGGAATAACCTCCAGGTAACCTCCAGGTCCAAGAACTGAACCCTGTGGGACCCCGCTCGTAACAGGCGCCCACTGTGATACCTCTTCACGTACCATGACTCGTTGTTGCCTCCCTGTCAGGTATTCCCTTATCCATTGCAGTGCCCTCCCTTTTACATGCGCCTGATCCTTCAGCTTCTGCACTAATCTCTTGTGGGAAACTGTGTCAAAGGCCTTCCTGCAGTCTAGGAAAACGCAATCTACCCACCCCTCTCTCTCTTGTCTTACTTCTGTTACCTTGTCATAAAACTCCAGGAGGTTTGTGATACAAGATTTGCATTCCATGAACCCATGCTGGTTTTCATTTATAATCTTGTTCCTTTCCAGGTGTTCGACCACTCTCCTCCTGATAATCTTCTCCATGACTTTGCACACAATACATGTCAGAGACACAGGTCTGTAGATTAGTGCCTCATTTCTGTTTCCTTTCTTAAATATGGGGACTACATTAGCTGTCTTCCATTTCTCAGGTAGTTGCCCAGTTTCAAGGGATGTGAACATTAAAATGGTAAGGGATGTGTTGACGATTGTGGTTAGAGGCACGCACAGCATCTCTGCTCCTTCTCTAAGGACCCATGGGGAGATGTTGTCCGGTCCCATCGCCTTTGAGGTGTCTAGGTCACTTAAGAGCTTCTTCACCTCCTCCTCAGTTGTTCGTATGTCATCCAACACTTGTTGGTATATTCCCTCTTGATGTTCTCTTCTGTGCTGTCTTCCCACAGCCCTTCCTGTGTCTTCCTTAAATCTTCTGTTCAGCTCCTCACATACCTCCTGATCATTTCTTGTGAGTTCTCCACCTTCTGTCCTTAATCTGATCACCTGGTCTTTGACTGTTGTCTTCCTCCTGATGTGGCTATACAACAGTTTCGGGTCAGTCTTGATTCTCGATGCTATGTCATTTTCATACTGTCGCTGGGCCTCCCTCCTTACCTGTGTGTACTCATTCCTGGCTCTGCGACTGATCTCCCTATTTTCGTGTGTTCTCTGCCTTCTGTACTTTTTTCATTCTCTATTGCACTTTGTTTTTGCCTCCTTACACCGTCGGGTGAACCAGGGGCTTGTTCTGGTCTTCCCGTTGTTACTGTTGCCCTTGGGAATGAACCTTTCCACTGCCTCCTTGCATTTTGTTGCTACATATTCCATCATTTCATTTACTGGCTTTCCTGCCAGTTCTCTGTCCCACTGGACCTCCCGCAGGAAGTTCTTCAACCCTATGTAGTCCCCTCTTTTATAGTCAGGCTTTTCCCATTCAACTCCTGTTATTCTCTCCACTTGCAGCTCTACTATGTATTCAAACCACAGAACCACATGGTCGCTAGCTCCTAGGGGACTCTCATACTTGATGTCCTCAATGTCTCATCAGCCCAAGGTGAACACAAGGTCCAATCTTGCTGGTTCATCCTCCCCTCTCACTCTGGTAGTGTCCTTAACATGTTGGTGCATGAGGTTTTCCAGCACCACGTCGAACATCCTGGCTTTCCATGTTTCGGGACCCCTATGTGGCTCCAGGTTTTCCCAGTCAATCTCCCTGTGGTTGAAATTCCCCATAACCAGCAACTTTGCTCTGCTGGAGTGAGCTCTTCTTGCCACCTCAGCAAGTGTGTCCACCATTGCTCTGTTGCTCTCTTCATATTCCTCTCTTGGCCTTCTGCAGTTCTGTGGTGGATTATACATCACTGCAATGACCACTTTGTGTTCTCCAGTCTGAAGTGTACCTGCTATGTAGTCTCTTTCTCCCATCTCATCTATGCCTTCCATTTCCTCGAATTTCCATCTGTTTTTTACGAGCAGAGCAACCCCACCTCCCCCCCTGCCCCTTCTATCTTTCCTCATGATCTGGTATCCTGGTGGGAAGATTGCATCTGTTATTGTCTCCGTGAGTTTTGTTTCTGTAACTGCTATGATGTCTCGGGACTTCTCATTGATTCTTTCTTGCCATTCCTCATGTTTATTCGTTAATCCATCTGCATGTGTGTACCAAACCTTCAACTTCAGTTCTAATACTGTAACTGTGGTGTGGGGGGTGGAAACAGAGGGATCGGTGTGTGATGGTTGGTTTGGATTGTTCAGTTGCCTTGGGGGTGTCGTGGCTGGAGTCCTTGTGCAGGTGTTTCTGGGGGGTGCGCTTGTCCTTCCATTTGATCCTGGGTTATTCTGCTCTCCTTTTTCATTCCCTCACATTTCTCCTTTCGTTTTTGAACTCTCTCTTTCATTGTCTTCCTTTCGTCCTGTGTTCTGTCTCGATCGAAATACACACTCCAGAACTCCTGCTTGCCTCTCAGCCATGCTTTCTCCTGCAGGATCATGGTTCGGGTTGATTCTGCCTTGAAAATTACTTTGAGAGGCCGATTCCTTTTCTTTGTGAACCACCCAATTCTCCGAAAATTTGCCACCTGGGTCATGTCCCCCTCGCCTATCACCTTCATGATATCTTCAATCACTTTTTTATCCTCCTGCTTTCTTTCATCATAAGTTTCCCCTTTAGCTTCGTCTAGCCCATAGACAAACACGGATCTCTCCCTTTCCATCTACCACTGTGACTCCCATTGCATCCTCTGATGTGTTTTAGTTCCTTCCCGTGGAGTGTTAATTCCTTCAGTCCCTTCCCTAGTTATGGCCCCTATGCTTCTTGGTTTGTCCTTCCTGCTCACCTGTTCCTGGCCCCCAGAGGTATCTGGTAAGGTCATTGCACATGTCCTAGTTCCTTCAATGTCTTCCAACCTCTCATTTTGTCCTAGTGTGCTCCCTGTCTTTGTTTTGGCCCCATGTGGGTTTGACAGGACCTCTGCATACAGTTTAGTTTCCATGCTTCCTTCGGACCTGTTGTCTTTGTTTGATGTAGCCATTGCCGATGCTACTTCTGTAATATCTTTGTCTCTGTGCTGTTTCAGATGTCCCAGCTCCTCTTCTAATCTCTCTATCTTGATTTCTGCTGCTGTGGCCTGTTGCTTCCACCTTCTGTATTCTGCTGCTAACCTCTCTTCCATCTTCCTTTCCAGCTCATCTAGTCTCCTTCCCAAGTCTTCCTCCCTTTTTTTGAGCTCTACCTCCCATTCCTCCCTCCCAGATTCGTCCTTGGAGCCCCTTGTCCTCATCCTGGTTCTAGGTTCCCCCGTTGCTCCACAGAAGGTGGGACGGGTGGTTAGTGGGGAGGGGAATAAATGGTTAGGAGGAGAGGGGATGGATGGTTGTGGGGGAGGGGGAGGATGGTTATTGGAAGGGTAGAGATAGTTGGGAAGGGGGTTAGATGGTTTGAGGGAGAGAGGGGATGGATGGTTATAGGGGAGGCGGAGGATGGTTATTGGAGGGAGGGAGGTAGTTGGGGGGGTTAGACGGTTTGGGGAGGGGTTAGGTGGTTTCGGGGAGGAGTAGGTGGCTAAGGTGAGGTGGTTAGGGAAGGGGGAGAGGTGGTTAGGGGAGGGGGGGTACATGTTTGTGTCAAGTGTTTGTGCGAAGTGCTGGAGGGTGTGTGTGGGTGTGGGTGTGTACTCACCTATTTGTACTCACCTATTTGTGGTTGCAGGGGTCGAGTCTTAGCTCCTGGCCCCGCCTCTTCACCGGTTGCTACTGGGCCCTCTCTCTCCCCGCTCCATGAGCTTTATCAAACCTCGTCTTAAAACTGTGTATGGTTCCTGCCTCCACTACGTCATTTTCTAGGCTATTCCACTGCCTTACAACTCTATGACTGAAGAAATACTTCCTACTATCTCTCTGACTCATTTGTGTCTTCAACTTCCAATTGTGGCCTCTTGTTTCTGTGTCCCCTCCCTGGAACATCCTGTCTTTGTCCACCTTGTCTATTCCATGCAGTATTTTATATGTCGTTATCATGTCTCCCCTGACCCTCCTGTCCTCCAGTGTCGTCAGGCCGATTTCCCTTAATCTTTCTTCATAGGACATTCCCCTTAGCTCTGGAACTACCCTTGTCACAAACCTTTGTACTTTCTCTAGTTTCTTGACGTGCTTTATCAAGTGCGGGTTCCAAACAGGTGCTGCA
>NC_091332.1:20340401-20362901 GCF_038502225.1 Cherax quadricarinatus
CTTCTTGCAGTCCAAGAAGATGCAATCAACCCACCCCTCTCTCTCTTGTCTTACTTCTGTTATTTTATCATAAAACTCCAGAAGGTTTGTGACACAGGATTTGCCTTCCGTGAATCCGTGCTGGTTGGCATTTATACTCCTGTTCCGTTCCAGGTGCTCCACCACTCTCCTCCTGATAATCTTCTCCATAATTTTTGCATACTATACACGTCAATGACACAGGTCTACAGTTTAGTGCCTCTTTTCTGCCTCCTTTTTTGAAAATGGGAACTACATTTGCCGTCTTCCATACCTCAGGTAGTTGCCCAGTTTCCAGGGATGTGCTGAAGATTGTGGTAAGTGGCACGCACAACATATCTGCTCCCTCTCTAAGGACCCACGGAGAGATGTTGTCCGGTCCCATTGCCTTTGAGGTATCGATGTCCCTTAGCAGTTTCTTCACCTCCTCCTCATCTCTATGTGTGTGTGTGTGTGTGTGTGTGTGTGTGTGTGTGTGTGTGTGTGTGTGTGAGTGTGAGTGTCTACCCTTGTGTGTGTGTGCTTGTGTCTGAGGGAGGGAGGGTTAGGGGGGGAGGTGGTGTGGTTGAAAGATCTGTCGTGAAGGCAGAAATTTAGTCTCATTTATCTTTCCCAATTATGCTACTCTCTCCACTTATTGCCCTTTCTGGATTTACGTATTAATTGTTGCTGGTTATTATCATTTTCCTTTTTCACATTGAGAGAGGACTTCCTAGCTTCCTAAGTATTCTTACTGATAATAACTACCGGTAGTAACACTGCCTGTGTGTGTGTGTGCATGTGTGTGTGTGTGAGTGTGTGTGAGAGTGTCTTGTGCGGTTTAATGACTGGCCGCAACTTCTTGTGACCTGACACAACCCTCCTGGGACTTGACCCTAGCACCGTCTTGCAATGTTGCCCTTAAAATCTTGTCCCACCTACCTTCTCACACTCGTCAACACTATAATGTCTATGTCTTTGCTATTTCTATTCTATTTCTGGTAATAGCTTGCAGGAGTGAGTGACCAGTATCAAACAGTATGCAAGGCCAGCCAGAGCCGTCAACATGCAAACCACAAATAGGCGAATAAACTTGCGCTCAATGGTGCGTTGATAGGTTGCCAGCTGCTCATGACGAAGTCGCCGTACGTAGGCCTTAATTAAATCCCTATTATGGAGATCCTTCACCCGTGATGTTTATAACCATATATTCTCATACATCCCGCTTCCTCACGCGATTTCACTCTTCACTGATGATAGTATATATTTCACATTATATACACTTCACTTTATATGTATAATGGCATACAACTTGTCGAGACGTCACTTCTTCAGGCCTACCGCTGCCAATGTGGCAACAGCGCCTAAGACCCCCAACTGTTTGCGCTTTGAAATATTATGATTTCAGCTTTCCTCTCACTTTCTTTAACTAATAACTTTAATTATCACTCGTAGTATTGTTCACTGACGTTCCACTACCACTGATTACTGCTAGCTGTTATTGCACGCCTTACAACGCTAAGGATCTCGGAGCCTTGTTTCCCACGTCTGCACCCCACTGACCCACGTGTGTGTGTGTGTGTGTGTGTGTGTGTGTGTGTGTGTGTGTGTGTGTGTGTGTGTGTGTGTGTGTGCATGTGTGTGTGTGTGTGTGTGTGTGTTGTGTGTGTGTACTCACCTAATTGTACTCACCTAATTGTGGTTGCAGGGGTCGAAACTCAGCTCCTGGAACCGTCTCTTCACTGATCGCTGCTAGGTCCTCTCCCTCTCTGCTTCCTGAGCTTTGTCATACCTCTTCTTAAAACTATGTATGGTTCCTGCCTCCACTACTTCACTTGCTAGGCTTTTCCACTTCCTGACTCTATGACTGAAGAAATACTTCCTAACGTCCCTGTGACTCGTCTGAGTCTTCAGCTTCCAGTTGTGACCCCTTGTTTCTGTGTCCCCTCTCTGGAACGTCTTATCTCTGCTCACCTAGTGTGTATGTGTGTGTGTGTGTGTGTGTGTGTGTTTGCGTGTCGTGTATCATTTGTGTGTGTCGTGTGTACTCACCTAATTGTGGTTGCAGGGGTCGATCTCTGCTCCTGGTCCTGCCTCTTCACTGAACACTACTAGGTTCTCTCTCTCTCTCCCTGCTCCATGAGCTTTATCTTACCTCGTCTTAAAGCTATGTATGGTTCCTGCCTCAACTACAACACTCGCCAGTCTGTTACATTTCCTGACCACTCTATGACTGAAGAAATACTTCCTAACATCCCTGTGACTCATCTGAGTGTTCTACTTCCAAGATTAATCCCCTCTTTCTGTGTCCCCTCTCTGGATTATCCTGTCTCTGTTCACCTTGTTTGTTCCACGCAGTATTTTGTATGTCGTCATGTGTGTGTGTGTGTGTTGTGTTGTGTGTTGTGTGTGGTGTGTGGTGTGTTGTGTGTGGTGTATGGTGTGTGGTGTGTTGTGTGTGGTGTATGGTGTGTTGTGTGTGGTGTATGGTGTGTTGTGTGTTGTGTGTTGTGTTGTGAGTGTGTGTGTGTGTGGTGTGTGTGGTGTGTTGTGTGTGTTGTGTGTGTTGTGTGTGGTGTGTGTGGTGTGTGTGGTGTGTAGTGTGTGGTGTGTGGTGTGTAGTGTGTGGTGTGTGGTGTGTGGTGTGTTGTGTGTTGTGTGTTGTGTGTTGTGTGTAGTGTGTGGTGTGTGGTGTGTGGTGTGTTGTGTGTTGTGTGTTGTGTGTTGTGTTGTTAGTGTGTGTGTGTGTGGTGTGTTGTGTGTGTTGTGTGTGTTGTGTGTGGTGTGTGTGGTGTGTGTGGTGTGTAGTGTGTGGTGTGTGGTGTGTTGTGTGTTGTGTGTAGTGTGTGGTGTGTGGTGTGTGGTGTGTTGTGTGTTGTGTGTTGTGTGTTGTGTGTAGTGTGTGGTGTGTGGTGTGTTGTGTGTTGTGTGTAGTGTGTGGTGTGTGGTGTGTTGTGTGTTGTGTGTAGTGTGTGGTGTGTGGTGTGTGGTGTGTTGTGTGTTGTGTGTTGTGTGTTGTGTGTTGTGTTGTCTGTGTGTGTGTGTGTATGTGTGTGTGGTGTGTTGTGTGTGTGTGTGTACTCACCTAATTGTACTCACCTAACTGGGGTTGCAGGGGTCGAGACTCAGCTCCTGGCCCCGCCTCTTCACTGATCGCTACTAGGTTCTCTCCCTCTCCGCTTCCTGAGCTTTGTCATACCTCTTCTTAAAACTAGGTATGGTTCCTGCCTCCACTACTTCACTTGCTAGGCTTTTCCACTTCCTGACGACTCTATGACTGAAGAAATACTTCCTAACGTCCCTGTGACTCGTCTGAGTCTTCGGCTTCCAGTTGTGACCCCTTGTTTCTGTGTCCCCTCTCTGGAACATCCTATCTCTGTCCACCTTGTGTGTGTGTGTGTGTGTGTGTGTGTGTGTGTGTGTGTGTGTGTGTGTGTGTGTGTGTGTGTGTGTGGTGTGTGTGTCTCGTGTGTTGTGTGTATATCGTTATCATGTCTGTGTGTGTGTGTATGTGTGTGTGTGTGTGTGTACTCACCTATTTGTACTCACCTATTTGTGGTTGCAGGGGTCGAGTCCTAGCTCCTGGCCCCGCCTCTTCACCGGTTGCTACTAGGCCCTCTCTCTCCCCGCTCCATGAGCTTTATCAAACCTCGTCTTAAAACTGTGTATGGTTCCTGCCTCCACTACGTCATTTTCTAGGCTATTCCACTGTGTGTGTGTGTGTGTGTGTGTGTGTGTGTGTGTGTGTGTGTGTGTGTGTGTGTGTGTGTGTGTATGTGTGTGTTGTGTCTTGTGTGTGTGTGTCGTGCGTTTGTGTCGTGTGTTGTATGTGTGTGTGTCGTGTGTGTGTGTGTGTGTGTGTGTGTGTGTGTGTGTCGTGCGTGTGGTGAGTGTCGTGTGTGTGTCGTGTGTGTCGTGTGTGTGGTGTGTGTGTCGTGTGTGTGGTGTGTGTGTCGTGTGTTGTGTGTGTGTCGTGTGTTGTGTGTGTGTCGTGTGTTGTGTGTGTGTCGTGTGTTGTGTGTGTGTCGTGTGTTGTGTGTGTGTCGTGTGTTGTGTGTGTGTCGTGCGTTGTGTTTGTGTCGTGTGTTGTGTGTGTACTCACCTGGTTGAGGTTGCAGGGGTCGAGCCCAAGCTCCTGGCCCCGCCTCTTCACTGGCAGCTATTAGGTCACTCTCCCTGAACCGTGAGCTTTATCATAACTCTGCTTAAAGCTATGAATGGATCCTACCTCCACTACATCGCTTCCCAAACTATTCCACTACCTGACTACTCTGTTGCTGAAGAAGTACTTCCTAACATCCCTGTGATTCATCTGTGTCTTCAACTTCCAACTGTGTCCCCTTGTTGGTTTGTCCCATCTCTGGAACATCCTTTGCCCACCTTGTCAATTCCTCTCAGTATTTTGTATGTCGTTATCATGTCCCCCCATCTCTCCTGACCTCCAGTGTCGTCAGGTTGATTTCCCTTAACCTCTCCTCGTAGGACATACCTCTTAGCTCTGAGACTAGTCTTGTTGCAAACCTTTGCACTTTCTCTGGTTTCTTTACGTGCTTGGCTAGATGTGGGTTCCAAACTGGTGCCGCATACTCCAATATGGGCCTAACGTACACGGTGTGCAGGATCCTGAACGATTCCTTATTAAGATGTCGGAATGCTGTTCTGAGGTTTGCTAGGCGTCCATATGCTGCAGCAGTTATTTGGTTGATGTGCGCTTCATGAAATGTGCCTGGTGTTATACTCACCCCAAGATCTTTTTCGTTGAGTGAGGTTTGTAGTCTCTGGCCCTCTAGACTGTATTCCGTCTGCGGTCTTCTTTGCCCTTCCCCAATCTTCATGACTTTGCACTTGGTGGGGTTGAACTCCAGGAGCCAATTGCTGGACCAGGTATGCAGCCTGTCCAGATCCCTTTGTAGTTCTGCCTGGTCGTCGATCGAATGAATTCTCATCAACTTCACGTCATCTGCAGACAGTGACACTTCGGAGTCTATTCCTTCCGTCAAGTCGTTCACAAATGTGTGTCGTGTGTTGTGTGTGTCGTGTGTTCTGTTTACTCACCCAATTGTACTCACCTAATTGTGGTTGCAGGGGTCGAGACTCAGCTCCTGGCCCCGAATCTTCAATGATCGCTACTAGGTCCTCTCTTTATGCTTCCAGAGCTTTGTTATACCCCGTCTTAAAGTTATGTATGGTTCCTGCCTCCACTGCATCACTTTCTAGGCAATTCCACTTCCTGACGACTCTGAGACTGAAGAATTACTTCCTAACATCCCTCTGACTCGTCTGAGTCTTCAGCTTCCAATTGTGACCCCTTGTTTCTGTGTCCCCTCTTTGGAGCAACCTGTCTCTGTCTACCTTATCTAGTCCACGCATTATTTTATATGTCGTTATCATGTCTTCCCTCACCCGCCTCTCCTCCAATGTCGTCCAATGTGTGTCATGTGTTGTGTGTGTGTCGAGTGTTGTGTGTGTGTCAAGTGTTGTGTGTGTGTTGTGTGTGTGTTGTGTGTGTGGTGTGTGTGTGGTGTGTTGTGTGTGTTGTGTGTTGTGTGTGTGGTGTGTTCTATGTGTGGTGTGTTGTGTGTGTGGTGTGTTGTGTGTGTGGTGTGTTGTGTGTGTGGTGTGTTGTGTGTGTGGTGTGTTGTGTGTGTGGTGTGTTGTGTGTGTGGTGTGTTGTGTGTGTGGTGTGTTGTGTGTATGGTGTGTTGTGTGTGTGGTGTGTTGTGTGTGTGGTGTGTTGTGTGTGTGGTGTGTTGTGTGTGTGGTGTGTTGTGTGTGGTGTGTGTGTGTGTGTGTGGTGTGTGTGTCTCGTGTGTTGTGTGTTGTGTGTATATCGTTATCATGTCTGTGTGTGTGTGTGTATGTACTCACCTAATTGTACTCACCTAATTGTGGTTGCAGGGGTCGAGACTCAGCTCCTGGCCCCGCCTCTTCACTGATCGCTACTGGATCCTCTCTCTCTCTGCTTCCTGAGCTTTGTCATACCTCTTCTTAAAACTATGTATGGTTCCTGCCTCCACTACTTCACTTGCTAGGCTATTCCACTTGCTGACAACTCTATGACTGAAGAAATACTTCCTAACGTCCCTGTGACTCGTCTGAGTCTTCAGCTTCCAGTTGTGACCCCTTGTCCCTGTGTCCCCTCTCTGGAACATCCTATCTCTGTCCACCTTGTCTATTCCCCGCAGTATCTTGTATGTCGTTATCATGTCTCCCCTGACCTTTCTGTCCTCCAGTGTCGTCAGTCCGATTTCCCTTAACCTTTCCTCGTACGACATTCCCTTGAGCTCTGGGACTAGCCTTGTTGCAAACCTTTGTACTTTCTCTAACTTCTTGACGTGCTTGACTAGGTGTGGGTTCCAGACTGGTGCTGCATACTCCAGTATGGGCCTAACATACACAGTGTACAGTGTCTTGAACGATTCCTTATTAAGGTATCGGAACGCTATTCTCAGGTTTGCCAGGCGCCCATATGCTGCAGCGGTTATTTGGTTGATGTGTGCCTCCGGTGATGTGCTCGGTGTTATGGTCACCCCAAGGTCTTTCTCCCTGAGTGAGGTCTGTAGTCTTTGTCCACCTAGCCTATACTCTGTCTGTGGTCTTCTTTGCCCCTCCCCAATCTTCATGACTTTGCATTTGGCTGGATTGAATTCGAGAAGCCAGTTACTGGACCACATGTCCAGCCTCTCCAGGTCTCTTTGCAGTCCTGCCTCATCCTCGTCCGATTTAATTCTTCTCATCAACTTCACGTCATCTGCAAACAGGGACACTTCAGAGTCTATTCCTTCCATCATGTCGTTCACATATATCAAAAATAGCACTGGTCCTAGAACTGACCCCTGTGGGACCCCGCTCGTAACAGGCGCCCACTGTGATACCTCTTCACGTACCATGACTCGTTGCTGCCTCCCTGTCAGGTATTCCCTTATCCATTGCAGTGCCCTTCCTTTTACGTGTGCCTGATCCTCCAGCTTCTGCACTAATCTCTTGTGGGGAACTGTCAAAGGCCTTCCTGCAGTCTAGGAAAACGCAATCTACCCAACCCTCTCTCTCGTGTCTTACTTCTGTTACCTTGTCATAAAACTCCAGGAGGTTTGTGATACAAGATTTGCCTTCCATGAACCCATGCTGGTTTTCATTTATAATCTTGTTCCTTTCCAGGTGTTCGACCACTCTCCTCCTGATAATCTTCTCCATGACTTTGCACACAATACATGTCAGAGACACAGGTCTGTAGTTTAGTGCCTCGTTTCTGTTTCCTTTCTTAAATATGGGGACTACATTAGCTGTCTTCCATTTCTCAGGTAGTTGCCCAGTTTCAAGGGATGTGTTGAAGATTGTGGTTACAGGCACACACAGCATCTCTGCTCCTTCTCTAAGGACCCATGGGGAGATGTTGTCCGGTCCCATCGCCTTTGAGGTGTCAAGGTCACTTAAGAGCTTCTTCACCTCCTCCTCAGTTGTTCGTATGTCATCCAACACTTGTTGATATATTCCCTCTTGATGTTCCCTTCTGTGCTGTCTTCCCACAGCCCTTCCTGTCTCTACTGTAAAAACTTCCTTAAATCTCCTGTTCAGCTCCTCACATACCTCCTGATCATTTCTTGTGAGTTCTCCACCTTCTGTCCTTAATCTTATCACCTGGTCTTTGACTGTTGTCTTCCTCCTGATGTGGCTATACAACAGTTTCGGGTCAGTCTTGATTCTCGATGCTATGTCATTTTCATACTGTCGCTGGGCCTCCCTCCTTACCTGTGTGTACTCATTCCTGGCTCTGCGACTGATCTCCCTATTTTCGTGTGTTCTCTGCCTTCTGTACTTTTTTCATTCTCTATTGCACTTTGTTTTTGCCTCCTTACACCGTCGGGTGAACCAGGGGCTTGTTCTGGTCTTCCCGTTGTTACTGTTGCCCTTGGGAATGAACCTTTCCACTGCCTCCTTGCATTTTGTTGCTACATATTCCATCATTTCATTTACTGGCTTTCCTGCCAGTTCTCTGTCCCACTGGACCTCCCGCAGGAAGTTCTTCAACCCTATGTAGTCCCCTCTTTTATAGTCAGGGTTTTCCCATTCTACTCCTGTTATTCTCTCCACTTGCAGCTCTACTATGTATTCAAAGCACAGAACCACATGGTCGCTAGCTCCTAGGGGACTCTCATACTTGATGTCCTCAATGTCTGAGCTGCCCAGGGTGAACACAAGGTCCAATCTTGCTGGTTCATCCTCCCTTCTCACTCTGGTAGTGTCCTTAACATGTTGGTGCATGAGGTTTTCCAGCACCACGTCCAACATCCTGGCTCTCCATGTTTCAGGACCCCCATGTGGCTCCAGGTTTTCCCAGTCAATCTCCCTGTGGTGTGTGTGTGTGTGTGTGTGTGTGTGTGTGGTGTGTTGTGTGTGTGGTGTGTTGGGTGTGTGGTGTGTTGTGTGTGTGGTGTGCTGTGTGTGTGGTGTGTTGCGCGTGTCGTGTGTTGTGTGTGTGTCGCGTGTTGTGTGTGTGTCGCGTGTTGTGTGTGTGTCGCGTGTTGTGTGTGTGTCGCGTGTTGTGTGTGTGTTGCGTGTTGTGTGTGTGTTGCGTGTTGTGTGTGTGTCGCGTGTTGTGTGTGTGTCGCTTGTTGTGTGTGTGTCGCGTGTTGTGTGTGTGTCGCGTGTTGTGTGTGTGTCGCGTGTTGTGTGTGTGTCGCGTGTTGTGTATGTGTATGTGTCGCGTGTTGTGTGTGTGTTGTGTGTGTGTGTGTCGTATGTGTAGTCACCCTAGCAGGGCCAGGATTTGAGTCAAGACTCAGCTCCTGGCCCTGCCTCTTCACTGAACGCTACTAGGTTCTATCTCTCCCTGCTCCATGAGCTTTATCATACCATGTCTTAAAGCTATTTATGGTTCCTGCTTCCACTACATCACCTGCTAGACTATTCCACTTTGTAACTACTCTATGGCTAAAGAAATACTTCGCAATGTCCATTTCACTCATCTGAATCTTCAGCTTTCAAGTGTGATCCCTTGTTTCTGTGTCCCCTCTCTGGAACATCCTGTTTCTGTCCACCTTGTCTATTCCATGCAGTATTTTTTATGTCGTTATCATGTCTCCCATAACCCTCCTGTCCTCCAGTGTCGTCAGGCCGATTTCTCTTAACCCTTCTTCGTAGGACATTCCCTCTAGCTTAGGACTAACCTCGTGGCAAACCTTTGCAATTTGCCTAATTTCTTGACGTGCTTAATGAGGTGTGGGTTCTCAACTGGTGCTGCATACCCCTGTATGGACCTGACGTACACGATGTACAGTGTTTTGAACGATTCCTTACTAAGGTATCGGAGTGCTATTCTCAGGTTTGACAGGCGCCCATATGCTGCAGCAGTCGTCTGGTTGATGTATGCTTCCGAAGACGTGCTCGGTGTTATACTCACCCCAAGATTTTTCTACTTAAGCGAGGTTTTCAGTCTTTGGCCACCTAGTCTATACTCTGTCTGCCCTCTTCTTTGCCCTTCCCCGATCTTCATGACTTCGCATTTGGCGGGGTTAAATTCGAGAAGCCAGTTGCTGGACAAGGTGTTCAGCTGTCCAGGTCTCTTTGAAGTCCTGCCTGATCCTCATCTGTTTTAAATCTAACTTCCCATCATCTGATTCTATCCCTTCCATCATGTCGTTCACATATACCAAAAATAGCACTGGTCCTAGGACTAACCCCTGTGGGTTGCCGCTCATCACAGGTGTCTACGTGGTACCTCATCACGTAGCATGACTCGTTGTTGCCTCCCTGTCAGGTATTTCCTGATCCATTGCAGTACCCTTCCTGTTATATGCTCCTGATCCTCTAGCTTCTGCACTAATCTCTTGTGAGGAGCCGTGTTGAAGGCTTTCTTGCAGTCCAAGAAAATGCAATCAACCCACCCTTCTCTCTCAAGTCTTACTTTTGTTACTTTATCATAAAACTACATGTGCTTTTCCACTAACTTCCTGATAATCATCTCCGTAACTAAAGTCTGTACTAAAGTATAGTCCAGTGACACTGGTCTATACTTTAGTGGTTCTTTTCTGTCTCCTTTTTTAAAAATGGGAACTACATTTGCCGTCTTCCATATCTCATGTAGTTGCCCAGTTTCAAGGGATGTGTTGAAGATTGTGGTTAGTGGCACACAGAGCATTTCTGCTTCCTCTCTAAGGACCCATGGGGAGATGTTGTCTGGTCACATTGCCTTTGAGGTATCAAGGTCCCTTAGCAGCTTCTTCACTTCCTCATCAATTGTTTGTCATCCAACACTTGTTGGTATATTCTTTGTTGGTGTCCCCATCTGTTCTGTCTTTCCAGAGTTCGTGTCTCCACTGTAAATATTTCCTTAATTGAATCTCGTGTTGAGCTCCTCACATTCCACTTGATCGTTTCTTGTGATTTCCCTACCTCCTTTCCTCAGCCTGATCACCTGGTTGTTGATTGTTGTCTTCCTCCTAATGTGGCTATACAGCAGTTTCGGGTCAGTTTGACTTTCAATGCTGTGTTGTTTTCGTACTGTCGCTGGGCCTCCCTCCTTATTTCCCTTGGTCCTTTGCCTTCTGTACCTTTTCCATTCTCTTGTGCACTTAGTTTTTGTCTCCCTACACCTTTGTGTAAACGAAGGACTCGCTTTGGTCTTCCTTTTGTTTCTGTTGCCCTTGGGAACGAACCTTTCCTCTGCCTCTTTGCATTTTGTTGTTACATATTCCATCATTTCGTTTACTGACTTTCCTACCATTTCTCTGTCCCACTGAACCTCCTGCAGGAAGTTCTTCATACCTGTGTAGTCCTCCCTTTTACAGTTTGGCTTTTCCCATTCAACTCCTGTTACCCTCTGCACTTGTAACTCTATGTAATCACGTGATCACTAGCTCCAATGGGCCTCTCGCATGTGATATCCTCAATGTCTGCATTGCTTAAGGTGAACATAAGGTCCAGTCTTGCTGGTTCGTCCTCCCCTCTCTCTCTGGTAATGTTAATGCACGAGGTTTTCCAGTACCACATCCATCATCTTGGCTCTCCATGTGTCAGGACCCACATGTGGCTCCAGGTTTTCCCAATCGATCTCCCTGTGGTTGAAATCGCCCATAACCAGTAACTTTGTTCTGCTCCAGTGAGCTCTTCTTGCCACCCCAGCCAGTGTGTCCACCATCGCTCTGTTGTTCTCTTTGTATTCCTCTCTTGGCCTCTTCCAGTTCTATGGTGGGTTATACATCACTGCAATGACTACCTTATGTTCTCCAGATTGAACTGTACCTACTATGCAGTCCCTTTCTCCAATCTCTTCCATGCCTTCCATTTCCTCAAATATCCATCGTTTTTTTATGATCATTGCAACCTCTCGTCCCCCTCTGCTCCTATCTTTCCTAAGGATCTGATATCCCAGTGCCAAGATTGCATCTGTTATTGTCTCAGTGTGTTTCGTTTCTGTGACTGCTATGATATATGGGGACTTCTCATTGACCCTCTCATGCCACTCCTCATATGTATTAGTTATTCCATTCACATTCGTGTACCAAACCTTCAGCTTCTCACCTGTCACTGTGATCCTGGGAGAATATTGTGGTTGGGGGAGCGGGAGCCCTTTAGGGGGCCCATATGGGGTTGCAGTGTGGGTGGGGTTTGTGATGAGGGGGTAGAGGCAGTGCCCAAAACGGGCTGCTGTATGGGTGGGGTTTGTGATGTGCAGGTGGGGGCAGAGGGAACAGTGTGTGGGTTTTGGTTTAGACTGTTCAGTTGCATTGGGGTTCTCATGGTTGGAGTCATTAAGTGGGTGTTTCTGGAGGGTGTGTTTGCCCTTCCACCTGGATCTGGGTTCTGCTCCTGGAGTTTACCTGGAGAGAGTTCCGGGGGTCAACGCCCCCGCGGCCCGGTCTGTGACCAGGCCTCCTGGTGGATCAGAGCCTGATCAACCAGGCTGTTGCTGCTGGCTGCACGCAAACCAACGTACGAGCCACAGCCCGGCTGGTCAGGAACCGACTTTAGGTGCTTGTCCAGTGCCAGCTTGAAGACTGCCAGGGGTCTGTTGGTAATCCCCCTTATGTATGCTGGGAGGCAGTTGAACAGTCTCGGGCCCCTGACACTTATTGTATGGTCTCTTAACGTGCTAGTGACACCCCTGCTTTTCATTGGGGGGATGTTGCATCGTCTGCCAAGTCTTTTGCTTTCGTAGTGAGTGATTTTCGTGTGCAAGTTCGGTACTAGTCCCTCAAGGATTTTCCAGGTGTATATAATCATGTATTTCTCCCGCCTGCGTTCCAGGGAATACAGGTTCAGGAACCTCAAGCGCTCCCAGTAATTGAGGTGTTTTATCTCCGTTATGCGTGCCGTGAAGGTTCTCTGTACATTTTCTAGGTCAGCAATTTCACCTGCCTTGAAAGGTGCTGTTAGTGTGCAGCAATATTCCAGCCTAGATAGAACAAGTGACCTGAAGAGTGTCATCATGGGCTTGGCCTCCCTAGTTTTGAAGGTTCTCATTATCCATCCTGTCATTTTTCTAGCAGATGCGATTGATACAATGTTATGGTCCTTGAAGGTGAGATCCTCCGACATGATCACTCCCAGGTCTTTGATGTTGGTGTTTCGCTCTATTTTGTGGCCAGAATTTGTTTCGTACTCTGATGAAGATTTAATTTCCTCGTGTTTACCATATCTGAGTAATTGAAATTTCTCATCGTTGAACTTCATATTGTTTTCTGCAGCCCACTGAAAGATTCGGTTGATGTCCGCCTGGAGCCTTGCAGTGTCTGCAATGGAAGACACTGTCATGCAGATTCGGGTGTCATCTGCAAAGGAAGACACGGTGCTGTGGCTGACATCCTTGTCTATGTCGGATATGAGGATGAGGAACAAGATGGGAGCGAGTACTGTGCCTTGTGGAACAGAGCTTTTCACCGTAGCTGCCTCGGACTTTACTCTGTTGACGACTACTCTCTGTGTTCTGTTAGTGAGGAAATTATAGATCCATCGACCGACTTTTCCTGTTATTCCTTTAGCACGCATTTTGTGCGCTATTACGCCATGGTCACACTTGTCGAAGGCTTTTGCAAAGTCTGTATATATTACATCTGCATTCTTTTTATCTTTTAGTGCATTTAGGACCTTGTTGTAGTGATCCAATAGTTGAGACAGACAGGAGCGACCTGTTCTAAACCCATGTTGCCCTTTTTTCCTCCTTTCGTCTTCGTTCCCTCTCATTCAGTATTATCCTTTCTTGTCCTCTGTCGTGATCGAGATACAGTCTCTGGTACTCAGGTTTGTCCCTCAGTCGTGCTTTCTCCTGCAGGATCCTGGTTCGAGCTGATTCTGCCTTGAAAATTACCTTGCAAGGTCGATTCCTTCCACTCACAAACCACCCTGTTCTCCAAAAATTTGTCACCTGGGTCATGTCGCCCTTACCTATTGTTTTCATGATACCTTCAATCCTTTTTTTCTCCTGTTTTCTTTCACCATAGGTTTCCCCTTTGATTTTTTGTAGCCTGTAGACAACTGACCTCTCCATTTCCTCCGCCTACTGTGTCTCCCTTTGCATCCTCTGAGGCGTTTTAATTCTTTCCATTAAAATGTTCCTGACTTCAATCCTTGCCCTTGCTGATGCACCTATGCTCAGTGGACTGTTTTCATGCTCTGCTGTTCCTTGCCACTGCAATTGTCTATTAGAGTCTCTACATTTGTCATAGCTCCTTCAACGTCTTCGGACCTCTCATTTGAACTTAATGTGCTCCTCGTCTTTTCCTGGGCCTAACGTGAGTCTGATAGTGCCTGCGCATACGACATAGCTCCTTTTCACCCTATAGACCCCTTGTCTATGACTGATATAGAAATTCCTGATATCATGTCTGTACTGTCATTTGTCTCTCTAATCTGGTTCAGGTTTTTTAGTTCTTCTTCGAAGCACTGTATCTTATCTTCTGCCACTGAGACTTGAAGCCCCCACTTCCTGCTCTCTTCAGGTATCCTCTCCTCCATTTTCTTTCCAAGCTCTTCTAGCTGCCTTTTCCATTCTTCCTCCTGTTTTTTGAGCACTATCTCCGAATCTTCCCTCCCAGGTTCATCCACCAGACCCCTGGTTTTCCACCCTCTTGGGTAACCAATTTTTTTTAACCTCAAAAAAAAAAGCTTATGTATTTTACCGCAGAAAGAAGCTTATGTATTTTACTGCAGAAAGAAGCTTATGTATTTTCAGAGTGTGTGTGTGGGGAGGGGGGGGGTGAGGGAAAAGACTAGGGATGCGAGGGAAGAGGGGGAAGTGTGGGGAAGGCTAGGGGTGAGAGAGAAGAGGGGGAAGCCAGAGGGGAGTAGGAGGAAAAGGAAGATGAATGAAAGGTGGAGAGACAGAAAGGAGATAGGTAGGTAGATAGGAGGTAGAGAGAATGAGAGAGATGGGATAGAAAGATATTGAGAGGAAGATAGAGAGAATGGTAAAGAGGGTCTGGGGGGGAAGGAGGGAAGGACAGCATTAAGGGGGTATGCATGGCCAGTTTCCATGAGCCCCAGTGGGTGTTCATGTATGTGTACTGGCTGTGAGCGTTAGTCGTCATCAGCCTTCTTATCC
The DNA here is from genome assembly GCF_038502225.1 of Cherax quadricarinatus. Classification (NCBI taxonomy): domain Eukaryota; kingdom Metazoa; phylum Arthropoda; class Malacostraca; order Decapoda; family Parastacidae; genus Cherax; species Cherax quadricarinatus. The sequence continues at coordinate 20,354,938 of NC_091332.1, forward strand.
TTGCTACCTAGATTTAAATAAAGCCATGCTGTCAGATTTTTTGGGTTATTGTAGGTTCTCTACATGTATGCTATGTATAATAACCTATGAACTGTATTCGTGTATGCCTGAATAACTTTACTTATTTATTCACTGAATAAATCATGTTAGTGTATTTTAATGACCTTAGTGCCTGTGTGCACACTACAGTGCCTCATGGTCTCCCACTTAATCCCTTCCCCAGTTCTTCTCCTTTACTAAGTGTTAAGTGCTCTCAGTATGATATTCAGCTCTTCAGAGCTGGGTTAATGTCTTTCAGCTATCGGTAATCCAGGGCCAGACCCAGCTCCCTCATTGCAACCACAAAAAGGCTTTGTACATTATGTCTGGCAGAACTGGTCTCTGGCTCCGCTAATGTGTTGCACGATTCTTCACATTTTGGCTCCTGCTTCTTCTATTTCTTCTTCACTGTATTCACTATACACTACTTCACTAACTCATCACTGTATTCGCTAACTCATCTATCACTGTATTCACTAACTCATCTATTCTTATCTCTTATCTCCTTAGCTTGGGTCGCACTTATTCTGGTTGAATTTTGGTATTGGGATGTGGTAATACCACCTATACCCACACTAGGCCTATGGCCTTCCTCTCTCTCTCATGGCACTGATTCAAATTGTTTTTAAGAAACTGTGACCTTCACCTCCCTTTTCTGATTGGGACAGTTTGTGTATCACTTCTCGGGTTGTTCACTGACACTGTCAACTTTCAACGATCCTGGCAGTGGCTTGTGTGTACTCACCTAGTTGTACTCACCTAGTTGAGGTTGCGGGGGTCGAGTCCGAGCTCCTGGCCCCGCCTCTTCACTGATCGCTACTAGGTCACTCTCCCTGAGCCATGAGCTTTATCATACCTCTGCTTAAAGCTATGTATGGATCCTGCCTCCACTACATCACTTCCCAAACTATTCCACTTCCTGACTACTCTGTGGCTGAAGAAATACTTCCTAACATCCCTGTGATTCATCTGTGTCTTCAGCTTCCAACTGTGTCCCCTTGTTACTGTGTCCAATCTCTGGAACATCCTGTCTTTGTCCACCTTGTCAATTCCTCTCAGTATTTTGTATGTCGTTATCATGTCCCCCCTATCTCTCCTGTCCTCCAGTGTCGTCAGGTTGATTTCCCTTAACCTGTCCTCGTAGGACATACCTCTTAGCTCTGGGACTAGTCTTGTTGCAAACCTTTGCACTTTCTCTAGTTTCTTTACGTGCTTGGCTAGGTGTGGGTTCCAAACTGGTGCCGCATACTCCAATATGGGCCTAACGTACACGGTGTACAGGGTCCTGAATGGTTCCTTATTAAGATGTCGGAATGCTGTTCTGAGGTTTGCTAGGCGCCCATATGCTGCAGCAGTTATTTGGTTGATGTGCGCTTCAGGAGATGTGCCTGGTGTTATACTCACCCCAAGATCTTTTTCCTTGAGTGAGGTTTGTAGTCTCTGGCCCCCTAGACTGTACTCCGTCTGCGGTCTTCTTTGCCCTTCCCCAATCTTCATGACTTTGCACTTGGTGGGATTGAACTCCAGGAGCCAATTGCTGGACCAGGTCTGCAGCCTGTCCAGATCCCTTTGTAGTTCTGCCTGGTCTTCGATCGAGTGAATTCTTCTCATCAACTTCACGTCATCTGCAAACAGGGACACCTCAGAGTCTATTCCTTCCGTCATGTCGTTCACAAATACCAGAAACAGCACTGGTCCTAGGACTGACCCCTGTGAGACCCCGCTGGTCACAGGTGCCCACTCTGACACCTCGCCACGTACCATGACTCGCTGCTGTCTTCCTGTCAAGTATTCCCTGATCCATTGTAGTGCCTTCCCTGTTATACCTGCTTGGTCCTCCAGTTTTTGCACCAATCTCTTGTGTGGAACTGTGTCAAACGCCTTCTTGCAGTCCAAGAAAATGCAATCCACCCACCCCTCTCTCTCTTGTCTTACTGCTGTCACCATGTCATAGAACTCCAGTAGGTTTGTGACACAGGATTTCCCGTCCCTGAAACCATGTTGGCTGCTGTTGATGAGATCATTCCTTTCTAGGTGTTCCACCACTCTTCTCCTGATAATCTTCTCCATGATTTTGCATACTATACATGTCAGTGACACTGGTCTGTAATTTAATGCTTCATGTCCGTCTCTTTTTTTAAAGATTGGGACTACATTTGCTGTCTTCCATGCCTCAGGCAATCTCCCTGTTTCGCTAGATGTATTGAATATTGTTGTTAGGGGTACACATAGTGCCTCTGCTCCCTCTCTCAATACCCATGGGGAGATGTTATCTGGCCCCATTGCCTTTGAGGTATCTAGCTCACTCAGAAGCCTCTTCACTTCTTCCTCGGTTGTGTGCACTGTGTCCAGCACATGGTGGTGTGCCCCACCTCTCTGTCTTTCTGGAGCCCCTTCTGTCTCCTCTGTGAACACTTCTTTGAATCTCTTGTTGAGTTCCTCACATACTTCACGGTCATTTCTTGTTGTCTCTCCTCCTTCCTTCCTTAGCCTGATTACCTGGTCCTTGACTGTTGTTTTCCTCCTGATGTGGCTGTACAACAGTTTCGGGTCAGATTTGGCTTTCGCTGCTATGTCATTTTCATATTGTCTTTGGGCCTCCCTTCTTATCTGTGCATATTCGTTTCTGGCTCTACGACTGCTCTCCTTATTCTCCTGGGTCCTTTGCCTTCTATATTTCTTCCATTCCCTAGCACACTTGTTTTTTGCCTCCCTGCACCTTTGGGTAAACCATGGGCTCATCCTAGCTTTTTCATTATTCCTGTTACCCTTGGGTACAAACCTCTCCTCAGCCTCCTTGCATTTTGTTGCTACATATTCCATCATCTCATTAACTGGATTCCCTGCCAGTTCTTTGCCCCACTGAACTCCGTTCAGGAAGTTCCTCATTCCTATGTAGTCCCCTTTCTTGTAGTTTGGCTTCATTCGTCCTGGCCTTCCTGCTTCACCCTCCACTTGTAGCTCTACTGTGTATTCGAAGCTTAAAACCACATGGTCACTGGCCCCAAGGGGTCTTTCATATGTGATGTCCTCGATATCTGCACAACTCAAGGTGAATACTAAGTCCAGCCTTGCTGGTTCATCCTCTCCTCTCTCTCTTGTAGTGTCCCTTACGTGTTGGCACATGAAGTTTTCCATTACCACCTCCATCATCTTAGCCCTCCATGTATCTTGGCCCCCATGTGGGTCCAAGTTCTCCCAATCGATCTCCTTGTGGTTAAAGTCACCCATGATCAGGAACTTTGCCCTGCATGCATGAGCTCTTCTGGCCACTCTAGCCAGTGTGTCAACCATCGCTCTATTGCTCTCGTCGTACTCTTGCCTTGGCCTCCTGCTGTTCTGCGGTGGGTTATACATCACTGCTATTACCACCTTGGGACCTCCAGAGTGAAGCGTTCCTGCTATGTAATCACTTTCTTCTCCGCTGTCTCCTCTCTCCAGCTCATCAAAATTCCAGCGATTTTTGATCAGCAATGCCACTCCTCTACCCCCCCCCCTGTTCCCTCTGTCTTTCCTCAGGATTTGGTATCCCGTTGGAAAGATGGCATCTGTTATCATACCCGTAAGCTTGGTTTCTGTGAGAGCTATGATGTCCGGTGATGCTTCTTTGACTCTTTCATGCCACTCCTCCCACTTATTTGTTATTCCATCAGCGTTTGTGTACCATACCTTCAGTTTCCTTTCCAACACTGTGGTTTGGGGGGCCTGTGAGGGTGGGAGACCTGGTGGCATACTGTGGGATTCTATAGCTCGGTGTTGGGTGGAGGCTGTGGGTATGGACTGTAGTGTGTTTTGGGATGGTGTGATAGGTTGTATGGTTCTGAGAATAGTTGTGTGTGTGCTTGCCCTTGCTGTTCTGTTCTGCTCTGACTGACCTCTGCTGGTTCCATCCTTGTCTCTTTTCCTAGCTCCTTTCGCTTTTTTGTCCTCTCCCTCAGCTGCTGTCGTTCTGATTTTGTTCTGTCTCTGTCTAGGAACACCCTCTTGTACTCTTCCGAGTATTTCAATCGTGGTTTCTCTTGGAGGATCCTGTTCCGCACTGTTTCCGTCCTGAGAATCAGCTTGATTGGTCGGTTTCTCCCCTTCGAGTACCCCCCTATTCTCTGAAAATTTACAATCTCGTCCATCTCTTCACCTATTTCCGTGATGATTTTCTCAATCTCCTTTATTTCTACCTGCTGCCTTTCAGTATGTGTCCTTTCCTCTCTCTCCTGAAGCCCATGGATAAACACTGATTTTGCCCTTTCCTCCTCCCATTGCCTCATCCTCTGTGACTCTGGATCCTGCCTGTATGTGGTCAGTTTCTCCCTTGATTTTTCCAGTGGCTCTTGATAGCATGGTTGTGCCTCAGCATTCGACCTATCACCCTCTCCATCTGCAACCAGCTGTTCTTCCCTTTCACTCCTTGGTCCTCCTTGGCAGGCTGATATGACCTTAGCATAATTCATAATTCCTTCCTTCCTGTTCGGCCTCGCAGCTTCACATGCTGTGTCTTCTCTGGTCACTGCCCCTGTAATTCGCTTCAGCCTATTTATCTCAACTTCTAGGACCCTTATCTTGGCTACTGCAGTTTCGACTTGTGCCTCCCAATTCTTTGTCTGCTTCTCCAACCTCTTTTCCAATTTCACAGAGCTCTTTCTCCATTTTTTCAGAAAGCCCTCCTAATTTTCTCTCCCACTCTTGTTCCATCCTTTTCCACTGCTCCTCCATCCACTCCTCCCTACCAGAACCATTCTCATCTGATCCTTGGTTCCTGCGAGTCCCCACCATTATTTTTTTTTTTTTTGTGAGAGAAGAGAGAAGGGAAAGGTAGAAGGAGAGAGAGAGGGGAAGAGTGAGAAGGGAAAGGGGGAGAGAGAGTGTGAGAGGGGGAAAGAGAGAGAAGGGAAGGGAAGGAGAGGGGGAGAGTGAGAAGGGAAAAAATGGAGAAGAGATGGAGAGAGAGAGAGATAGAGAGAGAGAAGGGAAGGTAGAGAGAGGGGGATAGTGAGAAGGAAAAAGGAGAAGAGAGAGTGAGAGTGAGAGAGAGAGAGGGGGGAGAGAGAGTGAAGGGAAGGGTAGGAGAGGGGGAGAGTTAGAAGGGAAAATGGGGAAGAGAGAGAGCAAGAGAGAGAGAGAGGGAGAGAGAGTGAGAGAGAGATTGGGAGAGAGAGGGAAGGGAAGGGAAGGAGAGGGGGAGAGTTAGAAGGGAAAATGGGGAAGAGAGCAAGAGAGAGAGAGAGAGAGAGAGAGAGAGAGAGAGAGAGAGAGAGAGAGAGAGAGAGAGAGAGAGAGAGAGAGAGAGAGAGAGAGAGAGAGAGAGGGAGAGAGGGAGAGAGGGAGAGAGGGAGGGAGAGAGATACAGAGGGAGAGAGGGAGAGTGAGAGAAGGCAAAGAGAGGGGGAGAGGGGGGAGAGAGGGGGAGAAGGGGGAAAAAGGGGGAGATGGAAGAGCGAGAGGGGAGAGAGAGGCTAGGGGGAGAGGGAGCGGAGGAGGGGAGAGAGATGGGGAAAGGGAGAGGGGAGAGATAATGGGAGGGAAGAGATGTTAGAGGGGGAGGGATGTTAGAGGGGGGGAGGTGTTAGAGGTAAGAGATGTTAGAGGGGAGAGATGGGAGAGGGAAGACAGGGAGAGAGATGGAGCGAGGTTCAGATGGTCAGTTCACAGGACGGTGTGAAATCCTGTGCATGTGTGTGTTTGCGTGTGAACTACAGCTTACAAGTGCTTGTTCCTGTGTGTGTGTGTGTGTGTGTGTGTGTGTGTGTGTGTGTGTGTGTGTGTGTGTGTGTGTGTGTGTGTGTGTGTGTGTGTGTGTGTGTGTGTGTGTGTGTGTGTGTGTGTGTGTGTGTGTGTGTGTGTGTGTGTGTATGTATATGTGTGTGTGTGTGTGTGTGTGTGTGTGTGTATGTATATGTGTGTGTGTGTGTGTGTGTGTGTGTGTGTGTGTATGTGTGTGTATGTGTGTGTGTGTGTGTGTGTGTGTGTGTATGTGTGTGTGTGTGTGTGTATGTGTGTGTGTGTATGTGTGTGTGTACTCACCTATTTGTACTCACCTATTTGTGGTTGCAGGGGTCGAGTCCTAGCTCCTGGCCCCGCCTCTTCACCGGTTGCTACTAGGCCCTCTCTCTCCCCGCTCCATGAGCTTTATCAAACCTCGTCTTAAAACTGTGTATGGTTCCTACCTCCACTACGTCATTTTCTAGGCTATTCCACTGCCTTACAACTCTATGACTGAAGAAATACTTCCTATCTCTCTGACTCATTTGTGTCTTCAACTTCCAATTGTGGCCTCTTGTTTCTGTGTCCCCTCCCTGGAACATCCTGTCCTTGTCCACCTTGTCTATTCCACGCAGTATTTTATATGTCGTTATCATGTCTCCCCTGACCCTCCTGTCCTCCAGTGTCGTCAGGCCGATTTCCCTTAATCTTTCTTCATAGGACATTCCCCTTAGCTCTGGAACTAACCTTGTTGCAAACCTTTGTACTTTCTCTAGTTTCTTGACGTGCTTTATCAAGTGCGGGTTCCAAACAGGTGCTGCATACTCCAGTATGGGCCTGACATACACGGTGTACAGTGTCTTGAATGATTCCTTACTAAGGTGTCGGAATGCTGTTCTCAGGTTTGCCAGGCGCCCATATGCTGCAGCAGTTATCTGATTGATGTGTGCTTCCGGAGACATGCTCGGTGTTATACTCACCCCAAGATCTTTCTCCTTGAGTGAGGTTTGCAGTCTTTGGCCACCTAGCCTATACTCTGTCTGTGGTCTTCTGTGCCCTTCCCCTATCTTCATGACTTTGCATTTGGCAGGATTAAATTCGAGAAGCCATTTGCTGGACCAGGTGTCCAGTCTGTCCAGGTCTCTTTGAAGTCCTGCCTGGTCCTCATCAGATTTAATTCTCCTCATTAACTTCACATCATCTGCAAACAGGGACACTTCTGAGTCTAACCCTTCCGTCATGTCGTTCACATATACCAAAAATAGCACTGGTCCTAGGACCGACCCCTGTGGGACCCCGCTCGTCACAGGTGCCCACTGTGATACATCATTACGTACCATGACTCGTTGTTGCCTCCCTGTCAGGTATTCTCTGATCCATTGCAGTGCCCTTCCTGTTATATGCGCCTGATGCTCTAGCTTCTGCACTAATCTCTTGTGAGGAACTGTGTCAAAGGCCTTCTTGCAGTCCAAGAAGATGCAATCAACCCACCCCTCTCTCTCTTGTCTTACTTCTGTTATTTTATCATAAAACTCCAGAAGGTTTGTGACACAGGATTTGCCTTCCGTGAATCCGTGCTGGTTGGCATTTATACTCCTGTTCCGTTCCAGGTGCTCCACCACTCTCCTCCTGATAATCTTCTCCATAATTTTGCATACTATACACGTCAATGACACAGGTCTATAGTTTAGTGCCTCTTTTCTGTCTCCTTTCTTGAAAATGGGAACTACATTTGCCGTCTTCCATACCTCAGGTAGTTGCCCAGTTTCCAGGGATGTGTTGAAGATTGTGGTAAGTGGTATGCACAACATATCTGCTCCCTCTCTAAGGTCCCACGGAGAGATGTTGTCCGGTCCCATTGCCTTTGAGGTATCGATGTCCCTTAGCAGTTTCTTCACCTCCTCCTCATCTGTATGTATGTCGTCCAACACTTGTTGGTGTATTCCTTGTTGGTGTCCCCATCTGGTCTGTCCCCCCAGAGTCCTTCCTGTCTCTACTGTAAATACTTCCTTAAATCTCGTGTTGAGCTCCTCACATACCTCTTGATCGTTTCTTGTGAGTTCTCCACCTTCTTTCCTCAGCCTTATCACCTGGTCCTTGACTGTTGTCTTCCTTCTAATGTGGCTATACAGCAGTTTCGGGTCAGATTTGACTTTCGATGCTATGTCGTTTTCATACTGTCGCTGGGCCTCCTTATCTGCGCATACTCGTTTCTGGCTCTTCTACTA
>NC_091332.1:20372901-20397901 GCF_038502225.1 Cherax quadricarinatus
TTCCTAACATCCTTGTGACTTATCTGAGTCTTCAGCTTCCAACTGTGACCCCTTGTTTCTGTGTCCCCTCTCTGGAACATCCTGTCTCTATCCACCTTATCTATTCCACACAGTATCGTGTATGTCGTTATCATGTCTCCCCTGACCCTTCTGTCCTCCAGTGTCGTCAGTCCGATTTCCCTCAATCTACCATCATAGAACATTCCCTTGAGCTTTGGAACTAGCCTTGTAGCAAACCTTTGTACTTTCTCTAACTTCTTGACGTGCTTGACCAGGTGTGGGTTCCAAACTGCTGTTGCATACTCCAGTATGGGCCTGACGTACTCAGTGAACAGTGTCTTGAAAGATTCCTTATTAAGGTATCGAAACGCTATTCTCAGGTTGGCCAAGCGCCCATATGCTGCAGCAATTATCTTGTTGATGTGTGCCTCCGGAGACGTGCTCGGTGTTATGGTCACCCCAAGATCAATCTCCTTGAGTGAGGCTTGCAGTCTTTGTCCACCTAGCCTATGCCCTGTCCTCGGTCTTCTTTGCCTTTTCCCAATCTTCATGACTTTGGATCTGGTAGGGTTGAATTCGAGAAGCTAGTTTCTGGATCACGTGTCCAGTCTGTCCAGCTCTCTTTGTAGTCCTGCCTGAACCTCGTCTGATTTAATTCTTCTCATCAACTTCTCATCCGCGAATAGGGACACTTCAGAGTCTATCCATTCCATCATGTCACTCACATATATCAAAAATAGCACTGGTCCTAGAACTGACCTCTGTGGGACCTGCTCGTCACAGGCGCCCACTGTGATACCTCTTCACATACATGACTCGTTGTTGCCTCCCTGTCAGGTATTCTCTGATCCATTGCAGTGCAATCCCTGTTATATGTGCCTGATACTCAAGCTTCTGTACTAATGTCTTTTGAAGAACTATGTCGAAAGCCTTCCTGCAGTCCAGGAAAATGCAATCAACCCACCCCTCTCTCTCGTGTCTTACTTCTGTTACCTTGTCATAAAACTCCAGAAGGTTTGTGACACAGGATTTGCTTTCCATGAATCCATGCTGGTTGTCATTTATAATCTTCTATTCCTGGTGCTCCACCACTCTCCTCTGATAATCTTCTCCACCTGGTCTTTGACTGTTGTATAGCCACATCAGAAGGAAGACAGTAGTTTCGGGTCAGACTTGACTTTCGATGCTATGTTATTTTCATACTGATGCTGGGACTCCCTCCTTACCTGTGCATACTCGGTCCTAGCTCTGTGACTAATCTCCCTTTTTTCATGTGTTCTATGCCTTCTGTATTTTTTTCCATTCTCTATTGCACTTAATTTTTTCCTCCTTACACCGTCGGGTAAACCAGGGGCTCGTTCTGGTCTTGCCATTATTTCTGTTGCCCTTCAAAACAAAACTTTCCTCTGCCTCCTTGTAATTTGCTGTTACGTATTCCATCATTTCGTTTAATGACTTTCCTACCAGTTCTCTGTCCCACTGAACCTCCTGCATTAAGTTCCTCAAACCTATGTAGTCCTCTCTTTTATAGTCTGGCTTTTCCCATTCAACTCCTGTTAACCTCTCCACTTGTAACCCTACTATGTATTCAAAGCACAAGACCACGTGGTCACTAGCTCCTAGGGGACTCTCGTATGTGATGTCATCAATGTCTGAACTGCCCGGGGTGAACACAAGGTCCAGTCTTGCTGGTTCGTCCTCCCCTCTCACTTTAGTAGTGTCCCTTACGTGTTGGTGCATGAGATTTCCCAGTACCACATCCATCATCTTGGCGCTCTGTGTTTCGGAACCCCTGTGTGGCTCCAGGTTTTCCCAGTCAATTTCCCTGTGGTTGAAATCACCCATAACCAGGAACTTTGCTCTGCTCGAGTGAGCTCTTCTTGCCACCTCAGCCAGTGTATCCACCATTGCTGTCTTGCTCTCTTCATATTCCTCTCTTGGCCTCCTGCAGTTCTGTGGTGGGTTATACATCACTGCAATAATCAAGGTGCTATTCTCAGGTGCTAAAGTGTAATAAGTTCACTATTTTGCCATTACATTCCAAAGCTCATTTATTTGATTACCACTTTATTGTTCTCCACAACTCATATTAGTCCCTTTTATATTTTAACTTTATATTATAATTCTAACTTTAAAGAATTACCTTTAAAGTACTACCTACTATCATATTCCCAAGCTCCATTATTTGATCATCACTTTATTTGTTCACCACAAATTATTTTAGTCCCTTTTATATTGTCTCCTTTATTTTAGCTTTAAAAAACTACTTTAGCTCATTATTTTTACATTTGTTTAATAATTCAGGTGCTATTTTTTAGCTTTAGAATGTTTGCTTTGTTTTATACTTAATTCTAACTATAGATTCACTATAAATCTTATGATTACAAGCATTGATCCTGATACCAACCTCTTATTTAATGACTTAAATGAATCAAACAGTTACTGTAATTACTACACAGCAGAACAATCAAAGGCACTTCTCAGAGCCAACAAAAACATAACTGTCTTTAACTACAATATCAGATCTTTAAGCAAGCATTACGATGACCTCATAGCATTACTAAATTCCTTGCATGCTAATATGTCCATCATTACTCTAACTGAAACCTGGCTAAAGCCTGATACTACAGATGTCTTTGCCATTCCTTGTTACACAGCCATACACAACTGTAGGACAGATCAACAAGGGGGTGGCACAGCTATATACTACTCAGACAAACTAGAATGTATCACTAATACTTGCACAACGGATGAACATGGGGAATATATAATAGCTAAATTCAAATCCAAATACCTACAAAAACCTCTCACAGTGATGAACATCTACAGAGTACCACAGTCAAACATTAGCCGTTTTAGTAAAAACCTAGGAAGTATGATAACTGATGCACGCATGAACAAAGATCACTTACTACTCTCAGGTGACTTCAATATAAATCTCCTGCAAGACCAGGACCCACACGTTACTGAATTCACAAACACAATGAGTAACTGCATGTTGCTACCAACAGTAACAAAACCTACAAAAGTTACGGAGACTAGTGTTTCCCTACTTGACCACATCTGGACCAACACCATATCCCCTTTAAAATCAGGCATAATTACAGATAATACCACAGACCACTACCCTACTTTCCTCATAACAACTCTTGGTAAATTACCCCAAGACACTACTAAAGTCACCTTCAGACTTCAGAATGAGGCAGCCATTAATAACTTCACAAAAGCAGCAACAAACATTGACTGGCACACTGAGCTAGAAATCTATACAGATATTGACGAATGTTTTAATAATTTTCTAAAAAAGACCCAATACCTTTATAACAAGCACCGCCCTAAAAAAACTAAACAGATGACAGCTAAGAGACTGAACAGTCCCTGGCTAACACCCAGCATTCTCAAATCCATAAATACAAAACACCGATATGAAAAACAGTACAGAATGGGTCACATAACCAGAGACCAAACAAAACGTTACTCGTCAATCCTAACCAGCCTGATAAGAAGGGCAAAAAAATTGTATTATGAGAACAGATTATCCAACTTACGAGGTGATATAAAAAAGACCTGGAAGACCCTATCAGAAATTCTGGGAACAAAAAAGATATCACGAAATAGCGAAATAAAATTAGCAAAATCAGATGAACCCCAACTCCCACCAACAGAAACAGCAAACAGACTCAATGATTTCTTCTCCACTATAGGACAAAACCTTGCCAATAAAATCCCAAGCTCAGATACCCCACCAAATGACTACCTCACTGGCAACTACCCGAACACACTGTTCCTAGCTCCGACTAACCCATACGAAGTCTCCCTTATTATCAACACACTAAAAAACAAATACCTTATCACCCTTTATATACAAAAAAGCATCACAAGTGCTATCATCAATCATTGCAACACTCTTTAACAAATCCATTGAATCCTCCACCTTCCCTACAGTTCTCAAAATAGCAAGGGTCACCCCGATCCATAAAGGAGGAGACCAAACAGAGTTGAATAACTATAGGCCAATATCCAATTTACACCCTCTCTCAAAAATCTTCGAAAAATTAATTCATAAACGAATCTACTCCTACCTCATCTCAAAACATACTCAACCCCTGCCAATTTGGATTCAGGCCTAATAAAAATACTAATGATGCTATTATACACATGCTAGAACATATATACACTGCAATAGAGAAAAAAGAAGTCCCACTGAGGATCTTCATTGACTTACGTAAAGCTTTTGATACAGTTGACCATGACTTGCTCCACGTAAAATTGTCACACTATGGTATAAGAGGGCACTCCCTCAACTACCTCAAGTCATACCTCAGCAACAGAAGCCAATATGTGTACGCAAATGGGGCAAGCTCTTCCGCACAACCAATTACAGTTGGTGTCCCACAGGGAAGTGTCCTTGGCCCTCTTCTCTTTCTCCTATACATAAATGACCTACCAAATGCTTTGCAATTACTCAAACCCACACTATTTGCAGATGACACTACATACGTCTTCTCTCACCCGAGCCCAGTCACGCTAGCCAATACTGTAAATACCGAATTACAGAAAATATCTACCTGGATGAGGACTAACAAACTTACACTAAACATTGACAAAACCTACTTCATTCAGTTTGGTAACAGAGCTACAGATGTCCCTCTTAACATAATGATAAACTGATCACCTATCACAAAGCTAAAGGAGGGAAAATTCTTAGGAATCCACCTTGATAATAGACTCAAATTTCATGCATATATACAACAAATTTCTAAGAAAATTTCCAAGACTGTAGGCATACTATCGAAGATACGGTACTATGCTCCACAGTCAGCCCTCCTGGCCCTATATCACTCTCTTATTTACCCCTATCTCACCTATGGAATTTGTGCATGGGGCTCAACAACAATTAACCATCTCAGACCACTAATTACCCAACAAAAGGCTGCAGTTAGAATGATAACAAATTCTCACTACAGACAGCACACTCCACCAATATTCAAAACACTCAACCTACTCACCATACAAAACATCCATACTTATTATTGCACCTATTACATACATAAAACACTTAACTCTGATATTAACCCTCCCCTCAAACATCTACTTGCCAACCTCAACAGAACACATGACCATAACACAAGGCACAGATCACTCTTTGATGTTCCTCGTGTCCATCTCACGCTATGCAAAAACTCAATGCACATAAAAGGCCCTAAAATCTGGAATTCATTACCTGTAAATATAAAAGAAACACTACCTGTTTATAAATTCAAGTCTCTTCTCAAAGATCACTTACTCGCCCAAAACCAAATAAATACTGAATAACTGAACCTTATAAATTGTATATCTTAAATGTTTCTCACAATTATATCACATAAATGTTAAACCTAAAACCCAATCTAACAGAATACTCCATTCGACTGAATGTACAGCAATGCATGCAACCATATGACCTGTCTTTGTAATACTCATTTGTGCTTTATAGTTATCTGTTTACAATAATGTCTAATCACTGATTTCATAATTGCTTAGTTAATCTTAAGTTAATTTTAAGCCAGCCAGTAATGCTATGCATATAAGTGGCTTTGGCATGCTGCTCTTACCTGTATTTTTTTGTACCTCTGTATGTATGCTCAAATTACTAAATAAATAAATAAATAAATAAATGACTACCTTGTGTTCCCAAGACTGAAGTGTACTTACTATTTAGTCCCTTTCTCCAATCTCGTCCATGCCTCCCATTTTCTCGAATTTCCATCGTTTTTTTACGAGCAGTGTAACCCCCCTCCTCTCCCTCTGCCCCTTCCATCTTTCCTCATGATCTGATATCCTGGTGGGATGAGTGCAAATGTTATTGTCTCTGAGTTTCCTTTCTGTAACTGCTATGATGTCTGGGGACTTCTCTTTGATTCTTTCATGCCACTCCTCATCCATCTGCATTCGTGTACCAAACCTTCAACTTCTGTTCTAAAACTGTGGTCCTGGGGGAATATTGGGGTTGGGAGAGCAGGAGCCATGGAGGGAGCCTATTGGGGGTTGTGGTGGGGGGTGGGGCAGAGTTCCCATAAGGGTTTCTGTAGGGGTAGGGTTCGTGGTGTGGGGGTGGGGACATAGGGATCGGAGTGTGATTGCTGGTTTAGGTTGTTCGGTTGACTTGGGGTTCTAAGGGGGCCGTCGGGCAAAATCTGTATCTCTTTTGTTTACCGTCCGATTTTCTCCAGTTTTGGTGCACAAGACAAAGTGTTTTCACTTTTTCTTGAAAATACTTATCAAAAATATACCTCAAACAACAACTGAGAAAAGATTGATTTACTGAAAATGCCCTTGTGGCCAAATTTTTTCTTATATGGGACTACATAAGGTTGTTACGGCAGCGGCAGCAGCAGCGGCAACAGGAACCTTGTCCTCTATTTTTACTTCTACCTGAGGTTCCCAGCAGCCCAGTGATGACCTAATCAAGACCCGCATAACACTAACATGTGTGGATACCCAGAATGATATAAAGCAACTGCAGAAATCACCCAAAAGTTCACAAATTACCAACTAATAGGACTCGTTCTAGCAACTCCTACCCCGCTGCCACTGAAGTGGTACTCCACAACATTCACCCAACACCCATCGCCTACTATTCACCCGAAGCCACAGCCAATGGACAAGGGTCAGAACAATAAAAGAAGATCTAGTAACCAGCTAAGGACTCCTAACATCAAAGGTGAGAGCAGTAATAACACGAGGAAAACTTGTAGTACTGCCAGCCAGGACACAACCCTCATCACCCACCGACACTACCACAACACACGACAGACGACAACAAACATGGCCGCCGCTACAGTCCAAGATAACTCCTTCCCAGTATTTGATGTAAAGAAGATCACCGACCCAGAAATAGCTAAACTCCTTATGATTTAGAACCAAACGATCACCAAACTAACTCAGGAAATGCAGGAACTAAAGGCTAGCAATGCAGATTACCTCAACAAGATCACTGCTCTAGAACATAAACTAGACACTCTAGAACAACAAAGCAACACCCACACCCGGTCCCTAGACACCATCAACACTTTAAAAGACCAAGTCACCCTACTTACTACCAACATTACAGAGGAAAGATCAAGAGTGGACCAACAACTTGCCAATGTCATAACCAACTTCCAAGACCATAATGACCAACAGCAGCTATCTGACGCTGTTGTAGTTAACAGCAAACATCTCCCACCCACAGTCACCCAAGAGACCTGCATGGAGACCACCCTGCAGCTTATCAAGGACCACCTTCGCCTTAACATACGTAGTGATGACTTAAAGGATTGCAAACTGATGGGCTATCATGCAGGTAAAAAAAACAGTGCTGTTAAAATTCCAAACTAGCTTACAAAGAAACAACCTACTAAAAACATCTATTTCTATGAAAACTGATGTTTACGTCAATGAGTGCCTTACCAAAACGAGACAAAACCTTCTTTATCGGCTAAGAAAACTGCGCTATGCCCAAAAAATCCACCAGTGCTTTGTGAGGGATGGAAAAATAGCAGTTAGGAAACAGCCCACTGGAAAGAGATACTTCATCTCCACAGAACATGACCTTAAAACATTCCTAAGTGAGGCTGGACTAACAGAATCAGAGTAAAGTGCAGATAATACCCATAGTCCACCGTTAGTGTTATATTGTCATAAACTTGTGCCCCCCTAAAATTCTAATACTCCAACTACTTTTAATTGTCATTGTTGTACTCAACGACCATTCTACCTCATAGTCTTAATTGTATTAAATATCTACAGAATCTATCTCCTTTTTTACAACTTACCACATCACTGTTCCATCTTATTTTTTTATAAACTAACCATAACTTGTCTTCAATAATTCTACCTCACTTTAAAAAATACTCAATTGCCCAATTTTATTCTAAATCCCTATTATTGCCCAATTTTACTTTAAACTATATTGATCAAACTTATTGTAAACTTCTTTTATTGACCATTTTTATTCCATACTTTTTTAACCTAGTATTTTCAACTACAACTTTTATATCATCCTGTCTACCATCTTACTAGCATATTATAACCAAGTCATTGCCATTTTTATTTTTATCAATTCATTTTTTTATTATTTTGCTACCTTAATTTGTGCATTTTATCCTGTCAATTTAAATCTAATTATACTCTAATTCTTGTAAACAACTTATATAAGACCTTAGTGCAATTACAATTGAGAGTCTTGTTCCTTTATTATATTATTAGATTAATCACAGTTTTACTCTAGCTCATTTTAGCTCAATACATAGTCAATACCAAATTCACTATACTAGACCATAGTGCAATTACTAGTGAGAGACTGGTGCTACTTTTAATTTGTATTTTTATATTATTAGATTAAATTCAGTTGTACCATAGCTCATTCTACCTCAAGACATAGTCAATACCAAATTCACTATATTAGACCATAGTGCAATTACTAGTGAGAGACTAGTGCTATTTTTAATTTGTACTTTTATATTATTAGATTAAACCTATTGTACTTTAGCTCACTCTAGCTCAAAACATAGACTCCACAAAAGTCATTATTAGACCTTAGTGCAATTACAAGTGAGAGTCTTGTTCTATTTTTAATTTGTATTTTTATATTACTAGTTTATACCTAGTTGTACTTTAGTTCATTCCAGCACAACACACAGACAACATCAACTTCATTATGTGTAGTAGTGACTATACCCTACATGACCAAAATACTCTAGCTATATACTTGTCCAAACTTCCAACCACTACAGATATCAGTAGTAGAACTCAACACACAACTCAGGATATAAATAACCATAATTTTAAACCTAGAAGATGATTGATCACGTTGACCCTGATCTAAACCTCCATAATCTGACACCCAATCAAAACCTATTGGAAAGCAACTGCCTTTATTACACAGCATCACAAGCCACCACTATCCTAAACAATGCTAAAAGTCTATCAGTACTTAACTACAACATCAGGTCCTTAAGCAAACACTATGATGACCTCCTAGCACTCCTTGAATCACTAAAGACACCCTTCTCCTGCATTATTCTTACTGAGACCTGGCTTAAGCAGGACACAATAGATATCTACCCTCTACCAGGATACACAGCAATTCACAACTGCAGAACAAACCAAGTTGGGGGTGGTATTGCAATCTATTACTCTAACCAATTATCTTGTCTTAGCACCACTTGCTTTAGTAATGAATATGGGGAATACATTTTTGCTAATTTTACTGTAAAAAACCTTAAGACGCCTATAACAATCGGTGCCATTTACCGGATACCTCACACAAACATCCCAAATTTCAGTGAGAAATTAAAGTCACTAATAACAAACAGACAAATGAATAAGCACCACCTTCTCTTAGCTGGAGACTTCAACATCAACCTTGGCTTACTAGATGATCAGCCTGTAACTGATTTCATCAACAATATGAACAACACACTTCTCATACCAACAATAACTAAACCAACCAGGTTCACTGAGACAAGTGCAACCATAATAGACCACATATGGACCAATATACTAGCCCCCATTAAATCAGGGATAATCACAGATAGCACTACAGACCACTACCCTACCTTCCTCCTGACAAACATTAGTAAACCACCACTTGAATACAACAAAGTCTCATTTAGACTCCATGACGAGGCCTCAGTAAGGAAGTTCACAGCTGACCTAGAGACTGTTGATTGGCCTACAGAATTCTCCAAGGCCAATGGTATTGATGACTGGACAGACATCTTTCTTAACAAATTACTTAGACTATACAACAAACATTGTCCTATAAAAACAAAACAGATCACAAACAAATGGCTTGGTTGCCCATGGCTAACCAGCACCATTCTGAAATCCATTGACAAGAAACACCAATATGAAAAGCAATATAGACAGGGCTTAATACACAAAGATACTCTTAAACACTATTCATCAGCTCTCACCAAAGTAATAAAAAAAGCCAAACAACTATACTACTCCATTAGATTCACAGACACTAGAGGAGATATAAAAAAGACCTGGAAAACACTCTCTCAGATTCTAGGGACCCACAAACTGAGAAAAACCAAGAATATTGTCCTAACTAAACCTAATGAAACATCACTACATCCCACTGACACAGCTAACAAGATAAACGACTTCTTCTCAAACATAGGATCTAATCTCGCCAGTAAAATCCCACATACCAATGCCCATGCCGGGGACTACCTATATGGAAATTTCCCTAATTCCTTCTATCTTGCACCAACTGAGCCCACGGAAATCATTGAGATCATAAAGTCACTTAAAAATAACTCGGGGAATCTGTCTCATGTCCCACCATTACTGTACAAGCGAGCGGCCCATGTCCTTTCGCATGCTATTTCATTACTTTTTAACAAGTCAATAGAGACTAGCACCTTCCCGAAACTACTCAAGATGGCAAGGGTTACACCAATACATAAAGGTGGTGACCCTACAGACTTAAACAACTATAGGCCAATATCTAACTTACCATTGCTATCCAAAATCTTTGAGAAACTCGTGTACAAGAGACTGTATTCATTTACAACGGCTCAAAACATACTCAACCCCTGCCAGTTTGGATTCAGGAAAAATAAAAGCACTAATGATGCAATCATAAAAATGCTAGATCTGCTTTACACAGCATTGGAAAATAAGGAATATCCACTAGGAATTTTTATTGACCTAAGAAAAGCTTTTGACACAGTAAACCACGAAATCCTACTCCACAAACTTGACCACTACGGTATAAGAGGCCATGCGCTTGCTTATTTCAAATCTTACATTACTAATAGGTATCAGTACGTCACCATTAAAGACACAGCATCAGCAACACGGCCACTTGATACTGGAGTTCCGCAGGGAAGTGTCCTTGGTCCCCTGCTCTTCCTCATATACATCAATGACCTTCCAAACGTATCCCAACACCTGAAACCCATTCTCTTTGCTGATGACACGACTTATGTCATCTCTCACCCTAATCTTGCCACCCTCAACACCATTGTGAATGAGGAGCTGATTAAAATATCGACTTGGATGACAGCCAATAAACTTACGCTTAACACTGACAAAACTTACTATATTATGTTTGGTAGCAGAGCAGGAGATGCACAAATTAACATTAAGATTGACAACACTCTAATTACCAGAAATAATGGGGGAAAATTCCTAGGCTTATACCTTGACAACAACCTGAATTTCAGCACCCATATCCAGCATATAGCCAAAAAAGTATCCAAAACGGTTGGGATCCTCTCCAAGATACGATACTACGTGCCGCAAAATGCCCTTCTCACTCTATACCACTCACTTATTTATCCATACCTCACCTATGCTATTTGTGCTTGGGGATCAACTGCAGCAACACACCTAAAGCCAATAATAACCCAACAAAAAGCTGCAGTAAGAATAATCACTAAATCCCATCCCTGGCAGCACACCCCCCCACTCTTCAAAGATCTAAACTTACTCCCAGTTCAGTACATCCACACTTACTACTGTGCAATCTATATCTACAGGGCCTTAAACTCTAATATCAACCCTGACCTAAAACGCTTTCTTGATAGTTGTGACAGAACCCACAGGCATAACACCAGACACAAACATCTCTACGACATTCCCCGTGTCAATGTCAATGTATGTCAAAGGCCCTAAAATCTGGAATACCCTACCTGAGAACTCTAGAACTGCAGACACATTCATCACCTTCAAAACTACCATTAGAAAACATCTTATCTCCCTGATACACCCCGTCAACTAACGACACAAATACCACCTGGTGGTTCACACTTACACTCGCTCACTCATTTGACCATAAACAGAAATATTAATCTCAGTCTTAAAATAATGAATCCTGTGATACTCCAATACTGAAACTATATACTGTGCCAAAACAAAAGCATTCACATTGCTAAACTCATAAACTAGTATTTAGTCACTTAGCCATAATACCAACTTACCTCATAATTTGTAATATTTTACAATTAAGAATAAAACTAAGTATGCCCGAAATGCCTAGCCATGCTAAGCGTTCTAGTGGTACACTCTGTAATCACAATTTTACTACATGTAAACCAAACAATAACCAAATTTCTGTAAACTCAGCATTGTAATCCTTATAGAGAATAAACTTTGAATTGAATTGAATTGAATTGTTTGGACACTTGGTGCCGAGAGAACAATGCTTATACTAATTTTCGGTGGGTCCTTTTCTCTAAATAAACTTATCCTTATTTCACAAAAAAATAAAGTTTGTTAGTTCCTGGAATATTGCAAAAAACATCTGCCCTTTACTCCCACATAACTCCCAAAGTATTTGGAATATTTCCAAAAATTAGGCACCGAAAAATAGAGAAATCATTATTCTACAATTTCTGTGAATATTATTCCATTTAATTAAGTAATAAAGGAAGAATTTTGGACATTAGGTGAATAAGTTACTTTCGAGATATAGGCCGAGAGCGCCGGCCGGCCCCAGTCTAAAAACAAAAAAACAAAAAAATTTCGCGAAAATCGCGTTTGTTCGGGTGTATTTCTTAGAAAACTGATGTTCTAGTGTAGTTATCCTCTTCAAAACACCGTTTTCTCTTACACGGAGACCAAAGAATACGACATGGGGAGGAGTAACTCAAATAATATCGAAATATTCCCGATCGTCTCTCGCCATATTGGCCTATTTTATTCAGTCTAGAGTATATAACATATTTGTATGTTATTTAGAGTGTTTATTATATCATATTAGATCAATTCTGATAGACAAATAAGCCGCAGAGTTGATATAAGCGTAATAATGAAGTGATTTCTGCTGGCACTCTCTGGAGCTGGAACACTGCCGAACGTTCCCGTCTGGTTCCTGGTTGTCTCTAAGTCTACAGATAAGTCCCACCTACTGTTTTATGATGCCAAATAGTCAGTTATTATATTAGAAAGAATAATGCAAGAAAAAGCGATAAAAAACAAGGAAAAAACTCCAAAAAATATGCGGGCCGTGAGCAGACTCGCTACCCACATCGCCGTCACCATACCTGATACAAATGACTATAATTTCTTGTAGAAACGTCGTAGAACATTCATTCTGGTACCATTGTGTTGCCAAAGAGTTGAGCTATTTTTCGGTATATATAACTCAATTTCCATATTTTTTCGATTTTTGGGTGAGCGCGCGCGGAAATTAGCCCTACAGCCCCCTAATGGTTGGAGTCCTTCTGTGGGTGTTTCTGGGGGGTGTGTTTGCCCTTCCACATGTGCCTGGGTTATTTTGCTTTTCTTTGTCATTTCCTCACATTCCTCCTTTCGTTTTTGCACTCTTTTAGTTTCATCCTTGCCTCTTGTATTCTGTCTCGGTCAAAGTACACACTCTGGAGCTCTGGTCTAAGCCATGCTTTCTCCTGCAGGATCATGGTTTGAGTCAATTCTGCCTTGAAAATTACTTTGAGAGGCCATTTCCTTCTCCTTGCAAACCACCCAATTCTCCGAGAATTTGTCTCCTGCATAGTGTCGCCCTCGCCTATCACCTTCATGATACCTTCAATTGCTCTTTTCTCCTGTTTTCTTTCATCATAGGTTTCCCTTTGGCTTCTTGGAGCCCATATACAAAAACTGATCTCTCACATTCTTCCTCCCACTGTGTCTCCCATTGTGTCCTCTGAAGTGTTTTAGTTCCTTCCCTTGGAGCATTCCTTCCTTCAATCCCTTCCCTAGCTGAGGCCCCTATGCTCATTGGTTTGTCATTCCTGCTCATCTGTTCCTGACCCCCACAAGTGTCTGGTTGAGTCCCTGCATATGGCCTAGCTCCTTCAATATCTTCCAACCTCTCATTTGATCCTAGTGTGCTCCCTGTCTTTGTCTTGGCCCTGTGTGGGTCTCACAGGACCTTTGCATACAGTATAGCTTCCTTGCTCCCTCTAGTCACTTTGTGTCTGATGTATATATTCCTGATGCTATGTCTGTACTATTTTTATCTCTAGGCTGTTTCAGATTTTTCAACTCCTCTTCAAAGCTCTGTATCTTGGCTTCTGCTACTATGGCATATTGCTCCTAATTTCTGCACTCTGCAGCTAACCTCTCCTCCATCTTCCTTCCAAGCTCTTCCAGCTTTCTTCCCCAGTCTTCGTCCCTATTTTTGAGCTTTGCCTCCTAATCCTCCCACCCAGATTCGTTTGTCAGGCTCTTGGCTCTGCCTTGTTCTTCATTGCCACACTGCACCACAGAACGAAGCTTATTTATTTTCGGAGTGGGTGTTTGTGTGAGGATATGGGGATGGAGGGGGGGGGCAGCATCAAGGAGAGTTTTAAAAGTTGCAATGGGGTATAGGAAGGGAGGAGAAAGGGAGTGTGGGAGAGGCTAGGGGGAGAAAGACTGTGGAGAGGGAAGATGGAAGGGGGAGAGACAGACAGGATGGGGGAGGGGAGAGGAACAGTGTGGCTGGGTGCTAAAATGAGAGTGGGGGAGTGAGTGGGGAAGGATGGTTAGAGTGAGGAGAGGAAGATGGTTAGAGGGAGTGTTGGGACAGAGTGATGGAGAGGTGGAGAATGTGAGACTATGTTGGTCCTGGTACTGGATGGGCGAGTGAGAAAGTGATTGGATGGGAGATGGGAGTGAAGGGGGAGGGGAGGAAGAGGAAAGGGAAGGAAGGAGGGGGAGAGAGTGACCACTTGAAACAGGTGTGTGTGTGTGTGTGTGTGTGTGTGTGTGTGTGTGTGTGTGTGTGTGTGTGTGTGTGTGTGTGTGTGTGTGTTTGTTCCAGTGTGCTTACCTAGTTATACTCACCTAGATGTACTCAACTAGTTGAGGTTGCAAGGGTCGAGTCCTAGCTCCAGGCCCCACCTCTTCACTGGATGTTACTAGGTCACTCTCCCTGAACCGTGATCTTTATCATACCTCTGCTTAAAGCTATGTATGGATTTTGTGTTTTGTACCCAGAAGAATGTAGAATATAACTTTGGTATATCTGTGTCTAGCATTAGGAATAATATTTGTGTGTTCTCACCTAATTGTACTCGCCTAATTGTGGTTGCAGGGGTCGAGACTCAGCTCTAGGCCCCATCTCTCAACTGATCACTACTAGGTCCTCTCTCTTCTTCCAGAGCTTTGTCATACCTCTATCTGCCCACTGTGATACCTCATCTCTATACATCCTAGGTTAGGCCTCATTTAGACTATGCTGCTCAGTTCTGGTCACAGTATAACAGAATGGATATAAATGCTCTGTAAAACGTACAAAGAAGGATGACAAAGATGATCCCATGTATCAGAAATCTTCCCTATGAGGATAGACTGAAGGCCCTGAATCTGCACTCTCTCGAAAGGCGTAGAATTAGGGGGGATATGATCGAGGTGTATAAATGGAAAACATGAATAAATAAAGGGGATGCAAATAGCGTGCTGAAAATTTCCAGCCAAGACAGGACTCGCAGCAATAGTTTCAAGTTAGAAAAATTCAGATTTAGGAAGGATATAGGAAAGTACTGGTTTGGTAATAGAGTTGTGGATGAGTGGAACAAGCTCCCGAGTACAGTTATTGAGGCTAAAACGTTGGGTAGTTTTAAAAATAGGTTGGATAAATACATTAGTGGGTGTGGGTGGGTGTGAGTTGGACCTGACTAGCTTGTGCTGCTGGGTCTGGTACAGTGCTCCATCCTTGAGTGGGGATGACCAGACTGGGTGGGTCATTGCGATAATCCGGGGGGTGGGTCATTGGGATAATCCGGGGGGTGGGTCATTGGGATAATCCGGGGGTGGGTCATTGGTCTAATCCGGGGGGGGGACATGGACCTGCTCTGCATGGGTCACTAGGCCTGTTGCAGTGTTCCTTCTCTATGTTCTTATGTTCTTATCTCGTACCATAACTCGTTGTTGCCTCTCTGACAGGTATTCTCTGATACACTGCAGTGCCCTTCCTGTTATATGCGCCTGATCCTCTAGTTTCTGCACTAGTCGCTTGTGAGGAACTGTGTCGAAGGCCTTCTTGCAGTCCAAGAAAATGAAATCAACCCACCTCTCTCTCTCGTGTCTTACTTCTGTAACTTTGTCACAGAAGTCCAGAAGGTTTGTGACACAGGATTTGCCTTCCATGAATCCAAGCTGGTTGTCATATATAATCTTGTTCCACTCCTGGTGCTCCATCACTCTCCTCCTGATAATCTTCTCCATGACTTTGTATACTATACACGTCAGTGGCACTGATCTGTAATTTAGTGCCTCTTTCCTGTCTCCTTTTTTAAAAATGGGAACTACATTTGCGGTCTTCCATACCTCAGGTAGTTTCCCAGTTTCAAGGGATGTGTTGAAGATTGTGGTTAATGGCATGCACAGCATATCTGCTACCTCCATGAGGACCCATGGGGAGATGTTGTCCGGTCTCTTTGCCTTTGAGGCATCAAGGTCACTTACCAGCTTCCTCACCTCCTCCTCAGTTGTGTGCATATCTTCCAGCACTTGTTGGTCTATGCCCTGTTGGTGTCCCCCTCTGTCCTGTCTTCCCAGAGTCCTTCCTGTCTCCACTGTGAATACTTCCTTAAATCTCATGTTGTGCTCCTTGCATACCTCTTGACCATTTCTTGCGAGTTCCCCACCTTCTTTCCTCAGCCTGATCATCTGGTCTTTGTTGTCTTTCTCCTAATGTGGCTAAACAGCAGTTTTGGGTCAGTCTTGGCTTTTGATGCTAGGTCATTTTTGTACTGTTGCTGTGCCTCCCTCCATATCTGTGCATATTCGTTTCTGGCTCTTTGACTGATCTCCTTGTTTTCCTGGGTCCTCTGCCTTCTATACCTCTTCCATTCTCTAATGCACTTAGTTTTTGCCTCCCTGCCCCTTTGGGTAAATCAAGGACTTGCTTTGGTCTTCCTATTGTTTCTGTTGCCTTTGTGAACAAACCTTTCCTCTGCCTCCTTGCATTTTGTTGTTACATATTCCATCAATTCATTTACTGTCTTTCCTACTATTTCTCTGTCCCACTGCACCTCCTGCAGGAAGTTCCTCATACCTGTATAGTCCCCCCTTTTATAGTTTGGTTTTTCCCATTCGACTCCTGTTTCCCTCTCCACCTGTAACTCTACTATGTAATCAAATCTCAGGACTACGTGGTCACTAGCTACGAAGGGCCTCTCATATGTGATGTCATCAATGTCTGAGCTAATCATTGTGAACTCAAGGTCCAGTCTTGCTGGTTCATCATCCCCTCACTCTCTGGTAGTGTCCCTGATGTGTTGATGCTTGAGGTTTTCCAGCACCACATCCATCATCTTGGCTCTACATGTTTCAGGGCCAGCATGAGGCTCCAGGTTTTCCCAATTGATCTCCCTGTGGTTGAAATCACCCATAACCAGTAACTTTGCTCTGCATGATTGAGCTCCTTGTGCCACCTCAGCGAGTGTGTCCACCATCACTGTTGTTCTCATCATATTCCTCTCTTGGCCTCCTGCAGTTCTTTGGTGGGTTATACATCACAGCAATGACTACCTTATGTTCCCCAGAATGAATAGTGCCTGCTATGTAGTCCCTTTCTCCAATCTCGTCCATGCCCTCCATTTCCTCGAAATTCCATCGTGTTTTTATGAGCAGTGCAACCTCTCCTCCCCTTCTGCTCCTTCTATCTTTCGACAGGATCTGATAGCCATGTGGGAAGACTGCTTCTGTTATTGTCTCAGTGAGTTTCGTTTCTGTGACTGCTATGATGTCCGGGGACTTCTCGTTGATTCTTTCGTGCCCCTACTCATATTTAATTGCTATTCCATCTTCGTTTGTGTACCATACCTTCAGCTTCTTGTCTATCACGGTGGACCTGGGAGAATATTGGGGTTGGGAGAGCGGGAGCCCTGGGGGGGCTATGGGGGTTTGTGGTGTGGGTGGGATTTGTGATAGGGGTGAGGGCAGAGTGCCTGTAGGGAGCTGCTGTAGCAATAGGGTTTGTGATGTGGAGGGTGGGGGCAGAAGAACAGTGTGTGGGTGTTGATTGAGATTGTTCAGCTGCGTTGGGGTTGCCACAGTGTGGGTGGGGTTTGTGGTGGGGGTTTGGGGCAGTGTGTACTCACCTATTTGTACTCACCTATTTGTGGTTGCAGGGGTCGAGTCCTGGCCCCGCCTCTTCACTGATTGCTACTAGGTCCTCTCTCTCCCTGCTCCATGAGCTCTATCATACCTCGCCTTAAAACTATGTATGGTTCCCGCCTCCACTACTTCACTTTCTAGGCTATTCCACGGCTTGACTACTCTATGACTGAAGAAATACTTCCTAACATCCCTTTGATTTATCCGAGTCTTCAACTTCCAATTGTGACCTCTTGAGTCTGTGTCCCATCTCTGGAACATCCCGTCTTTGTCCACCTCGTCTATTCCGTGCAGTATTTTATATGTCGTTATCATGTCTCCCATGACCCTCCTGGCCTCCAGTGTCGTCAGGCCGATTTCCCTCAACCTTTCTTTGTAGGACAATCCCTGTAGCTCTGGGACTAGTCTTGTTGCAAACCTTTGCACTTTCTCTAATTTCTTGACGTGCTTGACTAGGTGTGGATTCCAAACTGGTGCTGCATACTCCAGTATGGGCCTGACGTAAATGGTATACAGAGTCTTGAACGACACCTTACTGAGGTATCAGAACGCTATCCGTAGGTTTGCCAGGCGCCCGTATGCTGCAGCAGTTATCTGACTGATATGCGCCTCAGGAGATATGCTCGGTGTTATACTCACCCTAGGATCTTTTTCCTTGAGTGAGGTTTGCATATTTTGGCCATCTAAACTATATTGTCTCTGCGGTCTTCTTTGCCCTTCCCCAATCTTCATGACTTTGCATTTGGCAGGGTTAAACTCAAGGAGCCAGTTGCTGGACAAGGCTTGTAGCCTGTCCAGGTCTCTTTGTAGTCCTGCCTGATCCTCATCCGATTTGATTCTTCTCATTAACTTCACATCGTCCGCAAACAAGGACACTTCCGAGTCTATCCCTTCCGTTTTGTCATTCACATATACCAAGAACAGCACAGGTCCTAGAACTGACCCCTGTGGAACCCCGCTTGTCACAGGCGCCCACTTTGACACCTCTTCACGTACCATGACTCGTTGTTGCCTCCCTGTAAGGTATTCTCTTATCCATTGCAGTGCCTTTCCTGTTATGTGTGCCTGATCCTCTAGCTTTTGCAGTAACCTCTTGTGAGGAACTGTGTCGAAGACCTTCTTGCAGTCCAAAAAAATGCAGTCGATCCACTCTCTCTCTCCTGTCTTACTTCTGTCACCTTGTCATAAAACTCTAATAGGCTTGAGACACAGGATTTTCCCTCCCTGAAACCATGCTGGTTGTCAATTATACACTTATTTCTTTCCAGGTGCTCCACCACTCTCCTCCTGATGATCTTCTCCATGACCTTGCATACTATACACGTTAGTGATACAGGTCTGTAGTTTAGTGCCTCATGTCTGTCTCCCTTTTTAAAAATTGGGACTACATTTGCCATCTTCCATACCTCAGGGAGTTGCCCAGTTTCAAATGATGTGTTGAAGATCTTTGTTAATGGTACACACAGTCTCTCTGCTCCCTCTTTAAGGACCCACGGAGAGATGTTGTCTGGTCCCACTGCCTTTGAGGTGTCAAGTTCGCATAGCAGCTTCTTCACCTCCTCCTTGGTTATATGTACCTCATCCAGCACTTGCTGGTGCACCCCCCTGCTCTGATTTCCTGGAGTCCTACTGGTTTCCACTGTAAATACTTCTTTAAATCTTGTGTTGAGCTCCTGACATACCTCCTGGTCGTTTCTTGAGAATTCCCCATCACCCTTCCTCAGTCTGATTACCTGGTCCTTGACTGTTGTTTTCCTCCTGATGTGGCTGTACAACAGCTTCGGGTCAGTCTTGACTTTCGATGCTATGTCATTTTCGTATTGCTGCTGAGCCTCCCTTCTTATCTGTGCATATTCGTTTCTGGCTCTTCGGCTAATCTCTTTATTTTCCTGAGTTCTCTGTCTTCTGTATCTTTTCCATTCTCTAGTACACCTAGTTTTTGCCTCCCTACACCTTTGGGTGAACCAAGGACTCGTTCTGTTCTTCCCATTATTTCTGGTTCCCTTGGGAACAAACCTCTCCTCTGCCTCCTTGCATTTTGTTGCCACATAGTCCATCATTTCTTGTACTGGTTTTCCTGTCAGTTCCCTCTCCCACTGAATGTCTTGAAAGAAGTTCCTCAAGCCTGAGTAGTTCCCCCTTTTGTAGTTTGGTTTTTCCCACCCTATTCCTGCTGCTCTCTCCACTTGGAGCTCAACTAAGTAGTCGAAGCACAGAACCACATGATCACTAGCTCCCAGAGGCCTTTCATACATCATATCCTCGATGTCAGAACTACTCAAGGTGAATACAAGGTCCAGTCTTGCTGGTTCATCCTCTCCTCTCTCTCTGATAGTGTCTCTAACATGTTGATGCATAAGGTTTTCCAGTACCACATCCATCATCTTGGCTCTCCATGTTTCGGGACCCCCATGGGGCTCCAGGTTTTCCCAGTCAATCTCCTTGTGATTGAAATCACCCATAACTAGTAACTTTGCTCCCCATGTGTGCTCTCATGGCCACCTCGGCTAGTGTGTCGACCATTGCTCTGTTGCTCTCATCGTATTCTTCTCTTGGCAGTTCTGTGGTGGGTTTACATTACTGCAATTATCACCTTATGTCCCTCAGACTGGATTGTTCCTACTAAGTAGTCCCTTTCGCCCATGCCATCCATTCCTTCCATTTTCTCAAACCCCCACTGGTTTTTAATGAGCAGTGCAACTCCTTCTCCCCCTCTCCTGCCTCTGTCTTTCCTGAAGATTTGATATCCGGCTGTAAAGATTGAATCTGTTATTATTCTGGCGAGTTTTGTTTCTGTGAGTGCTATTATGTCTGGAGATGTCTCCTTGATTCTTTCGTGCCACTCCTCATACTTATTTGTTATTCCATCTGCATTTGTATACCACACCTTCAACTTCTTTTCTAAGATTGTGGTCTGAGAGGTGTATTGGGGTTGGGGAAGTGGGAGACCTGATAAGGAACTATGGGTGGTTGCTGTGGGGGTGGAGTTTGTAATGCAGTGGGTCGGGGCATTGGATGTGGCATGGGTGTTTTGGTTTAGAGTGTTTGGTTGCACTGGGGTTGACCTGGTTGGGAGGCTGCTGTAGGAAGTTGTGAGGGAGGCTGCATTTGATCTTCCTGTGTCTGGGATCTCCTGTCTGTCTTCTCCATCCCTTCTCTTTCCTCCTTTTGCCTTTGTACCAACTCTCTCTGTTTCTGCCTTTCTGCTTGTGTTCTGTTGCGGTCGAGATACACCTTCCTGTATGCCGGCATGTCCCTTAATAGTGCTTTCTCCTGCAGGATCCTGTTCCGAGTCGATTCTGCCTTGAAGGTCACTTTCACTGGCCGGGTTCTTTTTTTTACATACCCCCCTATTCTCCGAAAATTTTCCAGCTGGGTCATGTCGTCTTCACCTATTGCTTTCATGATGCTTTCAATTGCTTTTTTTCCCCTTGTTTTCTTGCTTCATATGTTTCCCCTTCAACTTCCTGGAGCCCATACACAAAGACTGACCTCACCCTTTCATTCTTCCACTGCATATCCCTGTGCATCCCATCATTCAATTTGATTTCCTCCATTGCAGATTTCCTTTCTTCAGTTTCACTGGCTAATGTACTTGGGCTCAGTGGCCTGTCATTTTTCCTTCTCGGCTTTCCCTGGGCTCTGCTGTGGTCTGTTAGGGCCTCCACATATAGCTTAGCTCTTTCATTTACTACAGTCTCCACTGATTGAGGTTCTACATGCAGTTTTGCTCCTTCTTTCCCTACAGTCCCCTTATTTGTGACTGAGGTAGCAGTCTCTGTTGTCAATCCCAAAATGTTCTTTAGTTCTTCAGGCTGTTTCAGATTTTTCAGTTCCTCTTCTAAACTCTGTATCCTGGCCTCTGCTATGTGTGTGTACTCACCTAGTTGTACTCACCTAGTTGAAGTTGTGGGGGTCGAGTCCGAGCTCCTGGCCCCGCCTCTTCACTGATCGCTACTAGGTCACTCTCCCTGAGCAGTGAGCTTTATCATACCTCTGCTTAAAGCTATGTATGGATCCTGCCTCCACTACATCGCTTCCCAAACTATTCCACTTACTGACTACTCTGTGGCTGAAGAAATACATCCTAACATCCCTGTGATTCATCTGTGTCTTCAGCTTCCAACTGTGTCCCCTTGTTACTGTGTCCAATCTCTGGAACATCCTGTCTTTGTCCACCTTGTCAATTCCTCTCAGTATTTTGTATGTCGTTATCATGTCCCCCCTATCTCTCCTGTCCTCCAGTGTCGTCAGGTTGATTTCCCTTAACCTCTCCTCGTAGGACATACCTCTTAGCTCTGGGACTAGTCTTATTGCAAACCTTTGCACTTTCTCTAGTTTCTTCACGTGCTTGGCTAGGTGTGGGTTCCAAACTGGTGCCGCATACTCCAATATGGGCCTAACGTACACGGTGTACAGGGTCCTGAATGATTCCTTATTAAGATGTCGGAATGCTGTTCTGAGGTTTGCCAGGCGCCCATATGCTGCAGCAGTTATTTGGTTGATGTGCGCTTCAGGAGATGTGCCTGGTGTTATACTCACCCCAAGATCTTTTTCCTTGAGTGAGGTTTGTAGTCTCTGGCCCCCTAGACTGTACTCCGTCTGCGGTCTTCTTTGCCCTTCCCCAATCTTCATGACTTTGCACTTAGTGGGATTGAACTCCAGGAGCCAATTGCTGGACCAGGTCTGCAGCCTGTCCAGATCCCTTTGTAGTTCTGCCTGGTCTTCGATCGAGTGAATTCTTCTCATCAACTTCACGTCATCTGCAAACAGGGACACCTCAGAGTCTATTCCTTCCGTCATGTCGTTCACAAATACCAGAAACAGCACTGGTCCTAGGACTGACCCCTGCGGGGCCCCGCTGGTCACAGGTGCCCACTCTGACACCTCGCCACGTACCATGACTCGCTGCTGTCTTCCTGACAAGTATTCCCTGATCCATTGTAGTGCCTTCCCTGTTATCCCTGCTTGGGTCCTCCAGTTTTTGCACCAATCTCTTGTGTGGAACTGTGTCAAACGCCTTCTTACAGTCCAAGAAAATGGAATCCACCCACCCCTCTCTCTCTTGTCTTACTGCTGTCACCATGTCATAGAACTCCAGTAGGTTTGTGACACAGGATTTCCCGTCCCTGAAACCATGTTGGCTGCTGTTGATGAGATCGTTCCTTTCTAGGTGTTCCACCACTCTTCTGATAATCTTCTCCATGATTTTGCATACTATACATGTCAGTGACACTGGTCTGTAGTTTAATGCTTCATGTCTGTCTCCTTTTTTAAAGATTGGGACTA
This sequence comes from Cherax quadricarinatus, assembly GCF_038502225.1. NCBI lineage: Eukaryota > Metazoa > Arthropoda > Malacostraca > Decapoda > Parastacidae > Cherax > Cherax quadricarinatus. The sequence continues at coordinate 20,396,239 of NC_091332.1, forward strand.
CATTTTCTGTCTTCCATGCCTCAGGTAATCTCCCTGTTTCGATAGATGTATTGAATATTGTTGTTAGGGGTACACATAGCACCTCTGCTCAATGGGGAGATGTTATCTGGCCCCATTGCCTTTGAGGTATCTAGCTCACTCAGAAGCCTCTTCACTTCTTCCTCGGTGGTGTGCACTGTGTCCAGCACTTGGTGGTGTGCCCCACCTCTCCGTCTTTCTGGAGTCCCTTCTGTCTCCTCTGTGAACACTTCTTTGAATCTCTTGTTGAGTTCTTCACATACTTCACGGTCATTTCTTGTTGACTCTCCTCCTTCCTTCCTTAGCCTGATTACCTGGTCCTTGACTGTTGTTTTCCTCCTGATGTGGCTGTACAACAGTTTTGGGTCAGATTTGGCTTTCGCTGCTATGTCATTTTCATATTGTCTTTGGGCCTCCCTTCTTATCTGTGCATATTCGTTTCTGGCTCTACGACTGGTCTCATTCTCCTGGGTCCTTTGCCTTCTATATTTCTTCCATTCCCTAGCACACTTGGTTTTTGCCTCCCTGCACCTTTGGGTAAACCATGGGCTCATCCTGGCTTTTTCATTATTCCTGTTACCCTTGGGTACAAACCTCTCCTCAGCCTCCTTGCATTTTGTTGCTACATTTTCCATCATCTCATTAACTGGCTTCCCTGCCAGTTCTCTGTCCCACTGAATCCAGTTCAGGTAGTTCCTCATTCCTGTGTAGTCCCCTTTCTTGTAGTTTGGCTTCATTCGTCCTTGGCTTCCTGCTTCTCCCTCCACTTGTAGCTCTACTGTGTATTCGAAGCTTAAAACCACATGGTCACTGGCCCCAAGGGGTCTTTCGTATGTGATGTCCTCAATATATGCACTACTCAAGGTGAATACTAAGTCCAGCCTTGCTGGTTCATCCTCTCCTCTCTCTCTTGTAGTGTCCCTTACGTGTTGGCACATGAAGTTTTCCAGTACCACCTCCATCATCTTAGCCCTCCATGTATCTTGGCCCCCATGTGGGTCCAAGTTCTCCCAATCGATCTCCTTGTGGTTAAAGTCACCCATGATCAGGAGCTTTGCCCTGCATGCATGAGCTCTTCTGGCCACTCTAGCCAGTGTATCAACCATCGCTCTATTGCTCTCGTCGTACTCTTGCCTTGGCCTCCTGCTGTTCTGTGGTGGGTTATACATCACTGCTATTACCACCTTGGGACCTCCAGAGTGAAGTGTTCCCGCTATGTAATCACTTTCTTCTCCGCTGTCTCCTCTCTCCAGCTCATCAAAATTCCAGCGATTTTTGATCAGCAACGCCACTCCTCCACCCCCCCTGTTCCCTCTGTCTTTCCTCAGGATTTGGTATCCCGTTGGAAAGATGGCATCTGTTATCATACCTGTAAGCTTGGTTTCTGTGAGAGCTATGATGTCCGGTGATGCTTCTTTGACTCTTTCATGCCACTCCTCCCACTTATTTGTTATTCCATCAGCATTTGTGTACCATACCTTCAGTTTCCTTTCCAACACTGTGGTTTGGGGGGCCTGTGAGGGAGGGAGACTTGGTGGCATACTGTGGGATTCTATGGCTCGGTGTTGGGTGGATGCTGTGGGTATGGATTGTAGTGTGTGTTGGGATGGTGTGATAGGTTGTATGGTTCTGAGAATAGTTGTGT